>NC_136496.1:27509838-27637338 GCF_053919585.1 Euprymna scolopes | reverse complement strand
ATTCACTATTAACTTCAAACCCAAAATTATTTGCTATTAATTTAATATTGTTCTCAACTCCAAACTTATTTACGAATAATTCACTATCAACTTCAAACTCAAAATTACTTGCTATTAATTTAATATTTTTCTCAACTCCAAACTTATTTACGAATAATTTATTATCAATCTCAAACTCAAAATTATTTGCTATTAATTTAATATTGCTCTCAACTCCAAACTTATTTACAAATAATTCACTATTAATCTCAAACCCAAAATTATTTGCTACTAATTTAATATTGCTCTCAACTTCAAACTTATTTACGAATAATTCACTATTAATCTCAAACCCAAAATTATTTGCTATTAATTTAATATTGTTCTCAACTTCAAACTTATTTACGAATAATTCACTATTAATCTCAAACCCAAAATTATTTGCTATTAATTTAATATTGTTCTCAACTCCAAACTTATTTACAAATAATTCACTATTAATCTCAAACCCAAAATTATTTGCTACTAATTTAATATTGCTCTCAACTTCAAACTTATTTACGAATAATTCACTATTAATCTCAAACCCAAAATTATTTGCTACTAATTTACTATTACTTATAAATCCAAACTTATTTACTACTAGCAGTTCAGCCCGACTTTGCTCAGGCCATATATACTGTTAATAACTTCATGTGCATATGTATATATATATATATATATAATAAAAGTTTGTACTAATGTTCAAGTAACCTACATCTAAAAGTTTAAGTGTTTGGACCCAAAATTGGTGGAAGAGTTTGATAGAGTTTTCAAAGCTCAAATCGTTGAATTTTGACCACTTGACAACCAAATTTCTGACTGAAAACCGATTGAGTTTCCCAAATCTCAAAACCTCTTATGTCAAATCTTGAGTCTGTAGACTAAAAATTGACAGAGTAGTTTGCTAGGGAAATGCACACACACACACAGACAATTTCATTTTTATAGATATAATAAATGGATTAATTCACTATTAATCTCAAACCCAAAATTATTTGCTATCAACTTACTAATACTCTCAACTACATACTTATTTGCTATTAATTCACTATTAATCTCAAACCCAAAATTATTTGCTATTAATTCAATATTAATTTCAAACCAAACTTATTTGCTATTAATTCACTATTAATCTCAAACCCAAAATTATTTGCTATTAATTCAATATTAATTTCAAACCAAACTTATTTGCTATTAATTCACTATTAATCTCAAACCCAAAATTATTTGCTATTAATTCACTATTAATTTCAAACCAAACTTATTTACTATTAATTCACTATTAATCTCAAACCAAACTTATTTGCTATTAATTCACTATTAATCTCAAACCCAAAATTATTTGCTATTAATTCACTATTAATCTCAAACCAAACTTATTTGCTATTAATTCACTATTAATCTCAAACCAAACTTATTTGCTATTAATTCACTATTAATCTCAAACCCAAAATTATTTGCTATTAATTCACTATTAATCTCAAACCAAACTTATTTGCTATTAATTCACTATTAATCTCAAACCAAACTTATTTGCTATTAATTCACTATTAATCTCAAACCCAAAATTATTTGCTATTAATTCACTATTAATTTCAAACCAAACTTATTTACTATTAATTCACTATTAATCTCAAACCAAACTTATTTGCTATTAATTCACTATTAATCTCAAACCCAAAATTATTTGCTATTAATTCACTATTAATCTCAAACCGAACTTTATTTGCTATTAATTCACTATTAATCTCAAACCAAACTTATTTGCTATTAATTCACTATTAATCTCAAACCCAAAATTATTTGCTATTAATTCACTATTAATTTCAACTCCAAACTTATTTACTACTTGCATTTCTGCTTGGCTTTGGTCAGGCCAAATGTACTGTTCATAACTTGCCCTATGTGTGAATACACTTTATGTACGATTTCAAATGTGTAGACCAAAATTTGTCTGAGTAATTTCGTAGACTTTGCAGAGGTAAATTTTTAAACCTTTGACCCAATTTTTACCCCTTAACATTTATTATTTTGGTCTCAAATTAAAATACAAAGTTTTACCCATGTCCAAGTTACCTACATCTAAACTTTCAAGTCTTAAAATTGGCAGAGGAATTTGGTAGAATTTGCAAAGGTCAACTCTTTCAACTTTGACCTCTTGGCAGCCAAATTTTTGCCCCAAAACTGATTAAAATGCTTGCCGAATGTCTGAATACCCGTTGTGTATAAAATTTAAATGTTTAGACCCAAAATTGGCTGAAAGGTTTGCTAAACACCGCAAAGGTCAAACTTTGACCCCTTAGCAGCTTAAATTTTCGACCCAAACCGACTAAAAAGCTTGCCCTATCTCTGAATACTCTTTATGTAAAATTTCAAATGTTTAGACCAGGAATTGGCTGAGTAATTTGGTAGAGACTGCAGAGGTCAATTTGTTTTTTTTTAATTTGACCCCAATTTTGACCCTTTAAAATTTACTTTTTGGACCTCAAATCAAATTAAAAAGTTTGATCCATGCCCAAGTAACCTATATCTAAAATTTCAAGTGTTTAGACCCAAAATTGGCGGAGGAGTTTAGTAGAGTTTTCAAAAGTCAAATCGTTGAACTTTGACCCCCTTTGACAGTCAGATTTCTGTCCGAAAACTGATTAAAAAGATTTTCCCAAATCTCAATACTCCTTGTGTCAAATCTCGAGTCTCTAGACTGAAAATTGACAGAGTTATGTGGTGGTGGAAATGTACACACACACACACACACACACACGCACGCACGCACGCACACACACACACACTGAGACATTTTCACTTTTATAGATATATAGATTGATACTTATCGAAGGCATTCCAATACAAAACCGATCTAAAAACATTGCCAGGCACATAAAGTATCTTCATGTGAAATTTCATAAAAATTGGCCAAGACGTTTTCGAGTCCATAGGGAATGAACTCACACACACACACACACACACACACACACACACACACACAAAGTTCCTTTTATAGACTAGTACAAAAGAATAGAATAGAAATTTGAATATAATGAGACTCTAAGATAAATCGAGACTAAACATGAAATCCCTGCCGTCTTCAAGGCCGCTTGGCTTTTTACCTTGGCACCATAATCAATAGGGTCTCTTTTCGATTGACTAGCCTTAATTTAAACCTTTGTTACTTCTGGTTTGGTAATGGACGCAACAGCAAAGACGTCACATTTTTGTTTTCACATTCTTTTCCTCCTTCACGGTACAGGTTCGAGCCTGCCTGCCTGCCTGCCTGCCTGCTTACCACCACTTTTTTTTTTTTGCCCAACACGCACCTTCAAACACCCGGGCATGCAGGCTAGTCTTTTATAAAAATCAAATCTTCAATATTGTCCCAAGCAAATTTCAAATCTTTCAACTTAATGAAGTACCTTTACATTTTGTTATTGTTGTCCGTGAACGGCTGAATGCACAATTCCCGATGAATAGGAGAAAATTAAGTACTTATGAATGCTATGTCGATGGGGATTCACAGTAATCAGTCAGAGAGGGCAGTAAGTCAGAATGATGCATTTGCACTAAACTTGACAGTTTTTTTTTCTTAATTACATAAAGAGGGCTCAATTTTAATTTCTTAATGAGACTTTAAAGATAAAAAACCTCAGCTGATTGGTTTCGTCCTCACTCTACACAGGTGAATCAAGAAATTTTTAAAAAGGGAAGAACAATAGCTTTATATATATATTTTTTTAAAAAGCGTATGCTATATATTCAATGGGGTGATGTCTCTTAGGCATTAATCACACCCAATCTTTTTCTTTAAATTTTAATAATTTGTTTATTTTTAATCTTTCTACCATCTTCCTGTTTCAGGGATAAAATCTGTAAGAGCCGACTCTACATAAACAGCTACGTGAGAGAGTTAAAAAAAAAAAAAAAACTATCGAAAATAAGAAAATGTCTTTTATGTTTTTTTTTGTTTTTACAAAGGAGTCATCTTTTATCGGCGGCCACTCAAGGATAAAGGTTAATAAATGTATGGTAGTCAATGGAACAATCTTGTCGTAATCGTTAGTAGTGAAAATTTGGTAAATTGGATTACTTAAGGGGACGGCTCGTCAGGAACTTGTTCATGTTGGACTTGAAGACGACCATATTGTAGTCAGTTGGAAAGTAGGGAAGAGAGTTCCACAGGCGTGCAGTTCTAAGAAAGAAGCTTTGTTCATGGAATCTATGTTTCAATTTAGGTACAGATAAAGAGTGGGAGAAATTATTGATAGTGGTTTCAGCTAGACGAGCGTTTTTCATGAAAGTTTGACAAAGGGGGGACCATAGATTGGAGCTCAGACGAACACTTGCTATGAAAATAACGATAAAACAGAGACAGACTCGCAACGTCTCTTATGTGGGAAAGAGGTTACAGGGAAGAGAAAAGAGCATCCCCTACTAGGCTGTCAATGCAGCTCCTGCCCAGATGTGACAACAGTACTCCATCCTTGGATGTACTTGGCTCTTATACATGTAGAGAATTGCATCAGCAGTGACATATCTACTGGAGCAGTAGAATGATCACACCATTTTTCCAGCTGCTTTGGCAACAGATTTGATGTACGTGTTCCATCTCAGATCAGGAGGTTAGACCCAGGAGGTCTGTTGGCAAGATTACTGGAAAAATGCTTGGATCACTCTGTCGCTCCAGTTGGTATCTCACTGCCTATGCAATCCTCTATCTTTATAAGAGCCAGGTACATTATAAAATGGAGTACTTTTGTCACATCTGGACAGAAGCTGCTCGGCATGTCCTATCCAGCCTTGATAGAGCTCAAAACCGCGACACCTAGTAGGTGATGCCCTTTTCACTTTCCTGCAACCGTTTTCCCATATAAGAGACGTTGTGAACCTGTCTCTGCTCTATCGTTATTTTCATGGCAAATGCTCCACTGAACTCCAATTTATGGTTTCCCTTTGCAAAACTTAAAGAAAAAACACTTGACTAGCTACAACCACTATATACGATTTCCCCCACTCTCTTGTTGGGTTAATTAATAATCATTTTTAAGTTAATTACGAAGTAAATAAAGAGAACATACCTTTTTCTCCTTAAATGACTTCATAATGGAAGCTATATTGACAATGACAAAGCAAACAAATAAATTAACAATCGTTTAGCCTTTTTATACATAGAGACGTAGGAGACGTCTGTTTACTTTATATGTCTCCACGAAAGAGGAAGGACACGTCACATACGCGCCCTTATGAATATACAGTCAAAGAAAAGCCAACTGCAAGTCACCCAACGCCAAAAACACGTCATCTCTTAACAAAGGGAGGCAACTCTAAATTGCTTATGTCACTGATAAATAAGGGTCAAAGGGAGACAATTCTTCAGTATTTAAAAACCTAGCAAAATTAATAAATTTCCAAAATCTTTCTGTGCCTAAATCTAAACGCAGATTCTATGAACAAAGCTTATTTCCCAAAACTGCTCGCCTGCAGAACACTGTTCCGCTGGCCTGCTTCTCGGTTGAATACAACATAATAACCTTCAAATCCTATGTAAACAAGTCCTTTTTGAGCTGTCGCCTTGAATAATCAAATTCTACCCAATTTATATCATTAACGATTACTCCACTGCCACCTTGCATTCATTGACCTTTATTCTCGAGTGAGCTTCTTGCTTTGATAAGTGGTGATTGCCAAAGGAAAAGACACCCAACTTTCTTTGAATAAGAAAAAAATATCATTTTTTATTGTTGTTTCTATGTTTTCGTTGTAAAAAATATTTTTATGCAAGTTTTCTCGTCGTATTGAAACTTTAGTACTTGTGCAATACTTTTTTGTGTATGTTTTTAGTTTTTTTTTTTTGTTTTTTTACATTTTCTTTTTAATTTTTGAATAACTCGTTTGAGGGGGAGACAATTCACAACGATCTTATCCGAAAATGTCAAAGTTTCACGTAACTTTTAGTTAAAAACAAAATAAATGCACTAAAGTAATAAAATAATGCAAAATAAAACATTAATTATCTGAACATTTACTGATTTTTTTTCAATCAAGAAAATTCTGAAATCAATGAAAGTTTTCATTATATAAAAATGTATAACTTTTTAAATTTATAGTTTTGAAAGTGAGAGACATTTTTCTTAATTTTATTTTAACTCAATAAATGTTCAGATAATTAATGATTCATTGTGTTATTAGAATTTTCTTAATAAAAAACTTTTCTTGAAAAACGAGTTTTTACATATTTTTCTTGAACAAAAATACTTAACTGAAAAAAAATGATTTTCTTTCACAGCTGTTTCTATGATTTCGTCGTAAAAAGGGTGTTTGTTTTACAGTACACATTGGTCCAAAAAAGTAGAAAAAAAGGGGCAAATATATAACAAATAAATGTTTTCGAAGATAAGATAAATGTTGTGGTGGGAGGGGAACTAACCTATGTTACCTACTAATAGACTATTCTAATCTCAATAAATACCGGAAGACTAACCCGTAAAGTATCCGTTTGTCGGCTACAACGAACAACCCACTTATTTTATGCTTTGCAATACATGTCATTACTTTATTTTGGTGTTCTGTTTTTCTTAATAACCTTTAACAGGCTTGTACTGAAAGATTAAGGTCACAAAACCAAAACCACTCTTCAGCACTATATTAAACCTTCCTCTTCCCTACAGTGTAAAAGACAATTCTCACTCCTTAACCCTTCCTTACACCTAGTCACCCTGCTTACTGACTCCTCCCCTACCAGCCTGCTGCTACCATCCAAGTAGAGCACGCTGGTGCCTTTTCAACGAGAACGAGGCAGAGTTCACCTAGTCGACGTCCAGTACACACGTGTTTTGACGACTGCTATACTCATGTCATCTTACCATGTTCGCAGTGTTAACAGAAAATAAAATAATCCTTCAAATTAGTATTTGTGTTGTGTCTTATTCAAACGAGATAACAGCAAATATTACAGGCTATTACAACAAGTTACTCTTCTACCTTGCTGAATGGGTATTTAGTATTTTTACTTACATTAAAACGTTTATTCAGTTCGAAAAACAAATAGTGTCTAACGTTAAAGGTGAACAAGAAAAATGGCCGCGAATTGACACCTAAATATTTGAAGTATAGATAATTACTTATAAATAAAAATAAAACAAAATATTGTTAGAAATCCACATAATAAATGTTACGGTGAGTTTCTAACAGCATTTTGTTTTATTTTTATTTTTAAGCCATTATTAAGATTTCAAATATATTAATATCAATTCTCGGGCATTTTTCTTTTTTATCACCTAACGCTAGACACTTTGTTTTTCGAACCGAATAAACGTTTTAAAGTGAATGAAACCACTAAAAACTTATTCATCTAGGTAGAAGAGTAACTTATCTTGCCTTTGGTAACATTTATTTGTATTTGGACCTTTTTTTCTTACCAATGTGCATTATAAAACAAACCCAAAAATGGTTTATTTGAAAATTTTTCTTGAAATTTTGTTTTTATATATATTTAAACTTACAGACTTTTGTTTTGGTTGTTTTTTTTGTTGTTTTTTTTTTTTTGTTGTTTCTTATTTTTGTTTTTAGTGTTTTTAATTTATCGTCTTTGGCAGTCTTGGCGTTGGCCTTTTCTGGCGTCTTATCTAATCGTACTTGAAGATGTCGAGACAGAACTGGGTCAGACTCTGAATGAATACCAATTTTTTCCCCGTCTTCCTGTTTCAGAGATAAAATCTACAAGAGGCGATTCTACATAAACAAAGGCTACGGCTCGTGCAAAGGTGACGTCGGTTGGCTCCTCGTGAGAGACAGTTACGTTGGGTCCGCATGTGACACCGAGTCCCGGACGTATCCGCAGTTTTTGTATTCACCAAAGGAAACCTACCTGAAAAGACCAGGTAGGTTATAAGAATCTGTAAAAAAAAAAATAAATAAAAATAAATCTTTACATGTTTCAAGCTGAAGAGTACAACGGCCGAAATAATGTTAATATAACAACAATCAATATTAAGATAGCAATCCAAAATATGTTAGCAATAAAATGTGTTATTCAATAACAGGGGTCTATCCTGGGACCTCTGTTATTCCTAATATTCATAAATGACCTCCCTGACAAAATTGCCTGTGAGATGGATATATATGCTGACGACACCACACTCTATAACAGATACGACAGGAAAACAAATGAACACATATCTAAAGAAATGACAGAAGCACTGCCAGGAAGGGTGCGGTGGAAACTATTATATATATATATATATATATATATATATATATATATATATATATATATATATATATATATATTTATATATATATATATATATATATATATATATATATATATATATAAATATATATATATATATATAAATATATATATATATATATATATATATATATATATATATATTATATATATATATATATATATATATATATATATATATATATATATATATATATATGTATATAATTCAAACACTACCGTATTTGAATATATGGTTAAGTGGCAGTTTTACTCATTAAAAGCTTCACCGCTCACTCATTTTTTGACCAAATTTCAAACAATTATTACAGTTTATAGATCACCTTCTCAGCTATATTGTGAAAAAAAAAAAAAAACACATTTCAATTTTCGTACAGTAAAACAAAAGTTATGATGAACTTACTGGTGTTCAAAATCATAAAAAACGTAAGGAGGTGAACGACGTTTTTTCTGACTGGTTTTCATAGCAACCACCTCGTTTCAGCGACTAGTGTTGCTGCTAATTCCCCGCTCTCGCGAAAATAGAAGTAACAAGTGAAACAGAGAGAATGAAAGCATGAAAGGGAGATAATTTTGGAGATTTTATTCAAAGCAGACAAGTGCCGTACATTGTTATTATAAGACTGAAATTAAACAAAGAACAAGTGAATTTACTGGAAGCCTTGAAAAATCATGGATTACAATAGAAAAATGCGAGCATGAAAAGTAATATGGTTACACTTAAAAATGAAAAAGTAAAGGACTAGTTGTTAAAGCTGGAAAAGAAAAGGACAAGATATTCTAGTAAAAAATATAATAAATTTATAACTTAAAATATTGCAGCATTAAGAATTGATTTAAAAATTCAATTTATAACATTATATAATCAATTTTTAATGCTGCAATATTTTAAGTTATAAATTTATTATATTTTTTACTAGAATATCTTGTCCTTTTCTTAACAACTAGTCCTTTACTTTTCCATGTTTAAGCCTGACCATATTACTTATCATGCTCGCATTTTTTCTATTTTAATATATATATATATATATATATATATATATATATATATATATATATATATATATATATATATATATATATATATATAAAATTGGTATTATAGTAAATTCGAGAGAGTTGATGCAGTGATTGCAGGTGATTAAATGACTTACTGACTAGATGGTTTTTTTTAACGAATGATAAAAAGTAATTTTTTGTATAGTTTCAAATGTTAAAAACTTCAAAGACTATATATATATATATATATATATATATATATATATATATATATATATATATATATATATATATATATATATATATATATATATATATATATATTCTTTTTTCAATCATAACAGTTTTTTAGGTATTTGTTTCTTTATTCTTTTGCAGAATATGCCAAAGCAGACAAGATGGAGATTTTTATAAACTTCAAATAAAAATGTCTGCACACAAAGAAATCGGAAATTTTCTGAACTTAGCCACCCAGATCTACGACGATGATTTATAATCTGATTTTCTATTTAATTTTTTTTTTTTTAATATTTTTTGCACACAATCATTCCCCTTTCCCAGAAAATAAAGGTAAACTATTTCATATTATGTATAAAATTTTTAAATAATTTAAAGTTTTAGAGAGAGTGTTTTTTTATTTGTTCGTTTTTTTTTGTTTTGTTTTTTTGTTTTTTTTTTTTTTTTTTTTTGTAAGAGAGTGCTATACAATATAGTTTTGTTAATCATCAATGATTTATTTTAACTTTTTAGTTTGGGAAATATACTAATTTGTAGTGATTAAGTTCCAAATATTTAATTTATCCAAGGTGACCCCCCCCCCAAAAAAAAAAAAAAATTCTGCTACTCATGGAATCTATATAGTGATATGTTTAGGCCTTTGTATGTACATTATCACCTATCCCCTTCTGTTTTTTACAGAAGGAACCGCTGAAAATACAATGCAAAAAAAAAAGTACATTTTAAATCAAACTGCAACCATCCAATCTGCTCTGGATACTGGTCACAGGCTTAATGGATCCTGCGAAGATAATGTGTGATCAGTTCAGAGGCCTAACCCTAACCCTAACCCTAACTACTGAACAACGTCCCTACACACAGTCTTCAAAATCTTTATGGCATAATTGCCACAATAATGATTTCAGAATTCAGAATTTCAAAAAAATCCTTAGCATCCAACTTCATCAGGGGAAATGCAGTGATATGTAGTTTATTCAAGATGTCCCCCCCCTAAAAAAAAAAAAAATAAATAATCACTCACTCATAGGATCTATATAGTAATATACTGAGGTGTTTGTATGCACATTATCAACCGTATCCTTCTTTTTTAAAAAGGGATCGCCAAAAATACATTGTATAGATAGATTCCGACTTAGAAAACAGCAAATCTTCCCCCTTTGTCGGAAACATTACTCATAGACAAAATTAAGGAAGCAAAAGTTACAAGGCTGCCGAAAATAAACTCATGGTCCTTTTTCTACTCTTCCTGCGAATTTGATATACCCTAGAAATTTCTTCCTTTGGAGGAAGTCGGCTTAACCTGTCCAGGTTGTGTGCTGCACCAGGACCACTATGAGGATTGTAGAAAGGTTTTTCAATTTTATTAACCGATTCCAGTGATGGGATTTTTTAGATGTCACCTTGTATTTTTTTCTTTCTTTTTTGATAGATTGTTCAATTTTTAGGAAGGGGGTTCAGTTTACTTTGTAAGTTTAATATAAAATAATCCCATGGAGTTTATATTCCCTAAGGAATGTTGTTATTGAATTATCGATCAAGTATAAGGTTTTCAGATTATGAAAATAAAACGTCTGAAATTAAAGAGATATTTGATTGATTTTAAAATAGGATATTGCAGTTTTTAATGTAAGTTTTTAATAGAAAATGGTTCACCTTCTAGCTTAACTATTTATGAATGACAAATAAAGACAGGACGAATATACAACAAATTAAGGCACGACAAATGTACGACATTGTGTAGTGGACTATGTGACATTTGCTCTTAAGGTCGCACACTACAGCTGCTTCTGTGAATTCTTTATTCATGTGATATTTAGGCACACCAAATTCGAGCGCAGCAAATTGCTCCTGATGTTTTTTCGGTTTGTTTCACTAAAAATCTTTGTAAAAAACAAGATTTTTTTAAAGAATTTTGATGTGTAAAAAAAATATATAAGTGTTAAGCATAAAAAATGTTCTCTCAAGTTAAATTAAGTTCAAAGAAAAAATATATTTGTTAAATTGTTAATTTTTTTTTTACAATAGACCCAACATGTATGTCTGAAAGTCAAACACACACTTGACGAAGGGAGTTTTTCCTGAAATATTGCAACACAGATAATTCGCCTGACCAACTGATGCAAGTAAGGACACAATGTAATATATATATATATATATATATATATATATATATATATATATATATATATATATATATATATATATATATATATATATTTATATATATATATACATATATATACATACATACGTATATATACATATTCATATACATATGCATATATATGCACATATATATATACATATATATAAATATATATATACATATATATTCATATACACTCGATAAAATTTAATAATAATTCATTGTAATTTTTATTTTATATTCATATACATATATATATACATATATATATATATATACACATATATATATACATATATATGCACACATATATATGCATATATATATGTGTGTATATATATATATATATATATATATATATATATATATATATATATATATATATATATATATATAAGGTGAAGCTGCATAGCTTATTCCACCATCGTATCTTAATTTGCCTCAGTTCAAGTCTATCCATTACACCAGTGCATTGAGTTGCTTTCTATCAATTTTAAATTTCTTTAATATACACATTATACAAGAAAACTATATTAATCGCTTTTTTTGTTTGACTTTTTATTTCATTTCTTTTTAATGTAAATGCTTACTAAAAAAATGTCAATGAAAAGTAAATATATCAACAAATTATTTAATTCCTATCAATATCGTCGGCCAGTCAGCATATTAACGAATAGTTATTTATTTTCTACAAAGATTTTTTATGAAAAGAAAAACAAAAACAAAAGAAAAACATGTCAGCCTGTTTAAATTACCCTCGGTTACTTCTTGCTGCTCTTGACACAAGAATCCGAGGTTGCTTGAATGATGTGCCTAAATATTGCACGGACAGATAATCAGCGAGAGCAGTTGTTGTGCTTTGTCACACATTTTGTCACGCCTTAATTTGTTGTATATAGTTAATGAAATCATTCATTCGTTTCACTTATTTACTAGTGTCTAACCAAACCTTTTTTACACACATTTATTTTGAATTTAAAGCATTTTACTTAAAACTTACATAAAATAATGAACACGCATCTAAAAATTGAACTTTAAGTTATTGATTTATTTATTTTTGCTTTTTAGTTTAAGATCTGAAAATTTGGAGCTTGATCGATTTTAATCCGAAAATTTATTAAAAAAAAAAAAGAAAAAAAAAGAACATAGATGAAATACAATTTAAAATAAATGGGCGATTGGAATCGATTTTTGTTATTTTTGCTTTTTAATTTAGGCACTTTTGCCATGCTATTTTTTTTTAGATAGGTTTCCAAGTTAAATACATGTAACGGTACCGTTGGTTCCTATTTACAATGCCTCCCCACGGAGCAGAGTTAGACACCAGGATCGTTTTTTAATGTGGAGGACAGATACTACACTTTGATCTTGAACCTACACGCGTCCATGCTCTGTTACATGAGTACCCTTTTGTTTATTAAATTGTTAGATGAAAGTACAGAATATTTAAAACCCACCCCACTCCATGTTAAGAATGGATTTCTAAATAATAACCTTATTATTTCAGCGCTGCCCATATTCTAGATAAGTACCCTTTTGTTTATTAAATTGTTAGGTGAAAGTTCAGGATATTTCAAAAGCCAAATTTCATCATCTTAAGAATGGGTTTCAAAACTATAATGTAATTATCTCAGCACGGTCCGTATTTTGCATAAGTACCTAAAGTTATCATTATTTTATTTTATTATGCTGTTAGAATTCGAGAAATTTATTTTTTTTAAATTTTCTTTTTTTAATTTACTTGATCTGCGAATCTCTTCAAGTTTCTGGCAGCAACGCTGTCACGTGACCACATTCGAACACTTTTTTTTTTTCACAGAAAAATGATGTTTTTATTTTATTATATTTCAGATAAAATAAAATTTTTACTTACAAATGCAATTATATTTAGAGACAATTTTGTTTGGAAAAATATATTTTTCATTTATTTTAAAGACAATTTTATTTGCTGTAAATATTATTTTAAAGAAATTAATAAAAGAATTTAGATGAATTTATTTGTGTTGAATTATTTTTAAAACATTAAAATTGTGTTGCTTTCTATTTGTAAATTTTAGAATTTAAGGGTTTTGCATTTCTTCCTGTTGTTTTTATATTAATTAGTATTACTGACATGATGATGATGATGATTATTATTATTATTATTATTATTATTATTATTATTATTATTATTATTATTATCATCATCATCATCATCATCATCATCATCATCATCATCACCACCACCACCACCACCACCACCACCACCACCACCACCACCACCACCATCATCATCATCATCATCATCATCATCATCATCATCATTATTATTATTATTATTATTATTATTATTATTATTATTATTGGCGGCTCACAAGAAGCTCACACAGGTAATCAAAGATCTTATTGGATACAGCCTGTGGTGTTCCCTGGAAGCTGAGTGACAACAAGTCTCCTCAGATTTTCCAGTACTCTCCACGTCTTCCGATACCATTTGCAAATAAATTTGCATTATCGCAACAGCTGCTTGCCATTGATTTCTCGTTAGCAGTGGCCATTGGTCTTTACTAGAATTTGAGTGGCAATAAGCCTCCCCAAGGTCCTAGTTCTCTTCACACCTATACAGTAGAGGTCTGGTCAGTGCTCACTTCTCATTCTTTCCTTCCTCCTTGACTACTTGGCTATTTGGTCTCACGCTTTGGGGGGAGGGGGCAGTGATGTGTTAATGGGGGGATGGTGGTGGGTTAGAGAACTTATAGGTATGCACATTCAATGTTTTTGGTTCCATGTAGCGCTTCATGTTTTGTCTTTGTAACAGTTTGTCTGGTCTACGCTTATGGTTCGTTTGTGTTAGTCTCCACATTCAAGGCTTTTCCTTTCAGCCGTTTTCATGATTGTTGTTTGTTGTATTTTTCCAGTCATTCCTTTGATTCCAATTTCTCCCATTCTTTTTTTCCAAGTTTTTGGGATTGTTCCTAGTGCTCATAGTATTATAGGTATTATTTTGATTTTCATTTTTGATTTTCATCATCATCATCATCATCATCATCATCATCATCATCATTGGCTCACATGGAGCTTTCACACAAGTCAACAAACGATCTGATTGGAAACCTGTGGTGTTCTCTGGAGGCTGAGTGACAACAAGTCTCCCCAGACGTCCAGTTCTCTCCACCTCCTTCGATACCATTTGCAAATGATTTTGCAACATCGCAACAGCCTCTTACCATTGATTTCTCGCTGGCAGTGGCCATTAGTTTATACTGGAATTTGAGTGGCACTAAGTCTCCCCAAAGTCCCAGTTCTCTTTGCGCTTGTCCAACCGAGGTCTGGCTGGCGTTCTCTCCTTGGTCTTTCAGTCCTTCTTGACCCTTCTCAGCTCTTTGGTGTCACTTTTTTATTGGGAGGAGCGGTGGTGAAACTATGGGGGGCATGCATGATGGGGGTGTAGAACTTGTAGATATGCAGCTTCGGTGTTCTTCATTCCCTGTAACGCTTATTCGTTATATTGTCTTCTTTTATTATTCTCCGCATTCAAGGGTTTTCCTTAATATTTCAGCAGTTTTCATTACTGTTGGTCATTGCACTTTTGCAGTTATTCTTCTGATTCCAATTTCTAACATTCTTTTTTTGAAGTTTTTAGGAATTGTTCCTAGTGCTCCTACTATTATCGGTACTATTTTGATTTTCTTCATCATCCAAATCCCTTTTAACTCTCTTGCTAGTTCTGTGTATTTGCTTCGTTTCACCTTTTCTTTCATACTCACCCTGTGATCAGCTGAGATAGCAAAGTCTACGATTTGACGGGATTTCTTTTTCTTCTTAATTATTACGACATCTGGTCTTCTTGCTTGGATGGGTTTGTCCGTCTGTATGTCCATGTCCCATAGGATTTTGTAGTCCTCATTTCCGAGTGCTGTTGCGGGTTTATGCTTGTACCATTTGTCTGTTCGCTCAAAATACAGTCATTTGCACAAATCCCAGTGCACCGCCCTCCCCACTTGGTCATGCCTGTTTTTGTATTCCTTTTGGGCCAGTTTGCTACATTCACTTACTATATGGTTTATCGTTTCGTCTCTTTGTCCACACAGTTTGCATTTGCTGTTTTCTTGTGTTTTATCGATTCTTGCTTTGATATGGTTGGTTCTTATCGAGTTATCTAGTGCTGCAGTTATTAGAGATTCAGTTTCTCGGTTTATATGTCCTTTTCGCATCCATGTCCAGGTGTTTTCGTTATTCTCCTCTTTTGTCTTTCTTTTGAATCTTCCGTGGAGTTGTTTCTCTTCCCATTTCTCTTTTCTCGTTTTGTCATTTGTCTCTCTGTTTTCTGCTTTGTTGTTATTTTTTTTCTCAGTGTCTCTCGCTGCCATAATTATCCTTTCAGTGTTTTGTATTATGTATTTTTCTAGTTCTTTTTTCGTGTCCTTTACACAGTCTTTTATGCAGATCAGTCCTCTCCCGCCATCTTTCCTTTTCACATAGAGCCTGTCAATATCGTCCTTTGGGTGTAGTGCAATATGTATAGTCATGAGTTTCCTGGTTTTCTGGTCGAGTTGTCTCAGTTTTCTTTTGTCGACCCTATAAACGAACCCGAGTATCTTACTAGTTATACTGCCCACGTATTTATACCTTTTATTAGGTTCCTGCTGTATAATTTCGTTTCTAGGAGTTTTCTTGTTCTCCTGAGGTATTCCTTTCCAACTTTCTCTTTCATTTCTTATTGTTATTATTATTATTATTTATTTATTTATTTATTATTTTCTTACTCACTAAGAGTTCACAAACATGTCATCATCAGAGATTACTCACTGATAATAACCGGTGGCGTTTCCTGGAGTCTGTGTGACAACAAATCTCCCCAAATTTCCAGCATGCTCCACCTCTTTCAATAACCATTGCAAATGATTTTGCGTTATCGCAACAGATGCTTGATTCATGCTCTCCCTCCTCTGTTTTTCCTTGACTCTTCACAGCTATTTTGTGCAGTAGCAGCCAAAACTGATTACTATTGTGTACAAGGGGCCTTCAATAAGTTTCCAGACACATGAAACTCTAGTCCCCTTTGAAGTACTCTCCTCTGGCTACAATGCACTTGTTGTACCGTTCCAGCAATTTCTGAAAGGCCCCCTGGAAGTCCTCTTGTGTGAACGTACCAATGACCCTCATCACAGCCTCTTTCATCTCCTTAACTGTCTCATAACGACAACCTCTAAGGTTTTCCTTGAGCTTAGGGAACAGCCAAAAGTCACAAGGAGCAATGTCTAGACTATAGGGAGACTGAAGACTGTCTTGATGCTCATCTTGATCATGACAACATCTTTCTTTCTGATCTTCTCTGAGCACCTTTGTGACAAACTTCGCAAAAATTTTCTGCATCTTCAGTTCTTCATGAATAATTGTGTGTACAGTTCCCACACTGACATCAAACTGTGCACTTATTGTTTCTATAGACATACGGCGGTCCTTAACCATGAAATTCTTTATTTGGCCAATCAACTCTGGTGTTCTGACTTCCTTACTCCTCCTACACCTCTCACCATCCCTCAGACTCCCTGCCTTCCTTGAATCTCTTATGCCACTCAAAAACTAATGCTTGATTCATGCAAGATGGTCCAAAAGCAGTCTGAAGCATTCTATACGTTTCTCTGGCATTTTTTTCCAATTTTAAAACAGAATTTTTTTGCATATTGCTCTTCTAAAGTGTCCTCAAGTCCAGATTGTATTTTTGACATTCATCAGCTGTGACAATCAGGCTTTAGTAGGGTGTATTCCAGTTTGTGCTGTAGCTGTTCATTTGAACCTAAAATCATAAACATTGGCCGGTCATCTCATAAGATGTATAGCAATAATGTACTGAATTTTCAAGAGTCTACAACAACTTTTAAATACTTGTACAAAAAAAGTCTGGAAGCTTATTGAATCCACCTTGTATGTATATATATAGATGTAGAGATCCCATTGTGCCTGTCCTTATGGTCTCTTTGTTCTAGTTTGCTACATTCATCAATTAAGTGGTTTACTGTTCCGTCTCTTTGTCCACAGAGTTTACATTTAATGTCTTGCTGTGTTTTATCTATTTTAGCTTTAATGTTGGTAGTTCTAATCGCGTTGCTCTGTGCATCTGTAAGTAGAGATTCTGTTTCTAATAATACTACTACTGCTGTTACTACTACTAATAATAATACTATCAATAGTGTTTTGTTCAGTCACATATTTTTTTTCTAGTATATATCTAGGTAGCGTGGATTTATAGAAATGAGAAGAACTTCAATTTTTTTTTTTTACCTGGGGTTGGGGCAACGCTTATCAAGGTCCAGAGGCCACTCTAGAATAAAGGTTAATAAGTGCTAAGCAGATGATGGGACAACATGATCAGAATTGGTGGAACTTATTCACATGAAATTTGAAAATGGCCTTGCTATAGTCAGCTAGGAATCAACCCCAGAGTATTGTGTTCCACGGCAGGCAGTTCTAGAAAAGAAACTCTACTCATGGAATTTTCGCACAGATTTAGGCAGAGATAGAGAGTAAGGGAAATTGTTGACAGTTGTTGTAGCTAGACAAGTGCTTGTTGCAAATGTTTTACAAGAAGAGAGAGATTGGAGCTCAGTTGAGCACGTTTTACAGGGAGGAAGATTGGGACTTAGTCGAACACCTAACATGAGTAAGAGAAACTAAGGAGGCGAAAACGTCCTCATGTGAAGGAAAAACAACAACGACTGGGTTTATTAAATTATCTACATCGCTTGGTATAAGTGGAAGAAAGTTAGACACTGTTGAGGTGTAAAAAGAAAAAAAATAGAAGGTTCTTTGAATACGAGAAAGTCTGCGAACAGTTATTTTTTAGGCAAAGATAGTCGACGCTTAGGCATCCATTGGACAGAGACAGAAAAAGAGAAGGGACGTGTTTTTTTTTTTTTTGTTTTTTGTTTTTTTGCTTTCGCCATTCTCTTTGCTGACCGACTATGAAGGGGCTGTAGTTCTTCAGGGCAAGGATGGAATCAGTGTACCCTACAAGCTCGTTGGTCATCGTGTGGCCAAATCTGCAAGAGAAAATAAATCTAGTATTGTAACAAAAGCTGTTAGACGAAAGAAAAAGCAAACCTTTCTTTTTATATAACATAAAATAATTTATTTGTTTATATCATTCGGTATAGGTGGAAAAAAGTTGGATGGTGTTTAAGTGAAGAAAAGAAATATAGAAAATTCTTTTGGTATCAAGAAGTTAGTACTAATCTTCAGGCGAAGATTGTCGATGCTTGAGTTCTGGTGGACAAGTACAGGGGAGAGAGCAGGGTTGTCTTTTCTCGTTGTTTCCAGGGTTCTTTCTGTGGATCAATCGTGATTCTCAAAGAGGCTGAAGTCTTTCTTCAGGGAACGGATGAAATACAATGCGCCCTACAAGCTGAGTGATTAGGGTGTAACCAAATTCCCTAGCAGGGACATTTCTCCATGAGCGAAAATAAGTTGTAGCATACTTGACAAATACAAACGCTGACCAGCCAAATTGAAAACAAAAAGATAGAGGAACACTACAAGAAAACTGAAACCGTAAAATTGTAAGTTAACTACCCCCCTCCCCCATCAGATGGTAATGTTAGCATAAACTGGAACCGCACCAAATAGTCGTGAAGGGTTAGGGAGGATGGAAAGACTGAAGAGAAATAGCACTAAGTAGACTTTCAACTGGATGAGTACAAAGAGGACTCGAGCCTATAATAACAACATAAACAAAAGACAACTTACATCAGCAGGAGCGGAGATACCCAAACAGCAGGCACAGCCAGTGATAACAACAATGACAACACATAAGTAAAGATGGCGCCAACTTGTGTTTCACTTCAACATTCGACCAACTGCTAACGACACATTAAGTTGTCAGAAACTATGTTTTTGTACCTGTCCTTCCACCCGATATACAGTTTATTATAACATAGAATTATCGGGTAAAGCACATTGAACAAGAAAATAGCTACACTAAGAGAGACGAGGTGAGAAAAAATCCGACAGATTAGATACAGAAATATGTGGTAAAATATCTTCAAAAAGACTACAAGTGACAAACTTAATCTAAATTCTCTCCAGGCTTAAATAGAAATAAAACAAATGCAGAGTCAGGAAAACCAATATTACCTACAACAAGGTTAACCATACCTTTAAAATACAACTAGCAGCAAAAGTTTCCCCATTATTTACACCTGAGAATATGTCCACAACTATGTCTTTACCTGCTATATAAAAAAGGCTGCGTCACCGACTTTCAGCAGCAATCAGTGGTGTGAGATCACTCAAACATCTCATGCGGATTACCTTTTAATAGCAGCAGTCAACAAGAACGTTTTCACCCTTTCTTTCTCTGACAGCGGTGTCAACAAACAGCATAAAAGCCTTCACCCTTTCTTTCTCATAGCAGCTCAAGCCTTCACTCAACGACATCAATAAACATTGTTGCTATAGGACTTCCATCTCTCTTCCTGGAAACCTTTTGTCAACAAAGAACACTTCTAACTAATTTCAGATTAACTGACCTTGATATTACAGAACGTTTCTATCTCACTTCCAGGAACTTTATGTGAACAAAGAATACTTTAAATTAATTTTAATTTAACTAAACTTAATGCAACTGGACTCTTCCATATTTTCTTCTCCAAACTTTTTACTTCAGCAAGAACATTTCTATTTAGTTCCAGTCTGAATTTTTTGGAACTTTTTTATCATCAAGAGGATTTTCATTCAATACGTTTCATCAATAAATATTTAATTTAATATTCTGTCTTTCTTTCTTGATATTTTTGTTATTGTGACGGTCGTTAAAGGGTATTGAGATACAATACCTCATAGCATACGATATTAGTCTGGAGTCATTAATGTTTATATCAAAGTCAAACTGATATCAAAGCCCAGAATATCACACTTGAGTCAAAAGTATTCAATACGTTTGGTGCCAGATAGTCACAATATAACACTGGTATCAAAAGCAGCCAGCACAGATATAACAAATGGTTGTTGCCAGTGAAAAGCCAATGGTAAACGGCTGTTGCGATGAGGCAAATTCATCTGTAAAATTATCAAAAGAGGTGGAAAGTACTGGAAATCTGGGGGAACTTGTCACGCAGACTCCGGGGAACACCATTGGTTGTTGTTAGTGAGTACGAAGAGGACTGGAAACTTGTTGCAAGCCAAATTTCAGCAGAAACCAATGATGCAAATTCATTTGCAAAGATTATCAAAAGAGATGAAGAGTACTTGTAATCTGGGGGAACTTGTTGTCACTCAGACTCCAGGGAACACCACCGGTTGTTGTCAGTGAGTATACATATACATCGACTCATGTTTCCGCGATTGACCCCTCTCCTCTTTTACTAAATTCATTCTATTGAAGATAATCAATAAAGTTAGAGTGGGGTCTATTGCACCCCAAGAGGGAAGTGTGTTGTCAGCAACAAGAACCAGAAAGGAAGAAGAGAGAAAGAGGGTTGGTGTGCGTTTAAACTTTTTATAAACTCTGTCACGTGCTCTGCTTGCCAGAGAGATGGCGTCTGATTAGATAAGCTGGGTTTGTTTTACTATACACATAGATTCGAAAAAGTTGCCAAAAAGAAAATATATAACAAATAAATGCTATCAAAGGCAAGATAAGTTACTTTTCTACCAATGGATAATTTTTTTAGTGTTTTTATTTAATGTAAAGGACTCACTCAATATATGTTACCGTGACATAGGCTGACATATATTCGGTGGTGTTTTAACAATATTTTGTATAGTTTTCTAGTTTTAACTCATTTTCCCAAACTTAACGTGTTCGACAGAGAGTCGGTCACTATTTGTATTTTTCAAATATATCGGTAAACACTGTGTTTTTTGAGCTGAATAAACATTTTACATTGAATAAAAACACTAAAAAATTATTCAGTTTCGTAGATAAATAACTTATCTTGCCTTTGATAACATTCATTTGTTATGTATTTGTTTTTTGACAACTTTTTCGAATTTATGTGTATAGTAATACAAACCCGATAAGCCCGGAGAGAAGTTGACTGCCATCACCAATCAGCACAGAGTTTACAAACCAAAAATATTCAAAATCTCAAACCGTGAAGTGCTACTGCTGCTTGTTTGTTTGTTTGTACCTTGTTGGTTGTGAATCATTCATGATGATTTGTTAGCATTTGTTTCCTCAATATCCTTCTATTAAGAACTCTTTTTAGGAAGATATTGGGTATTTACAGGCGTTGTGGGAGAGCCACTAATGCTGGGTTAGCAAATGACAAAGCCGGTTGAACAATGGGACAGCAGAGATAAAAAGGATACACATGTTTAGAGAAAAATGGTATTCAAAAGGTATTCAAAGCATGTTCGAGACATAGAGAATTCAAGATGTGCTGACATGGCAAAATCGTGTTAAGCACATTGGAGTACAAGAAAACTTTTGAACATAGCCAGGGCGTTATTCTGAAAGTACCTGTAAATAAATGTCTGTTGTTTCAACCGAAAAAAAAATGAGTCGCATTCTTTCCTTGTCTTTGTTTCCTTGCGACTGTCTGCATACAACACGTGCGTCCCGAGTGTTGACATGTAACGACTATGTTACAGAGTGACCACGTGAAGGTTGCCAACATTCCTAAGTGAAAGTGTTTCTGTGGAGTGAACTGGATTCGAACTTGGCACACAGAGGTTGTCAGCCCGCACCATTAACCACTGAGCCACACTCACCTCCCTGTCACTGCTGCTACAAAGTACTTATTTATGAGTGCTACGTGTTTTATGCATGAGTGCACAAAACCCTCAATAAAAGATTAATAAATGCAAAACACCTGTTTTTTTGTTTTTTTAATAAAACAAAACAACGAAAAAGTTTATTCCGCATTAAGAAGTTCTGTGTCCGAGGTGAAAGAACAGAAAAAGGAACAGAAAGCCTTCGGGTGTTCCACCGTCTGAAAGCAGAAAATTTGAAGTCTCCTCAGGCATACCTGTTATTTTTAGGATAGAGGAAATCTTCAGTGAAGTAGCCGCAGGCTGAGGGGGTTCAATAAACAGAGAGCGAGAGGAGAGAGATCCGTGTTCTTTATTCGTTGGGGCTTCTCTGCTGGGTGCTGGATTATTCCTGACAGGAGTAAATACTCCACTGATGGACACATAAGATAAATGCGCCCTGGTAGCTGACTGGTCAGAGTGTGGCCAAATCAGTCAGCAAGGAGTGTTAGAAATTTCAGAATGCAAGGGCGATAACTTCTGGATTTTCCAATCACGCGATTATTTCGACCAATGATATTGCATTGTTCAGTTGCTGCGAGGATTCAGGATTTGGCGGGAATATTGTGTTTCTTAAAACAGATTTCCATCCAGCGTCGAGCAAAGCTGACGCGTGTTATCTCGCTCCGTGCCTAATGAACTAAGGCAGGGTTCTATCCCATTTGTTATCTCCGCTCACTTAAATGCGGATACAAGCCTGAGGCTAAAATGTTCTATGGATTAATTACTTCATTATCATTGCCCACAGGGGAGCATACTATTTTATGAACATCGATCGCAATGTGCATTGTTCTTATTGACTAGTTTGGAAGGATTGCGAGAACCCTCAACCATTTCTATGAGCGGCCGATTCAACCAGCATCTTCCACAAGAAGAAAACTACCTTCGCCTTTCAAGGCATGAACTACCCATCATTTGGCTGAAGCTAAAGAGGGCACCCTTTGCAATATGGACTCATTTTTACCTTTCTTGTATATAGATTATTCTTGGAATTTAAGGTGAGCCTTGTTGCTTTTCTGTGTCTCTTTCATTCTGCCAAAGGCAAAAACGAGTAAGAGAATTTCTTACAGGAGGCATTAATCCACAAAGAAAATATGTTATGGTAATTGCTATGTACATTTGTTTTCATTCGGTGTGAACTGGCAAATAACTGTGCGAAAGAGTAGAGGCATTGTGTGTGTGTGTGTGTGTGTGTGTGTGTGTGTGTGTGTGTGTGTGTGTGTGTGTGTGTGTGTGTGTGTGTGTGTGTGCTGTTAGTGCGTATTCATACGATTGTGTGAAAATCGCTTCAAATACGAAATTATATCTTACTCTAGATCTGTAAAATAATAAAGTTAAGATCATATAGCATGAACTTATGAAGTGATTTTTTTTTAAAGTGCGTAAGATATAATTCCCGATAAGGGTTTGTATTACTGTACACATAGATTCGAAAAAGTTGTCAATAAACAAATATATAACAAATAAATGTTATCAAAGGTAAGATAAGTTACTTTTCTACCAAACTGGATATAATTTTCGTATTTTTATTCAATTTAACATGTTTATTCAGCTCGAAAAGCATACCGTGTTTACCGATGTATTGGAAAATTCAAGATGGCGGCCGATTCTCTCTTTAACACGGTAAGTTCAGGAAAAGGTGTTATAAATAATAAATTAGACAAAATACTATTAAAAACCACCGAATATATGTCAAGTTATGTCACGGTAACATATATTGAGCGAATTTCTAACAGTATTTTGTCTAGTTTATTATTTATTACACCTTTTTCAAACTTACCGTGGTAAAGAGAGAATCGGCCGCCATCTTGAATTTTCCAATACATCGGTAAACACGGTATGTTTTTCGAGCTGAATAAACATGTTACATTGAATAAAAACACGAAAATTATATCCAGTTTGGTAGAAAAGTAACTTATCTTGCTTTTGATAACATTTATTTGTTATATATTTGTTTTTTGACAACTTTTTCGAATCTATGTGTACAGTAATACAAACCCTTCGATGAAAATGTGATTAATGGAAACGAAAATTTCACTTTAATGCTCATACGGACACAAATAAAAAAGAGAGACAAGGAAAAAATAAATTCAATATTTATAGGGAAATAACTCTCATTTAAAAAAAAAGCATTTATCTCCCTTTGTTGCATTTCAGTATCCAGAAATATAGAGGATTGTATTATTAAATCATAACAGAGTTATCTCCCTTTGTTGTTGTTGTTATTGTTGTTGTTGACGAAGACGACCACGACGATGATGATGATTTTTTTTTTTTTTATTTTTTTTTTTTTAAATCATCTCCAATGATTAATTAGTAAATTACTAGATTAACCCCGTTTTCACACACACACACACACACACACACACACACACACACACACACACACACACACACACACATAATGAGATTCTACTTTCCTGAAATATTTGGCAAAAAGAAATCATTTTATAATTTTCGTAAATAAATTTCCCCATTTCTGGACAACTTTTTAGAGCATTTAACTACTTTTTTTCTTTCCGCTAATCCTAACAGGCAAGATCGTAAAGCAATACTTAAAAAAATAATTTTTAAAAATACCCCCCCCCCCCCAATCAAAAAGAGCTGGGGGAGGTAATTCTCTTTTACTAAGAGATTCGTTGATTTTTTTTTTTTTTTCATGCTATAATTTGCGCCGCCAAACCTAACGCACCTTTGAGGAATTGATTTCTTCGATTATATACGTAGATGTTTTTATTTATTTATTTAAAGAAAATGTATGTTTGAATATTCCTTTTTTTCCTTTCCGAAGGAAGTCGGCTACATCTGCCGAAATATTGTGAATTTAGTAACCCACATGAGAATAGTAGTCCTTATAATTAAAACAGTATAAAGAATAAAGCACCATTAAAATCATGTGTCTTTCCTTGCTATATATATATATATATATATATATATATATATATATATATATATATATATATATATATATATATATATATATATATTCATCCAGAGGAAGTCTCGAAATAAAGATGAAACGTTGATGAATACATAATACGGTTTGTTCCTTTTTATTTTCTCTCTCTCTCTCTCTCTCTCTCTCTCTCTATATATATATATATATATATATATATATATATATATATATATATATATATATATATATATATAAATAAACACTTTTTATTTGTTTTTACATAAGCATTAATATGTCGCTACGCATTCATGAGTATGTTTCGGTTAGCCAGTTACTATTAACTAGAGACCTCTTAAGGTCATATAGCTTATACAAAAGTTTAGTCTGTAATGAAAATCGTTAAGGTATCCAGCCAGCATCACAAAATAAATTATTATCAGGGGGTCACATTACATGTTATTAAAAATAGAAATAAAAAATAAAAGGGGAAGTGTTCTTTTAATATTGTTGGGATTTTCCCAGCTATAGACGGTAACAAAATAATGTGACGACGACAAGAAGAAAGGGGCACCACACAAATGAAGTTGTTATAAAGAAACTTGTATTGATAGGAAAGAGGTGGAAGAAAGAATGTTTCTTTACAAAAACAGTCGCTTTTGCGGAACTTATCTAGGGTTCGTCCTTTTAACGATGTTCGTTTCCTGTGGAGTTTGGCCAGGTTGAGGTAAAAAAAAAAAAAAAAAAAAAAAAGGAAGCCTTGAATTCTTTGGTGCTGCAATTGCTGTCGAATCTTCTCCCACATGTCTGGTACGAATGGCGGAGAAGACTGAATAACATGTGTTGTCTTCGAGGCCCTCAACGAGCAAAAGAGGAAGAGGAGTCGAAATAACCGCTCTCGAGGGGTTGGGAGGAATCTAAAAAGGGAGGTCTGTGATAGGTTCTTTTTCATCCAACCACAGGGCACCCTGTTAGTGACTTCTTAATAATTCTAATAATATATAGGAAGAAGATATGTAGTGACATATTAATGCTTATGTAAAAACAAATAAAAAGTACATCTTGCTCTACTTCGGTATTGAGCACTCTTGTATCAACTTCGTTACAACTTCATTGGTTATTTTGTCTCTGGAAAATATTAACCTGGAATTATATATATATATATATATATATATATATATATATATATATATATATATATATATATATATATATATATATACTTTTTATTTGTTTTTACATAAGCATTAATATATATATATATATATATATATATATATATATATATATATATATATATATATATATATATATATATAAAGGAAATAAACGAAGGTTATAAAAAGAAAACGTGAGTCTTTGAATTTTCAACAAAATTTTACACTATATATATATATATATATATATATATATATATATATATATATATATATATATATATATATATATATATATATATATTATTTAAAAATCAGTGGAAGGAAATCTGTCAAGAACTCTTTCGGCTATCATCTCATCAGGAGAAAATCAATAGCATTGAAATAACATTACTGGTGAAAAAAAGAACAATTGGGGATCTTTTATAAATTGAAGGTGCCAAAACGGACGATTAAAACCAATAATTTAATTTAATAAAGCGCGTAAAAAGACGATTAAAATGGCACCGCAAAGAAAAAATGGAGGGCAGGCCCGGCAGGGGGGATCAAAGTTCCCCGGAGAGATTGAACGCTTTTAACGATTCCTTCTGCTTTGGCCCAAAAAATGTTTTCAAATTGCGATAGAGACAGATTCCAAAATTTTTAAATGATTTTTTTAGAATCCGCTCTATGAAGTATCTCAAACCATTCTATTTTATACTGATTGGCACAACAAAGATTCTCAACCAAATGTTGGCCAAAACAGCAGAGTCCAAAACTATATATATATATATATATATATATATATATATATATATATATATATATATATATATATATATATATATATATGGGGGGGGCAGTGTTTGGAATTTTTTTTTTTTTTTTTTTTTTTTGTCGGCATCACTTAAAGTAAGGATTAGAGCCAACTCTAACCATAAACTCTAATCATAATAAATTCAGACCGCTTATCAATCAAGGGAGATAATTAGGTATGGCGGAGTTATTTACCTTTATCGTCTGCTATCTTCCAGTCAGGTTGTTTATGTTTCGCTTTTTTATATAGTTTTTTTTTTTACGTTCGAAAATAAAGTCCATTCTTACCTTTAAACGGTTTCATTTAATATATCTAAAAAAAATTTTTTTTTTTTTTTTACTTTTTAAAAAGTAATAAATGAAATCAATCAACAGTTAAAACAAAAAATTAATTAAGCGAGATAATAAGAATTTTGAAAAGATTTTTCTCCTTTAAATTAACTTTACGTTGGTTTGAGGAAAGAGCAAATACGAAGAATGTTGCGGTTGTCCATTGGAAGTGGTGCGTCGGTGCGATGTAATGGTTATAGGCTAGGAGTGTGAACTCGCTGTGCCGGGTTCGAATTCTTCAGGAGAGATATGACACAATTGTAGCATTGTCCTTTTGTTTATTAACATGTTATAGGAAACTATAGTCAATTTGAAACAATAAAAAACATTTCTTAGTTATTTTATTTCCTTATTAACATATTTATAACAAGTACAGAGTTAGAAATCAAATTATTATTATTATTATTATTATTATTATTATTATTAGTTGCTGTTATCAGCAGTCAAGTTGTTTTTTGCTTTTTTTTTTTTGCTGTTGCTGTTTTTTTTTTTTTTTGTTTTTTTTTCTTACTAGGCTGTACAGTCGACTCGCTAATTTCGTTTCGCTAAAATTTGTGTTCCATTCCATTTTAACACCTGTTCGCCGATGTCATCTTGTGGACTACTAAAATCAAAAATTGCCACTGTTTTTATTAAATTGCATGTAATAATTATTGAAATTTTTAGGTCAGCCTGTAACTAAAAGTGTGTCATATCTCTTAAATGTTTTACTAGGAGAGAACCAAAGATTGGAGTTCAGTCGAGACCTTACGATGGAAATTGTGAGAATCTAGCAGAATCTCTTTTGTGAGAAAGTGGCTGTAATGAAAAGACGAGGTAATCTTCCACTAGATTGTGAAGTCAGTTTTGATTTTGTACTGTCAGGGTCATAAAGAGTGGCACCTTCCCAGATATGGCGCCAATACTCCATCTTGGGATGTATCTGTGGAACTATCCATCAGCCTTGAAAGAAAAAGGAGTTGATACTTCATACTGATGTCATCACTTTTATTCTATAATTATCTGAAAACTACCCTTATTCCCGAGTGGCTTCCGGGCCTTAATAAATGGTGACCACCATGTAAAAAAAAAAGGGCATCCAAAAAGTCACTGGAGGATTTTGAACTTAATTAGATTCTTTATTTTTGATGATATCTTTCTGTAATTTGAACCCAATCTGACTAAGACATTAGAAAATGTTTTAAAAATAAAACGCAAAATTCAAACAATCTTTATTTGTGAAAAATAATGTTTTTTTTTAATGTTACCCCAGCTTCGAATATTTGTGTTCTTTCCAAAACATTATTCATGACTAGGCTATGACAACAGCATATTCTTTTCATTGTTTTGACTCTTGAGTGTGTATCCGTTGATATCTTATATGCTTTTATATAGAGTAATGTGGTTCTCAGTTGATTAACTGTGTCTAACTATGTCGGATATATACTCACGAGTCAAAACAATGATAAGAATATTCTCTTGTTATAGCCCTATTTATAACATATTGCAGAATCTCTGGGTTACGATCTAACTCCATTATTTAGTTCTTAATGTTTTCCTTCAATTCTTGCAGAGTTTGAGGTTTGTTAACATAGACTCTTTCTTTAAGATACCCCCACAAGAAAAAGTCGGGGGCTAGTCAAGTCAGCGGCCATTTGACATTACCATAACAAGAGAAAATGTTGTCGCCAAAACATTGAACAACTTGCGTATGTTGTTCAATGCTTTTCCATAATTAATTTCCAAAATATTATCTGTAAAATATCTGAAATAGAGAAAAAAATAACCATTAATGGTAAAATGACAAAGATTTTCAGCCCCTCAGTGACATTTTGGACAAATAATATTGAAGAAAGTAGACGAGAGAATGTATTTCAAAAGAAAATTAGACACGAGGAGAAAATAGACAAATTCAAAAAATGTGGGTAGTCATAATTACTGTGTACCTCTTTTGCTAGTAGTAGTTTGATTGGGGTGTGTGTGCTATTTGTTCTGTTTAAGTTGCAAGGCTCACAGTAAATAAGAACAGCATAAACTGATGAAAGGGACTGATCGTTAAGTTACCGAAACTATTCCAATAAGTAGCTATTTATATGAAATATTAGTGTTGGAACGATTAATGGGAATTGGAAATGGAAATCAAAAAAAAAATCAGACCATTTGGGGGTATCGGAATCGGTATCGGATTCAGAAAAATGTGTGCCTATTTTGCAATGCCAAAACGATTTTTTAATTGTCTTTTTTATTTGATTTTTTTTTTAAAGCAAAATCTTCCATTGCTGGTAATAATTATAAAATAATAATATTTATTGATTTTAAATTACCAGCAAAACTAAAATCAATATTCCTTACAAGTGTATTTTTACGTTTAGAAAAATATCTGGGCACTTAACATGTGTTTTTATGATAATCGGAGGAAATTAGCAACTTTATAGTTAAATATTTAGAGATCGCTGAAGAATCAGAATCGATAGTTCTATTGGAATCGGGTAATTTATCGGAATCAGGATAGTTCTATTGGAATCGGGTGATTTATCGGAATCAGGATAGTTCTATTGGAATCGGGTGATTTATCGGAATCAGGATAGTTCTATTGGAATCGGGTGATTTATCGGAATCAGGATAGTTCTATTGGAATCGGGTAATTTATCGGAATCAGGATAGTTCTATTGGAATCGGGTAATTTATCGGAATCAGGATAATTCTATTGGAATCGGGTAATTTATCGGAATCAGGATAGTTCTATTGGAATCGGGTAATTTATCGGAATCAGGATAGTTCTATTGGAATCGGGTGATTTATCGGAATCAGGATAGTTCTATTGGAATCGGGTAATTTATCGGAATCAGGATAGTTCTATTGGAATCGGGTAATTTATCAGAATCAGGATAGTTCTATTGGAATCGGGTAATTTATCGGAATCAGGATAGTTCTATTGGAATCGGGTAATTTATCGGAATCAGGATAGTTTTATTGGAATCGGGTAATTTATTGGAATCAGAAAAAGATTGGAATTCTCCCATCACTATTAAATATATAATAAAAATGTCTCCTTTTTCCTTATGTATCTAAGTTCCACCTTACTGTTTCATTTTCCCGATAAATCTCTATTTAAAGAATTCTTCTAATTCTTCTTGGTTTTTCCCCTTATATAATTACAGGCAGGGCTACCCATCGTTGCTCGGGATCGTATAAAACAATGAGAAAAATGATGTTGACTTTGAACATACCTGTTATTTTTAGGATAGAGAAATTTTTGATGTCTATGTATGTATCATTTATTATCTCGAGCAAAAGAATATTTTACCTACCCTAGGTCGGGTATTACACAACACATACATGAAATAATTTTACGTTCTCTGGGACAGGTAATTTAAGGCCAGTTTATGAAATAACTTTACCTTCCCTAGGACGGGTAATCTACAACACACATTGTAAATAATTTTACCTACCCTTGGACCGGTAATGTAAATACATATATGAAACAGTTTAACATACTCTCGACAGATATTACAGAACATATATGAACTAGTTTCTCTTCCCACCAACACTGCTATCATTTTAAGAAAAATGAAGTCATTTTTAGAAGATGGATCAATTCTTGAGCAAAATTATTATTTCGGCACGGTCCGTATTCTGTATAAATAAGTTTTTTCGTTTATTGGATTGTTAGATGAAAGTACAGAATAGTTAACAAAATACTCCCCTCCTCATATTAAGAATGGCTTTCTAATTAATAATATATAATTTTGAAGCGCGTTTGTCACTCTATCAAATCGTGTTATTTATTATCGTTCTCAATCTCTTTTTTTTCTTTTTTGTTTTTGCAGGCTTTTCGACAGCATGGACAAAATTCAAATACACACGATTTTCTTGTTCCAGTTCAAACTAGGCCAAAAAGACAGCTCATGATATCAATGATGCATTTGACCCAGGAACCACTAACGAACGTGAGGCAAGGCACAATGGTGGTTCAAAAATTTCTCAATGGTGACGAGAGCATCGAAGATGAAGACGGTCACGGTCGGCCGACTGTGGTTGATAGTAAACATTTGAAAGCTTTAATTGAAGTCGATCCCCAGAAAACCACACGAGAAGTTGCTGCTAAAGTCGAGGTCGACCACTCAACAGTCGTTCACCATTTAAGGCAAATAGGAAAGCCAAAAAAGTTAGATAAATCGGTGCCGCAAGAATTGAATAATAATAAAAAAAAAAAAAATCGTCGTCTTGAGGTGTTTTCTACGCTCCTTCTGCGCAAGAAAAACGATCCATTTCTCAAGAGGATTGTGACGTGTGATGAGAAACGGATCCTCTATGAAAACTGGCGACGTTCGGCACAGTGGTTAGATGTGGGAGAAGCTCCATAACCCCGAAGCCAAAATTTAACCAAAAAAAGGTTATGGTGACTATTTAGTGGTCTGCGGTCAGTCTCATCCATCTCAGCTTCCTGACTTCGGATGAAACGATTACGGCTGAGAAGTACTGCTGACAAATTGACAAAATGCACCAGAACCCCCAACGTATGTGCCCGAGATTGGTCGATATGAAGGAACCAATTCTCCTCCATAACAAGCTCTCCTGCATGTTGTTCAACTGACCCCTCTCATTAGCAAAAATGTGTCAATTCTAATGGTTTTTATTTCGATTAATAAAGTTTATTATGAAAGGAGTTATGAAATCTTTTGAAGTTGAATGTCAAAAAACGACATTATTTTTGCACCAACCTGATATTAAATTGTCGGGTAAAAGTACAGAATAATTACAAAACACCCTCCTCTCCCCATATTAAGAATGACTTTCTAAACAAGATTGTTATTTCAGCATGGTCCGTATCTTGTAGAAGTTGGTTTTTTGTTTATTATATTGTTAGATGAAAGTACGGTATAGTTACAAAACACCCTCCTCTCCCCATATTAAGAATGGCTTTCTACATAAGATTATTATTTCAGCATGGCCGTATCTTGTAGAAGTTGGTTTTTTGTTTATTATATTGTTAGATGAAAGTACGGTATAGTTACAAAACATCCTCCTCTCCCCATATAAGGAATGGCTTTCTAAATAATATGCACAGTCCGTATTCTGTACAAGTCAGTTTTTTTATTTATTAAATTGTCAGGTGAAAGTACAGAATAGTTACAGAATACCCTCCTCTCTCCATAATAAGAATGGCGTTCTAAATAATAACATTATTATTTTAGCATGATCTGTACTTTGTAGAAGACAGATTTTTTTGTTTATTAAATTGTTAGATGAAAGTACAGAATAGTTACAAAACACTCTCTTTTCCCCATGTAAGGAATAACTTTTTAAATAATAACGTTATTATTTCAGCACGGTCCATATTCTGTATAAGTCAGTTTTTTTGTATATTAAATTGTTAGATGGAACACGAAAAAGATGAAAGTACAGAATAATTTTTTAAAATATCCCCTCTTATATGGCTTTTTAAATAATAAAAAACTATTATTTCAGCACGGTCCGTATTCTGTATAAGCCAGTCTTTTATTTATTAAATTGTTAGATGAAAGAACACAATAGTTAAATAAAAAAAAAATAAACATTCAGCATTACTTGATCAATGTATGTGATTTTTAGAATGTGACAAATAAACACCCATAATTACTGTGTACTTTTACGCATTACTCAGCTTTATTTAGGATTGAATGATGATCAATGGTTTCGACAAGATAAGCCATCGTTACCATCAGTTTAAAGTTCCCAAATATCAAGCTCTCTTCAGACGATCATCTGTCTATTTAAAATCTATACGCAGATGGCTTATCATATCTAAACTTCTGAAAAAAATAAATAAATATTACACTCTTATTTTGAAATTTATTTTCCTTATAATAGAGCATTTTGCTGGAATTATCTTTCCCTAAAATATAACTATATATATATATGCTGGACTCTCTCCCGTCGATTTCGACGTATGAGGTTCGGACAACCCATATTTATAAAACTCATTTATGCTTTTGCCTCTGATGACTTTTTAGTCCAGCAAGGGACTTGCAAACAAGGCCACAAATAGAACATGAATGTGGATTTAACACTGCAGATATTGGTGCGGCTGCTAGTCGTTTTGCTCTTACTCTGTTTTCTTTCAGTTGCCTTAAGCTTTCAGATTGAAACCTCTGGAGACCTTCAAAACACCTTGATCTCCATCCTTTTTGGTCATTCACCTCATCTTCAAGACTCCTGTATGGTATGTTCACTGCAGACAAGTTACTCTTCAACTTGTCCTTGTACCTAAGCCAAGGACGTCGGGCAATTCTTTTACCACCCTCAAATTGACTGTACATCGCAATTTTTGGAATTCTGTCATCGAGCATTCTCAATACATGACCAGCCCACCGCAATTGCGATTGAATAAGGAATGATTCAATGCCAGATATTTTGGATTTTGTGAATAATTCGGCATTTGATACCCTGTCGCGGAGGCTAAGACCACATATGGAGCGTAGACAGCTTTTGTGGAAAACGTCCAGCTGATTAATGTGATGTCTGTATGGGGGTCCATGACTCAGACCCATAAAGAAGAATGGAAAGAACAACAGCACGGTGTATATATATATATATATATATATATATATATAATGTTTTTGTATCTTGAGTTTCAGTTTTTGAGGGAAATTCTTGGCCCAATAACGGTTGATTACAGAAACATATATGCACGTATATATAATCGTGATTTAGTGTTCATCGTCAAAAAATGTTGTCTCTTTAGTGGTGTGGAACATTTGTGTATTTTTATTACATCCTGAGCAAATGTAGGTCTTCTGCTCGTATATGTACACAAAGGAGACAACCGAAGCACCAAAACTAACAAATGTAGGGGAGACAACCAAAGCACTAAAACCGAAGCTGTCTGCCAGAAACCATATATAAAAATGTAGGCAAATTTGGGCATATTTTATTGATTTGAAAATATAGGTTCTTTTTTACCAATTGTCATAAAATTTTAAACATAGAATAGTATTATAATCTTTAAAAAAAACCTGCAAATTTTCATGTCATCCCATAGAACAAAAATATATGAACATTTTAATATTCAATTTGGCTACGAGTATAGATATATCCATATAGATAGATAGATAGATAGATAGATAGATAGATAGATAGATAGATAGAGGAACATTTTTGAAGCAATTTTATAAGTTCGAAATCTCGGCGACTATTGATCAGAATTGAATGAATGAAGGCTCGTTAGAAAGCTAATAACCTGAATTTTGTAGTGGGCTATATGATATGTGTCCTTAAGATCGCACATTATTGTTTAAAAAATGTGGGGATCACTTAGCCATATTAATTTAACATAAAATGAGTACTCATTTTATGGTTACCTTTTTTGGGGGAAGTCTGTTACTTTTTTAGGGGTGGTGTTTATTGTTACCTGGTAGATTGTCACGAAACCTACCTTAAAAACTTGTTTTCTATAGGTTTTCGAGTGTGCTATAAACAAATAAAGAATTTAAATTTTCTGTATTTTTCCAGGTATTAAGCAACAATATGCACGCTTGTGTGCATACAACATAAAATACTACATTGCTTGATACCCGGAAAAATACTTATTTGGGGAAAATTTTAATGTGATATTCGTTTTCAACATACCTGAAAACCTAAGGGTTTTTTTAAGGTTGGTTTGGTGTTGGTCTACCAAGCCGCAATTACTAAATAAACACCACCACTACAAAAAATAACAACCCCCCTGACCCCCCCCGACCCCCCCCCCAAAAAAATGGCTGTAAAATGGATGTTCATTTTACATTACATTTATATAGAAAAGTGATTCCCCACTTTTTAAAACTATAATTTGTTCTTATCTTGGAAACTACTCATTTCCTGTGATTTTAAATGTTATTTTCATTTTCAGCACTCTGGAAAACATCTAATAGTTTGTTTTTTTTTATATAGGAGTCACCACTTATCAAGGACTGGAGGCTACTCAAGGATAAGGATTAATGAGTGTACAGTAGTTAATGGGACAATATCGTAGTATACATTAGTAGTGGAAATTTGCTAAATTGGATTACTTAAGGGGATGGCTCATCAAAAATTTGTTTACGTTGGACTTGAAGATGACCAAATTGTAGTCAGATGGAAAACAAGCAAACGGAAGAGAGTTCCACAGGCATGCAGTTCTAAGAAAGAAACTTTGTTCATGGAATCTACGTTTAGGGTTAGGCACAGATAAAGAGTGGGGGGAATTATTGATAGTGGTTTCAGCTAGATACGTGTTTTTCGTGAAATTTTGGTGAGGGGGGAACCTTAGATTGGAGCTCAAACGAACACTTGCCATGAAAATAACGATAAAGCAGAGACAGGCTTGCAACGTTTCTTCTGTGGGAAGGGGGTTTCAGGGAAGAGAAAAGAGCATCCCCTACTAGGCTACGAAGTCTATTTTGAACTCTGTCAAAGCAGGATGAGGTCTTTCTAGCAGTTCCTGCCCAGATGTGGCAACAGTACTCCATCTTTAGACGTATCTGACTCTTATATAGGCATCGGCAGTGAGATATCTACTGAAGCAGTAGAATAATCCCACCATTTTTCCAATGACTTTTGGCAACAGACTTGATGTACATGTTCCACTTCAGATCAGGTGTAAAGATCAAGCCCAGAAGCTTGTCAAAACATGGAGCCCCCCCCCCCAAAGACGAGAGCCATTCATTTTAATTGATACCAGATGTGGATCAGAATGTTGATGATGTAAAGATAAAAGCTTGGTTTTAGATGCATTAAAAGTAACCAGTCACTTTTCCCCATTGTACCACATGCTCAAGATCAGAGGAGAGAGAATCAGAGAAAACTTGGTCGTTTATGGTCTTTGATGTGCTACCATAGATGGTAGTGTCGTCAGCATAAATGCCTACGAATGATCTTAGGATGTGATTTGGAAGATCATTGATGTAGATCAGGAAGAGAGTTGGGCCCAGGGTGGACCCCTGAGGGACTCCAGCATTAATATTGTGAGCTTCTGAGCACTAACCACTACTCTTATGAACCTATCACAGAGTAATGATTTGATAATTGAGACAACATTTCCAGCTATACTGTAGCGGGAGATCTTGTGAAGTAAACATTTTTGCCATACCCTATCAAAGGCCTTTGATATGGCGAGAACAATAGCCTTAGAAAAGAAGCCTCTGTTGAGAGATTCGCTAATCCTATCAGATATAACTGTAGTACATCTACTGTAGATATAGCAGAATGGAAACCATATTGCCTGTCACTAAGAAGGTTATTTTTAATTATTCTATAAATTTGCATATAATTATCCTTAAAATTGCAAAAATAATTATCAAATAAATCGATAATTATCCTATAAATTTGACTGTAATTATTCTATAAATTTCCTACAATTATCTTATAAATCAAATGCATGCTCATAGGATAATTATAGGAAAGTTATAGGAGAATCATAGGCAATTTATAGGATGATCATAGGATAATTATAGATAAATAATAGAATAATGATAGAATAATAAGTAGAAAATTTATAAAGAAATCATGTGATAAATTTGCCTATAATTATCCTATAAATTGCTTATAAGCATTCTATGAATTACCTATAATTATCATATAAATAGCCTAAAATATTTTAGACTATAATTATATTATGAACTGTCTATAATTATCTTATAAACTACCTATGATTTTCCTATAAACGTTCTATAATTATCCTATGAATCATTTATAAATTTGCATATGATGATCCTATGATTATCCTATAAATTTTACTCTGGTTATTCTATAAACTGCTTATCCCCTAAATAAATGAAAGATAGGCAATCTTAATATAAAGTAAGATGACTCAGTATTTTTTCAACTTTTACACAAATAATTTGCAAACTATATCTGGAATATTTTTTACCTCAACGATTTTGTTATTTTTGGATATTTTAAATTATTTTTATTTAAATCAGTAATTTTTTCGAGGTCAGCATTTTTCAAATCTACATAACTTTTATTAAAATAGCTTACTATTATCTTATAAGTATCCTATAAATTGCCTCTAATTACCAATGATCATCCTATGAATTATTATCCAATAAGTTATCTATAAAAATCCTTATTTTACAAGTTTTTACTTGCCTATAATCATCCTAAATATTATCCTAAATATTGCCTATTATGCTATGAATTGCATATGATCAACTTTATAAAAATCCTCTGTAATAACCCTATGAATTGCCTATAATTATTCTATAAATTTGCCAATAATCATAAGTTACATAAGATAGTTCGATAAATTGCTTATAGTAATACCATAATTTGCCTATTATTTTCATATAAATTGCCTATGATTTTCCTATAAATTCTCTATGATTGTCCTATGAATTGCCTATGATTATCTTATAAATTGCCTTTAATTATCCTATAATTTTTTCTATGCTTATCTTATAAATTTCTTATAATGATCTCATAAACTTGCCTATAATAACCCTAGCTATGACTAATGATTGCAATTTATAGGAATATAAGTTTCCTAGCCATCCTATAACATTCCTAGATCATCCTATAAATTGCCTATAATTGTCCTATAATCATCCTATGAATTACCTATAATTGTTCTATAAATTGCCTATGATCGTTCTATAAATTGCCTATGCTCATCCTTTAAATTACCTATGATCATCCTTTAAATTGCCTATGATCCTATAAATTGCCTGTAATAATCCTATAGTCATCCTATAAATGCTAATTATTGTCCTATAAATTGCCTATAATAATCTTATAATCATAAATTTCTTATAATTATCCTATAATTTTTTTCTATGCTTATCTTATAAATTTTCTATAATTTAATGCATGTCTGAATACCCTTAATGCAAAATTTCAAATGCTTAGACCTGAAATTGGCTAGACACTGCAAAGGTCAAATCTTTTAAACTTTGACCCCTCGGTAGCCAAATTTTCGACCAAAATCCGATTAAAAAGCTTGCCCTATATCTGAATACACTTTATGTAAAATTTCAAATGTTTAGACCAAAAATTAGCTGAGTAATTTGGTATAGACCACAGAGGTCAATCTTTTTTTTAACTTTGACCCTTAATTTTGTACCCCTTAACATTTATTGTTTTGGGCTAAAATCAAATTAAAAAATTTAATCCATGTCCAAGGAACCTACATCTAAAATTTCAAGTTTTTAGAGCCAAAAGTGACAGTGGAGTTAGGTAAAGTTTTCGAAGGTCAAATCGTTGAACTTTGACCCTTTGTCAGCCAAATTTCTGGCCGAAAACCAATTAAAAAGATTTTCTCAAATCTCAATACTGCTTATGTCAAATCTCGAGTCTGACAGAGTAGTTTGGTAGGGAAATGTACATACACAGACACACACACGCACACATAGGCACACACACACACACACACACAGACACGCACACACGCACACACAGACAATTTCACTTTTACAGCTATATAGATGGATAAGTGAATATAAAAATATATGTTTATTTTGGAATAGAATTAAAAATGAATCAAGAGGATTCCCCCATTATATAAAAACATAGGTGGGAGTGCAATATTTTTGAGTCATAATTGGGTAGATATTTAATTGGTGCCCACATCACCAATATGTGACACAAGGTCAGAAAGTGCGGAGCTAAGCAAGCTCCCTTAAAGGAGGGGCACTCTAGCAATTACAAAAATTGCCTGAGTATCCCTCAAGCAACAATAAATAAACTTGCCCCACCCGAAAGCCAAGTAGCAAGGCCTAGGAGGGTGGACCTCCTGAGTGTACCTTAGGCTGAGTGTCAAGAACGGATCCTTGATAAGTACTCTACCCAGTGTCCCAGCCACCGAAGCTGCTAGGAGACTCAACCCATCACAAGAGATTCATAATGGGGTATGGTCCCCCACAGTTGGGAGTTTCTATTTATAAACGCTGCTGCTAGAAACTGAATAAATCAAATTAATTCACGCCAATGTCACAGAAATGTACACACACAGACAGACACACAGGCAATTTCACTTTTATCGATATATAGATCGGCATCTTTTTAGATGAGTAATTTGTATAGTTATTTATTTATTTGCAGACTGACGACAACAACTGATGAGATGACAATAACTATGGAAGGCTGTAATTGCTGAGGATACAGTTAAGACTCAGCATTCCTATCCCGTTGCAGTTAACCACCTGACGAAGGCCAGAGGAATAGTTGATCGAAGCCTCTTGTAACAACAACTATGAACATGAGAATAAAAGTCCGCATATAAAGAAATAATTTTTTGGTTTTTTGTTTTGTTTTTTTGGGGTTTATTGTTCTTATTTATCATAAAGTTTGCAAAGGAATAACAAACAACTTTTGTGGCGTCTTTTATCATGTGATTCCATATTTGAAAGACTTCTATTTATTGCTGTACAACATTCATCCGCCAACGCAAAAACGCGTCTCTTTTATCTTTTCAATTCTATAAAAGAAATCACATGCAAATCACTGCAAATGAAGAATTTTGATGAACATCATTGAATAGATTCTGGTTTAAACTAGTAAGGCTTTACCAGGCAAGTGGAAATCTATCTGACTAATGGAGAGTTTATTTCTATTTTTAGAGGGACAGCTGGTCATAATACAAGATTGCCACTGTATTTGGATAAAAATTAAAATTGCGAAAGTCTAGAAGGAGTTATCTGTTACTGACCAAGGAAAGAAAATATACCACCACTTCAAATAGTTATTTGCTCTAAGATATATATATATATATTCACGAAAAAAATCTTTCACGAAAAACACCCGTCTAGCTGAATCCACTGTGAAAAATTTCCCCCACTCTATATCTGTGCCTAAATCAAAACGCGGATTCCATGAGCAAAGCTTCTTTCTTAGAACTGCACGCCTGTGGAACTCTGTTCCGTCTGCCTGCTTCCCTCCGGACTACAACTTGGATGTCTTCAAGTCTAATGTTAACAAATTCCTAATGAACCGCCCCCTTAAGTAAACACTTCATCAAATCTCCACACTAACGTAATGTACTTGCAATAACCCTTATCCCTGAGTGGCTTCCGGGCCTTGATAAGTGGTGATCACTGTGTAAAAAAAAAAAAAAAAAAATATATAGATTTTGTTATTGTTGTTTTTTCAAGCGATACATACGGTTAATATTGGCTCCGCCTCGGAGCTCATTTTTTTATTTACTTAGAAAGTCGCCCTTTTTAATTTGGACGTATATAACATTTTTATTTATTTATTATTTTTAAAAACAGTAATCTACGTACACGCGTGTTTCAAAGTCGTTACCTCTCGTTAGCGTAGTTCAACTGTTTCTAGGGATCGAACCTCAGACCATGTTTACCACAGTCCGGTGCCTTAACCGTTAGGCCATAATCTGAATATATGAACAAATGATTGATAAAACATGTTAAAAAACATCTTGAAAAAGAGTTAAAAACATATTTAATTTTAAAAAGGAAGCACAAGATAAGTGGATAGTCCTTAATCCGCGGAGTTTCGAAGAAATACTCTCCTTCTCGTCAGAGGGCAGGAATTAGCAAAATGCGGGATCGGATTTTGCGTGTAAAAGTATTTAATGAAACCACAAGTAAGTCACAGATCTTACTTGGTTAAAAAAAGGGTGCTCCGACTGTCGTTTGGGCGATCGGTTTTCGATCCTGGCTTGAGGTAGTTGTTTGTCTAGCCGCACTGATGAGCTGTGAAGCAACAAAACAGCATATGTGGATGATGAATATAATGCTCCCTATCTCAGGTTGAGCATTTGGGAAGTGATATACAAATTACCATTAGCATATGAAGCGATGCTCTTTGTGTAAACAAAGTAAGCTTAGGTACTTTGGACAATGTCAAAATATTGTTAATTCACTGCCCACATAGCAGCAGCTGTAAAGCGCAACAGTTAGAAGCTCCGACTGTCGTTTGGGCGATTGGATTTCGATCCTAGTTTGAGGTAGTTGCTTGTCTAGCTACACTGATTAGCTGTTAAACAGCGAAACAGTACTGTATGTGGATGACTATATATATATATATATATATATATATATATATATATCCATTCACGTGAAATCACCTTCTTCTTCGCCATATTCTCTCTGCTTCACATTTTGTTATCAAGTAAGATCTTTGACTTACTTGCAGTTTCATCAATTACTTTTGTATGCAAAATCCGATCCTGCATTTTGCTATCTTCCTACCCTCTGATGAGAAGGAAAGTATTTTTTCGAAACTCCGCGGATTAAGGACTATCCACTTATTAAGTATTTCCTTTTCAGATTAAATATGTTTTTAACTCTTTTTCAAGGTGTTTTTTATTTGCTCTTATATATATATATATATATATATATATACCATTCAAACACGGTAGTGTTTGAATATATGGTTAAGTGGCAGTTTTAGTCATTTAGAACTGCTTTTAAGCTTCACCGTTCACTCATTTTTCGACTAAGTTTCAAACAATTATTACAGTTTATAGATCATCTTCTCAGTTATATTGTAAAAAAAAATGTTAAATTTTCGTTCAGTAAAATAAATTTATGATAAATTTACTGGTGTTCAAAATCGTCAAAAAAAAAGTAAGGAGGTGAGCGACGTTTTTTATAATTGGTTTCCATAGCAACCACATCGCTTCAGCAACTACTGTTGCTATCAATTCACCGCTCTTGCAAAAAGAGTGAAACAGAGAGAATGAAAGAATGAAAGGGAGATAATTGGGGGGATTTTATTGGAAGCAGACACATGTCGTACATTATTATTACATATATGTTCATGGGGGCAAAAAAATAAGACTGAAATTAAACAAAGAACAAGTGAATTTATTGGAAGCCTGGAAAGATCATGGATTACAATAGAAAAATGGGAGCATGAAAAGTAATATGGTTAAGCTTAAACATGGAAATATAAAGGACTAATTGTTAAAACTGGAAAAGAAAAGGACAAGATATTCTAGTCAAAATATAATAAATTTATAACTTAAAATATTGCAGCATTAAAATTGATTATATAATGTCATAAATTGAATTTAAAAAAATTCTTAATGCTGCAATATTTTAAGTTATAAATTTATATCTTTTACTAGAATATCTTGTCCTTTTCTTTTCCAGTTTTACAACTACTCCTTTACTTTTCCATGTTTAAGCTTAACCATATTACTTTTGATACTCACATTTTTCTATTGTAATATATATATATAATGTAACAAATTAGGCATAAGGCCATCAAAAGTGTGGGGAAATTGGCTAGATACATTGCAATCACCACAATACCACATTTACTCTAGGTGACATTCTACTTAAAACATATCTAAGACGTTTGAAATTTAAAAAGATTTTTAAAAATTTCTTCTTCTATAAATATACATATATATCTATAAAAGTGTGTGTGTGTGTGTGTGTGTGTGTGTGTGTGTGTGTGTGTGTGTGTGTGTGAGGATACGTCTCAACCTATATACTCAACGGATTTTTGATGTACAGACTTTAAATTTGGTATATAGAGTATTCAGACATGTGGAAAAATTTTTAATCAGTCCTCGCATTTTTCTATTGTAATATATATATATAATGTAACAAATCAGATACAAGACCATCAAAAATGTGGGAAAAATGAGGATTGTTAATCATCCTTAGTCTATTATAACTTAACTTGTTTGACTATCCTATTCTTGGCTAGAATCATTGCAATCACCTCAATACCACATTCTACTTAAAACATACCTAAGACGCTTGAAATTTAAAAAGATTTTTAACAATTTATTCTTCTATAAATATACCTATATATCTATAAAAGCGTGTGTGTGTGTGTGTGTGAGAACACGTCTCAACCTATATACTCAATGGATTTTTGATCAACAGACTTTAAATTTGGTATATAGAGTATTCAGACATGTGGAAAAAATTTTTAATCAGTTCTCATCTAGAAAAAAAAAACCGGCTGCTAAGTGGTAAAAATTGAAAAAAATTTGATTTGGTGGGGGGGGGGGTCATCAAATTTTTATCTGTCAGACTCTTCACGACTGCACGTACACAAATCGTTCACATAACAGCTTCCTCATGTTAAGAATAAGTAGGTTTAAAAACATTTTTTTATAGACCGTGTCAAGCTGGCCTAATGGTTATCATACTTGACTCGCTGTGTTTAGGTTTTGTTTCAATCTCAGCTCGAGTATTTTTTTTTCAAAGGAACTGAACTGTTTAGAAAAAAGTAATATGCACATGTATGTCTCAGTTTTTTTTAAGAATTTAGCCTTATGTTTAATACCAGGCAACACTGGGTACATCTTCTAGTGTTTATATCAAGAAAGTGGTGAAGTGAGGAAGCAAACAAAAAACCAAAATGATCAGTAAAATCCTCTGAATTCTAATTTATAGACAAAAGTAATATATAGTAAAATGGACCACTCACTGTTTCCCAGTTTGATTATCCTGGGCCCAACTCTCTTCCTGATCTACATCAATGATCTCCCAAAACACATACTTAAATCATTCGTTGACATCTATGCTGATGACACGACCATCTACGGCAACACATCAAAGGCCGTAAATGACAAAGTTCTCTCTGATTCTCTCTCCTCTGATCTTGAGCGCATGGTACAATGAGGGAAGAGGTGGCTGGTTACTTTTAATGCATCTAAAACCCAACTCCTATCTTTACATCATCAACGCTCTGATCCACATCTGGCATCAATTGAAATGGATGGCTCACGTCTTGGGGAGGCTCCATGTTTTAACAAGCTTCTGGGATTAACCTTTACTCCTGATCTGAAATGGAACACGTACATCAAATCTGTTACCAAGGTCGCTGGAAAAATAGTAGGATCCTTCTACCACTCCAGAAGATATCTCACTGCTGATGCAATTCTCTATCTTTATAAAAGCTAAGTACATCCAAGGATTGAGTATTACTGCCACATCTGGGCAAGAGCTGCTAAAAACAGCCTATCCTGCCTTGACAAAATAGACTTCATAGCTTAGTGGGGGATGCCCTTTTCTCTTCCCTGCAACTTCACTCCCACAAAAGAGACGTTGCGAGCCTGTCTTTGTTTTATCGTTACTTCCATGGCAAGTGCTCGTCTGAGCTCCAATCTCTCGTCCCCCCCCTCGTCAATCTTTCATGATAAACACCTGTCTAGCTGAAACCACTGTCAATAATTTTCCCCATTCTTTATCTGTGCCTAAATCAAAACGTAGATTCCATGAACAAAGTTTCTTTCTTAGAAGTGCACGCCTGTGGAACTCTCTTCCATTTGCCTGTTTCCCACCTGACTACAACTTGGATGTCTTCAAGTCCAACATAAACAAATTCCTGATGAGCCGCCCCCTTAAGTAAGACACTTTATCAAATCTCCAATACTAACGACTACTACGATACTATCTCATTGATTACTGTACACACAATAACCCTTATACCCGAGTGGCTTCCGGGCCTTGATAAGTGGTGACTCTTTTGTAAAAACAAAATCAATAAAAAACGATTTTACAGATGAGAAAGTAGGTATTTGAAAATGTAGGTATTTGCAAATGTATGGAAGTAGGTATTTAAAGATGTGAAAGTAGGTATTTGAAAATAGCTGTAATCTTCGATATTTCCCTGTACAATTGTCAGATCAGCTTCTTAGATGTGCTAGCTTGTTCAACGGTGTATTTGTCCGTTTTCTGGTAATCTTTTTTCTTTCATCGCTTTTTACAATTTTCATTACTGTTTACCTTTTGTAACGACACACGATTAATCTTGAAGCTGAAAATTTGAGTGCGTCAAAGATCATGTATACCAACAAAACAAAATCTTGTATGCCTTTAAAAAAATTATGCAGATTAAACATGGATACGATTATTTTTTTTCCTTGGCCTTCGGGTCAAGATCAAATTATTACTTTTTAATCACTTTAGTCACAAAGACCCTGAACCCTTCCCCTCCCCAATTTCTTGTAGGGCCTTGTGCCTAATTTTGTTGTTTGATAATCTTTTTTTTTTTTTTTTTGTATTTACAAAATTTTAAAAGCAATAAAATATATAAACAAGATCAAAGTGTAGTATCTGTTCCGGCAGATACTGCAAGCAAAGACCGTATGTGGCAACCCCACATATAAGACCTTGGTCAATGAAGGGTCAACCCTTCATACCAATTGTCACTATCCAGCTCCACTACTCCCCGGGGAGTTGGTCCCCATTTCCCCTTCACTCCTCACTTTAAAAATCGGCCTTGTGCCTAATTTGCTCAGTGGGGGAGCAAATAAATACCTCAAAGTGTAGTATCTGTTCTTCAGATGCTGCACTTCAATTTCTTGTTCTCTGTCAGTGGAGGAGAAATCCTTCACGACTGAGACAATTTTTATTTTTGTTCCTTTTCTCCACATTAAAAAAACGACTGTGGTGTCTAACTCTGTCCCGTGGGGAGACATTGTAAATAGGAACATGGATATGATTCTTTTTTTTTTTAATTTTTTTTTAAATTTTCTTCCTTTGAAGATTGTAACGCTGGGTATGGGGCAGCCAAACCAGCTGCCAACATTCCCCTACTTTTTATTGAAACCAACCGAGAGCTCTTTTTAGTATCCTCGGTGTTCTCTTAAGTGTAATTGTCTGGATCTCTTTTGCACTTGGTTCACCAGGAATATTAGTTAGGTAGGACTTCAGGTGCTTCTACATAAGCTCTGTGGCACCTATAATAACTGGTATGATTGATATCTCCCTAAATTCCAGTTTCTTTTCATATCATACATGAGACCTTGATATTTGCTCTGTTTCTCTTTTTCAGCTTTGTTCAGACCTCCATCATTAGGGACACTCACTTCAACCAAGGTTGCTATTCTCTCTGACTTACTCCATATAACTATGTCACGTTTCACAGCAGCATTTTCAAGATAGGTTACTGTAGGGATTACATGGTCGTACTGTATGGTATATAAGTCATTTCCAACTGTTTTTTTTTGTTTTGTTTAATTTTCTTCCTTTGAAGATTGAGACACTTGGTATGGGGCAGCCAAAACATTATGATGTGTCACATAAACAAGTGTTATATTACCTTACCTTTTGGCTTAGACAGGAAATGAGTAAAATTTGAGATGTCAATATAGCAAGATGTGTAACTCATGAACTCAATTATATTTCTATAGTACAGGGTGGAATGATAAAAGTGTCGCCCTAAAGTGAACAACACTACAGCTTTATTTTAAAACTTTTATTGAAAAAAATCAATTCCGGTAACTTTATTATGTAAAAAAGCTGACATCTATTCAATGCAGCCGCCTTCAGCCTCGCTCACCGTCTTAATACGGGTCTGGAACTGGGAGCAAGCCTTTTCCACAAATACCAACAGGAGCTTGGCGAATACTCGATCAAATGGCTACGATCAAGCTGGCTTTAGTATTATAGGAGGTCATGTTGGTGATGTTCTCGACATATGAAATGAAGTAGTCCATCGGATTCAGGTCAGGGGAGGAAGGGGGCCAGTGAGAGAAGGGTACAAAGCCTGGGTTTCTTTGGAGTTGTGGGCTGACGCTGAGTCCTGCTGCCACACCTAGGATCTACCAGCGGCCACCTGATTGTGCCAGAGGATCACCACACTCTTCAGCATATCCAGATACAATTTGGTGTTGGCTTTCAAGCTGAAGTTGAAGATGTAAGGTGACATGTATTCTCTGCTTCTTTTGATCCAGCCGTCACTTGAAACCACACCAAAGACCATAACCATGGCCGAAAACTTTGTTTTCAACACCCTGGGTATGTCCCTGTTATTCATGATAATCCAGTGATGCATTTTGAGAGTGCTGGCAATGGTCCTGTTCTAATAACTTGGATCTGCAGAGAGCATAAGTTGGACAGCATCGCATCTCTGATCTCGCTCGTTGAACATTGTGTCACTTTCAAACATAATAGAAGGCTCTTATCGCTCTTGGGATTTGTACACAGCCGGTCAACTAGTAGATGGTCTGCAACAAAATAAGAAAACTGGTTTTTATCAAACGGAAATGGAATCATATGGTCTTTTTTAGGGCGACACTTTTATCGTTCCGTCCTGTACATATAGAATTGACTCTGAAACTTCTTTCTTCATCATAAAATCTTTCTTTGAGTTCATATATTAGATCCGTTGCTCGTATGTAATTAGCAGGATGGCAGTTTGTATGTGTGTTGGTTTATTTTATTCTTGTTAAAAATAGATAGTTGCAAGCTTATGAAGGCTTGTATGTGAGTCATTGAAGATTCCATTTCGACTTCCCTGGCTAAAGCCTCTCATTAATTAACTCTGAAACTTCTTTCTTCATCATAAAATCTTTCTTTGAGTTCATATATTAGATCTGTTGCTCGTATGTAATTAGCAGCATGGCAGGTTGTATGTGTGTTGGTTTATTTTGTTCTTGTTAGTGAATGTCTAGATAGTTGCAAGCTTATGAAGGCTTGTATGTGAGTCATTGAAGATTCCATTTCGACTTCCTTGGCTAAAGGCATGGAGGGGATGCATTTTCATAGCATATGTTCTTAGGTTGATAAAGCCTCTCATTAACTTTTGACTGTTTATTTCCTTGTTTTATAGTAGTTTCTAAGTTTGCTTTGGCTTGTTAATTTGACATATATTTGTTACTTTTGAGATTTGAAACGATTTTCATTGGTTGGAAGAGAGCGAATCCAAACGAAGTGTGAGAAAGAAAGAGGGTGGCAAGCAGAGCCATTGGTTTTTTAAACATTCATTCAAACCGGATCTCGATTCAGTTACTACATAACTTATCTTGCCTTTGGTAACATTGTATATTTGTTTGTCTGTTTGTTTGTCTGTTTGTTTGTTTGTTTGTTTGTTTGGTTCAAGACTTTTATTGTTTTGTTAGCTGAAGTTCAAAATGCCCTTGTTAATCTGTAAATATATAAAATATCTTTCCTTCATTAACCATGCTTTTATCTCGTTCATTTACAATAACTTATTTCGTCCATTAACCCATTTATTACATACTAGCCTGGGTGCTCGGCGTTGCTTGGTGTTGCCCGGCGTTGCCCGGGTGTTCAAAGGTGTGTGTTGAGCAAAAGAAAAAAAAAAGTGGTGGTGGGCAGGCAGGTAGGCTCGAACCTGTGACGCAAAGGCGGAAAAGAAGGTGAAAGAAAATCTGACGTCTTACCTCTACTCCATGATGTGGTTGGAAGCTCAGAACGTTGAAATTTGGCAAAGTCAATCCAACCGATACGATGACTTGCAAAAAATCGACCCCTTCTTGTAGAAAACTGCCCAGTTGAGGATGAAAGAATTAATGTTTTGGGCCAATTTTTCGATATTTGTCGTCCAAGATGTTAAGCTTCAAAATGATACCAATCTCATGAAAATCCGTCGCCTCTGTCGAAAGTTTTAGGTATACATACATACATACATACATACATACATACATAAAAAAATGGCTTCCTTCAGTCTTGACAGACTATGGATACTCTTGAAAGAGTTCCTGCATGTGAAATTACTGTGGCGAGAGTTGTACAATCTTCAACCACACCTTTTCTAAGTCAACATTGTTGAATACCAGTGACAAGTACAGGTTCAGGACGACTGGAAACAATGCAGAAAGCATGCACAGCGCCTAGAATTTCCAAACAGTCACCCATCTGGTAATAGTCAGGCTCAACATTGCTTAACTTCGGTGATCTGATGAGAACCGGTGTATCAACATGATTACGCCGTATACATACATACATACATACATACATGATGATTGTAACGTCTTGTCAGACGAGTTCCACTCCCTCAGACACTTAAAGTCCATGAGCCCAAAAATGACTTCCATCGCCACAGGACTATTTTAATAGACAAATGCCTGAGGGGAGTATCTAAAGTATTTTAAATCAGAGATTTGCTTCTCCTAGAAAGGTTGCCTTCACCATGGCTTACAGGAGCTCTCTCCACCCCAACACACACAGACATACACACAAACACACACGGTGCTAGCTGGCCGTTGACCCTGAAAAAGTGTTCATTCGCCCTTTGGTAGATCTTGTTTTTAATCCTTCACGGAGACTATACATACATACCTACATACATACATACATAGATACATTTAAACAGACATGTGAGATTTATATCATAGATAGAAAAAGATTAAATGTTAGCATGGGTTTTGGTATATTCAAAGACGCCTTCATTGTCTGTGTCTCATCCAAATTTATCTCATTTGAACAAATATCAAGTTAATTTAGTCATCATCATCATCATCATCATCATCATCATCATCATCATCATCATCATCACACTTACCACCTTTAAGATTTGCTAAAGATAAAAAAAAAATGGAATTATTTGAATTTATTTGAAATTCAGATATTAGTCTAATATTCTTTCATATTCTTATAGCAAACCATCCTTTATCTCATTTAGATATTAAAAAATTAGTTTAATTGGTTAAAAGTTATTTAACAAAAATATATTTAAGTTTTAAAGTTTTGAATTTTTTAGATGATGGCTGATTGTTTAAATTCTGATATTGATTGGATAACACTCAAGACGAGAACAATGGTCTGATGAATACAATTAATATATTTAGCTTTTGTTTATTCTTTACTTTCTTCGGTGAAAAAATATGTACTTGGCTGTTTCTTTTTTAAGTGTTTTTTTTATTTTTTTTTTTTGGAAAAATTTTAAATTTAAACGTCTGCTAAAAATTATTTAAAAAAATATATGATTCTGCTTTTAATGTGTTTAAATGCAGAGTTTTATCTTTCTGAAAAATCTAAAAGTTTGCAAAGATATTGGATTTTAATAAGTTAAAAACAAAACATCAAATGGATTTTCTAGGTTTTGGCCGTGTCTAGGTGTGGCCACCGAGAGTAAAGAAGGTCGATGCGTATGACAGCGTAACGTCACTTCCTGATTAAGTTGTAGGTATAGACAGCTTCCAGTATTCAACCACGTGGTCATGCTAACAGGCATCGATTGTCCATGTATGTTCTAAAGAAAAAGAACAATTCGTCATTCAGATAATAATTATTATAATTGCACATTTGGGATAATTTTAATCAAAATATCGTAAGTGGATTTGTGTTTGAACTTTTATTTTTATTGGAGAAAGTCGAATATTTCACTATTTATTTATTTTTTTTTTTATATTTGATTTTTGACCACTTTTTCGAATCTATGTGTACAATAATACAAAACCCTAAAAACATATCCAGTTAGGTATAAAAGTAACTTGTCTTGCCTTTGATAATATTTATTTGTTATATATTTGTTTATTGACAACTTTTTCCAATCTATGTTTACAGTAATACAAACACAAAATTTAATTTAGCTTGAAAATAATATTTAAAATACACGTGTATACACTGCACAAGCACCCTTATTATTATCATAATAATAATAGTAATAATAATAAAAAATTGGTGTAGATGACATCGACTGGTGCCACACCACACCAACTAGTTGTGAAGGGTCAGGGAGGATGGAAAGACCGAGGTGAGAGAGTACTGATCAAGTCTCCACTGAAAGTGTGCAGTTCAAATCTGGTACCTTGGGCAGGCATTTTGTCACCCAAACCCCAGGAAATACCAATGGCCAATGCCAACGAGAAATCAGTGGCAATGGCTGTTGCAATAACATCCAATCATCTGCACAAGTAGTCAAGAGGTGGAGAACACTGGAAATCTGGGGAGACTTGTTGTCACTTGGTCTCTAGGAAACGCCATAGGTTACTGCCAGTGAGCGATCACTGATGATGGCCTGTGAGACAACTAATACGCTACACATTTTGATGAAAAACATCGGGGAAAAATGGACATAGGAGAACAGAAAATCAAAATTTTAAATATAATTTCTGTATTTAAAGTAATAGTTATTTAAATATTTCAATATATAATCTTGTGGGCAAAATCCAGCTTACCAATAAGAGGCACTCTGGATAGGAACAAAAATAATCTCAGTCATGAAAGATTTCTCCTCCACCGACCGAGGACAGAAAAGGTAAAGTGTAGCATCAAAACAGATACTACACTGATCTTGTTCCGAAGGCCAAAAAATATTTGTTTAATGTTTCTTTAATTCTTTGTTTCCTAACTTCATAATTCAGTTTTATCAGTATTAAATTGTAAATTGCTTTAAAATTACTTAATTTCACATAGATAATATTTATATTTTATATTGAATAAAGTTCAGTTTAAGTATTAATCGAACTGTGTTCTTTTTTCTTTTTAAAAATGTTTTATTGCTCTTTTTCAAATGGTCCACATATAGTACTGACAGTCTGACAAATCTTACCTACATTGCCTGCAGACATTTTTCAGTTAACAGGCCTTTTTCTTACTCTCGGTGGCCGTGATCTAGGTTTAAGCACTGAATTATCTCTCTTTAATAATTCTGAATTTGTCCGCCAGGTGGCAGTCGATGTCAATTACTCTCGAGTATAAAAACCGAGATTTAAGGGAATTTGTTTATCATTTTTAGAAAGAAACCCTACGTTAATCTACAAATGCAGTTCAAAGTTTTAAATTTCTTAACAGTTAAATCGTAAACAGCATCGATTTCGATTCCTTGCTTAATCGGATTTAAAAACATTTTTATATCTCATTATTTTATCGAATTGTTTTCCTTTCGGCAAGTATTACCCTTTTTAATTTCGCTTATGTTTATGACAATTTCAATTTAAATATATTTTTTTGTTTTTAATTTCAACTTTAAGTTTTTTCTTACTTATTTATTTTAATTTACTGTTGTCTTTAATTTAGAATACCTTTTTTTTTTTCTTATTTCATTTCGTGCTTAATAAACTTCTGAGTTGGGTCTCAATTTTAAAAAAGGGTCCTAATGCAGAGAGTGATCCATTGGATCACTCTCTGCATTAGGACCCTTTAATTACATTAGGACTCACTGATCCAACGCTATTTTTTTAGGTCATATTTCCACGTTTAATTAAAGTTTTATGTTTTTTTTTATTATTCAATTGTAAGGTTGAAGTACAAAATAGGTACAAAACACCCTCCCCATGTTAAGAATGGCTTTTTAAATAATAACGTTATTTCACCACGGATCACTCTCTGCATGAGCACTTAAAAGTATACATTTTAAAAGTGAAACTTTTGTAGGTAAATTTTTATGACGTGCCCCAGCGTATTATAAACACCCAAGAACGGCTTTCGCCATAAACACACCCCAATCTCGAAAGTCGTTCTTAACATGGGGGGGGGGTGTATTCCGAACGCCATTCTTAACATGTGGTGGTTGGAGGTGTTTATACTCTGAGGCAGGTCGTAAAAAATACCATTGCACACTTTAAAATACGTAAACATTGGTTTAAAAAAATAAATTATTCAAAACGGCCGTCCATTTTAGCCATATTGCAAACTTCACGTAATGTTTACATAGTTAAAGTGTGTTTCTCCATACAAAATGTGTATTTCTCAATAGATTTTAACTCTAAAAGCTCGCTCATCCTCATAATATTTAAAATTAATAAGGCAAAACAATTTAAATCGCAACAAACTCACACCGTGATTTAGTGATTTTTGTCGAAATTGTGTATTCTGTAAAAGTTTTTTTACGATCTGCCTCAGCGTAGTATAAACATCCCCCCTACCACTCATGTTAAGAACGGCTTTCGATGTTTTTCAATAGATTTTAACTCGAAAATATTTCCCTATAATTATTAAAAAAAAAAAAAAAAACTCAAGCCATGATTTAGTGGCTTTTCCGACATTTTTTTGCATTTAATTAAAAGTTTTAATGTTTAAAATGTTTGGGAAGTTATTTGCTTCCAATAGCGATTAAAAACAATTTTGTTCAGTTAATAATTCAATTTTAATGACCAAACGATAAAAAAAAAATGTACTGGAAACCAAATGGTTATAAAATTAATGGCGGCATTCTTGAAGCTGAAAAGTTCAAGATAGTTAAAATTCTACTTAAAAAGAAAAATAATTTAAAAATAAAACAAATGAAATCAAAGAATGCTGTTTACGAACCGTGCTACTTTTTAAATTGGAATTTCAAGTGAATTTTTTTTTTTTTTATCTTACTGTGAAAGTACACTTTATGATTACTGTTTCCATTTCATTTCCGATTACCCCTCCCCACGTTAAGATTTTTTTTTTTTTTAAATAACGTTAGAACCTATTCTGTATTTTCACATAACAATTTAATTAACCCCCAAAAAAATATCGCAAAAAAATCTGTTCAAAACAAAGGAGCAAACGGAAGTGAAATGGAAGTAATAATCGTAAAGATAACTGAATAGTTAAAAAGCCTCCCATCCCCATTTCAGCACGATCCGTATTCTGCATAAATACCAAAATACCGAGCCACGCGCGAACACGCCAGTCATATATGTGTACGTTTTAATGAATGAAAATAGGGATATTTTTTATTTTCTAACTTCCTGCTTATACCACCTCCGTCCGTGTAATGACGTAGTTTTTTTCCAACAATTCGTTAACTAAAAAAAAATTATTGAAACTAGATTTATTTACATCGTTAATAATAAAAGCAATTTAATTTGTTTATCTTGTAAGTTCACTAAGTGCATATTCTGACACTTTGATATATTTGTTAGCTTTTTTTATCTGATGTCATGATGAGGTGTGTGTGTGTGTGTGTGTGTATATATATATATATATATATATATATATATATATATATACTTATGCATCTACTGTACCGTGCTGAAATAATGTTATATTGAAAGCCATCCTTAGCATGGGGGTGTTTTGGAATCATTCTGTACTTTCATCTAACGGTTTAATTTCTATAAATTGGTTAAAAGGAAAAGTATTCCCAACTCGCATTTAGGTAAAAATGCACTTTCGTAAATAATTGAATTCATTCAAAACGTATCGCAAAAACAAATAACATCTACGTAAATCGCGATATATCCCAACAGTCAGCGAGTTGGGCGAGTGGTAAGAGGTTGGGCTTGTTACCATGGGGTCCCGATTTCGAATCTCGTTAAATTAAGCCATTCTGATTAGTCGTAGACGACAAAACACGTGCCAGTGGCTAATTATATTTTGAACACACACGCACACATTGTATACAGGGTGACCCCCAAACACAGGACTTTTTTCTTTTTTTTTTTTAGCACTTTACAGTCAACGAAGAAAAGAAAAAAAAGGCCAAAGACCCTAGTATTTGATGTGATGGTTTTATTATAATAAACTAGTTATGACCAAAGTTTCATTATATATAATATATATTATATATAATATATATTATATATATTATATATAATATTATATATATTATATATAATATTATATATATTATATATAATATTATATATATTATATATAATATTATATATATTATATATAATATTATATATATTATATATAATATTATATATATTATATATAATATTATATATATTATATATAATATAATATATATAATATAATATATATAATATAATATATATAATATAATATATATAATATAATATATATAATATAATATATATAATATAATATATATAATATAATATATATAAAATAATATTTATAATATAATATATATAATATAATATTTATAATATAATATATATAATATAATATATATAATATAATATATATAATATAATATATATAATATAATATATATAATATAATATATATAATATAATATATATAATATAATATATATAATATAATATATATATATAATATAATATATATAATATAATATATATAATATAATATATATAATATAATATATATATAATATAATATATATATAATATAATATATATATATAATATAATATATATATATAATATAATATATATATATAATATAATATATATATATATATAATATAATATATATATATAATATAATATATATATATAATATATATATATAATATAATATATAATATAATATATATATATAATATAATATATAATATAATATATAATATAATATATAATATAATATATAATATAATATATAATATATATAATATAATATATATTATATATAATATATATAATATATAATATATATTATATATAATGTATATTATATATAATGTATATTATATATAATGTATATTATATATAATGTATATTATATATAATGTATATTACATATAATGTATATTACATATAATGTATATTACATATAATGTATATTACATATAATGTATATTACATATAATGTATATTACATATAATGTATATTACATATAATGTATATTACATATAATGTATATTACATATAATGTATATTACATATAATGTATATTACATATAATGTATATTACATATAATGTATATTACATATAATGTATATTACATATAATGTATATTACATATAATGTATATTACATATAATGTATATTACATATAATGTATATGATATATGATGTATATGATATATGATATATGATATATAATGTATATGATATATGATATATAATGTATATGATATATGATATATAATGTATATGATATATGATATATAATGTATATGATATATGATATATGATATATAATGTATATGATATATAATGTATATGATATATGATATATAATGTATATGATATATGATATATAATGTATATTATATATGATATATAATGTATATTATATATGATATATAATGTATATTATATATGATATATAATGTATATTATATATGATATATAATGTATATTATATATGATATATAATGTATATGATATATGATATATAATGTATATGATATATGATATATAATGTATATGATATATGATATATAATGTATATGATATATGATATATAATGTATATGATATATGATATATAATGTATATGATATATGATATATAATGTATATGATATATGATATATAATGTATATGATATATGATATATAATGTATATGATATATGATATATAATGTATATGATATATGATATATAATGTATATGATATATGATATATAATGTATATGATATATGATATATAATGTATATGATATATGATATATAATGTATATGATATATGATATATAATGTATATGATATATGATATATAATGTATATGATATATGATATATAATGTATATGATATATGATATATAATGTATATGATATATGATATATAATGTATATGATATATGATATATAATGTATATGATATATGATATATAATGTATATGATATATGATATATAATGTATATGATATATGATATATAATGTATATGATATATGATATATAATGTATATGATATATGATATATAATGTATATGATATATGATATATAATGTATATGATATATAATGTATATGATATATGATATATAATGTATATGATATATGATATATAATGTATATTATATATGATATATAATGTATATTATATATGATATATAATGTATATTATATATGATATATAATGTATATTATATATGATATATAATGTATATGATATATAATGTATATGATATATAATGTATATGATATATAATGTATATGATATATAATGTATATGATATATAATGTATATGATATATAATGTATATGATATATAATGTATATGATATATAATGTATATGATATATAATGTATATGATATATAATGTATATGATATATAATGTATATGATATATAATGTATATGATATATAATGTATATGATATATAATGTATATTATATATAATGTATATTATATATAATGTATATTATATATGATATATAATGTATATTATATATGATATATAATGTATATTATATATGATATATAATGTATATTATATATGATATATAATGTATATTATATATGATATATAATGTATATTATATATGATATATAATGTATATTATATATGATATATAATGTATATTATATATGATATATAATGTATATGATATATAATGTATATATGATATATAATGTATATGATATATATTATGATATATATTATATATGGTATATATTATATATGATATATATTATATATATGATATATGATATATATGATATATGATATATATTATATATGATATATATTATATATGATATATATTATATGATATATGATATATATGATATATGATATATATTATATATGATATATATTATATATGATATATATTATATATGATATATATTATATATGATATATATTATATATGATATATATTATATATGATATATGATATATATGATATATATGATATATATTATATATGATATATATTATATATGATATATATTATATATGATATATATGATATAATATATGATATATGATATATATGATATATATTATATATGATATATATTATATATATGATATATATATGATATATATTATATATGATATATATTATATATTATATATATGATATATATATTATATATATTATATATTATATATATGATATATATATGATATATATTATATATGATATATTATATATGATATATATTATATATATGATATATATTATATATATGATATATGATATATATGATATATGATATATATGATATATGATATATATGATATATGATATATATTATATATGATATATATTATATATGATATATATTATATATGATATATATTATATATGATATATATTATATATGATATATATTATATATGATATATATTATATATGATATATATTATATATGATATATATTATATATGATATATATTATATATGATATATATTATATATGATATATGATATATATTATATATATGATATATATATGATATATATATGATATATGATATATATTATATATATGATATATATATGATATATATTATATATGATATATGATATATATATGATATATATTATATATGATATATGATATATATATGATATATATTATATATGATATATGATATATATATGATATATATTATATATGATATATGATATATATGATATATGATATATATTATATATATGATATATATATGATATATATGATATATGATATATATTTTATATATTATATATATGATATATATATTATATATATTATATATTATATATATGATATATATATGATATATATTATATATTATATATGATATATTATATATGATATATAATATGATATATAATATATATATATGATATATAATATATATAACTATTTTATGTTAAAAGCTTTATTCTTATTTCATTGTGTTCTGCAGTCCTGATCGTACTGCCTCAGAATTGTGTGAATGAACATGTATTATTGTCACATTTTCAGAGTTCGGTATTGGCTAACTATTGTGATATTCCTAAGTTTTATGCATTCCCTTATTTGCTTGGTAGCTTATCTATTTTCAACGGTTTTTACTATAAAGGGGAAAAATGTATTCTCTAATGGTTTTCAATGGTTGCCATTTTATTTTCACTTTAGACACTCACCAAGAGCGCATGCAGAATAGCATATATTGAAAATTGGTTAGGATCAAGATTAGAATTAGAAAAGAAAATTGAAATTCAAGTTGGGATTGCTTGTTGCTCTTTTTCTTCAGACTTTTGCCTGTATAACAATCCATTATGTACGTGTATTTGTTCAGAGATAGGCCCTTTTAAATGGACATTGGCTAGCTATTATCTTTAGTCGATACTGGCAGAGATCGCCTGACATTGCTCGATTGTAAAATATGCTTAAATAGAAAGTTTTGATTTGTGCAGATTTCGGATTTATTATTAAAGAGTCAATTCTCTATCGATTATTTCATATTATATTGTACCCAATATGTAGTCGTAATTTCAAAAGTACAAAAAAAAAAAAAAAATGACTTGGATGATATCAGCTATAATCGAAACCAAAAGTTACAATAGTCCAGCAAGCAAGGACGCCCGGACGGTCCAGAGTTTTATAAGTAAGATTCTGGGTAGTCAGTCTTTGAATGATCCAACTGGGATGGCTGAGAAAGACCGGAATCAAAGATTTCCAGTCCATAGGAAATATATTCCAACCTATCAACAGGAGAGAGAGAAATTAAAGAAATGGGATTTGCGTGTCCTTTCCAAGCAGGATGGTCTCTTGGAGCTCTTAGCTAAAGGATTGTGTTGATTGAATTTGTTTTCATTTGGTCGGATTGAAATCTTAGTTTACAAGTTTGCTATTTAACTGGTATGCTATGAACAGTATTAAATGTATCCTGGCAAAATCATCCAGCGAAGCAACTTTATGGCAACCGACCTGCCATATCTAATACCATCAGGGAGAGATGCCTACGATTTGCAAGCAAGGGACGACCTAGATCCACGTACATATAACAAATAGTACACGACGCCAACTGTGAACCTGAAGATCTGAGGCAGCTGATGGAAGACAGGAAACTCTGGAGAGGAAGAGTCACAACTCGGGAGGAGGGGGGCAGTGAGAGAAGGCTACAAAGTTGTAGCTCTCCTGAAGCCAAGCCTGGCTTTCTTTGGAGTTGTGGGTCAGCGCAGAGTCCTGCTGCCATACCCAGGGTCTGTCAGCAGCCACCTGATTGTCTCAAGGGATCACCGCATTTTTCAACATATCCAGGTACACTTTGGTGTTGACTTTCAAGCTGACTTCGAAGAAGTGAGGTGGCATGATGGGGCACTCACTTGAAACCACACCAATGACTATAACCGTGGCCGGAAACTGTTTTCATCACCCTGGGCATGTCTGTTATTCATGGCAATCCAGCAATGCATTTTGAGACTGCTGGCAATCGTCCTGTTGTCATAACTTGGATCAGTAGAGAGCAGGAGTTGTACAGCAGTGCCTCTCCGATCTCGCTCGTTGAACATTGTCACTTTTAGACATGATAGAAGACCTCTATTGCTCTTGGGATTTGTACACAACTGACCAACTAGTAAATGGTCTGCAACAAAAAAAGGAAACTGGTTTTCATTGGATGGAAATGGAATCAGGTGATCTTTTCTAGGGCGACAATTTTATCATTCCACCCTGTAGAAAATAAGAATCTACCACCACCAGGTGCAGTGTAAACAAACAAAATAGTGACTTACACATGCAGCTGTCTGTTGTCTAATCAATCAAGTAATCTTGGGGCAGCAGGATTAACATTTTCCCTCTTGTGACACATTTTCTCTTTTGTAAATTCTTTTTATAATTCAATACAAGACTTTGTTTCATTTCAATATTAATGGTTTCCAATACAGGTTTTTTTTGTATGCAAGATACTGCCATTTTCTGTTTTTGACAAAAAATGTATCCATATGTTTCCCTATTATTACATAACTAGCAGGACCTGTGGAAATTCCATAGCGGATTCCTTCATATGTAATATATTGATGTTGGCATTTTGTATATGTGTAAATGGAAACGCTCTGACATGTAGCTCCTTTGTTCAAACTGCAAAAGTATTTTTCTAAGCTAGCAGGGATGCCAGTCGTAAAGTATGCTTAAATATGATATTTTAATTCTTACAAATTTTGTATATATTATTATAGTTAATGTTTTATCGATTTTTTTTTTTTTTTAATATATTATAAACTTGCGATTTCAAAAATAAAAAAAATATTTCCATATGACTTGGGTGCATCGGCTTGAATCAAAACCAAAACTTATGTATAACTTGAGTTCCTTCAGCCATAACCGAAACCAAAACTTATGAAGAATTCTTGGTAAAATTATTTATTTAGAAATGGAAGTCCGTAATGATTAAACGCCAGTCACTCGGATGTAAGCATGACACGCAAAATAAATAACACGCATGCTATCCTATTAATATATAGATTATATTCATAGCACTTGCGCTCTCTTAACTTATATAATCCAGACTAACTCAACAAACAGCAAAATCCCACCTCTTCACTGAGATCGCTGGATGCCAGAAAGCCTCCTACTCTAACAGTTTATTTCGTTGTATTGCTAGACTTGGGAATCCCCCCCTTCCTTTGCTGACTATACTAACTTGCAGAAGTTTAAATAAGACATATCACTACTCATTACAATGCAGTTCTCAATTCTTACATTCTAAGCGGCAATATGCCTTGTTTGGGGTGAAAGAGTCAGCAAAAAAAATAAATAAAAAAAAAACCTAGCTTGTTTTATCTTCTATAAATATAAAAGCGAAAATGTATGTATGTATGTGTGTTCGCTTTTTCTGTATGCCTACAAAAGGCTTTTATCAGAGAAGCGGTCGGTCGGTTCACAACTTTTTAAAACTTTTTATATCACATATAAATCGTAATATCTTGGAGTTAACAACAAAGCTCGCCTGTCTATTTAATTTGCTCGATTTCGGGAAGATAAATATTCAACATTTGTCGCTCGCTGCATATGGGTTAGTCTTTTTCCTATAACATCTTGGGAAAATAAAAATTAAAAAAAAGCGTTCCCGCAGTAAATGAAATACTATCCCGTAGTCAAACTTGACCTCAGTAACTCATTAAAACGGGCACCTGCCAAATCTAAGTAATTAAATAAATTCAAATGTGTTTCCGTTAGCATCTTGCGGTGGTCCAATGGTTAACGTCGCACTTTTTTTTCTTTTTTTTTTTCTCTCACACTTTTACAACTTTGCCTCAAGAGTTCGGGTTCGGGTTCGGGTTCGATCCTCATACTTACCTACCGAAACATTTTTTTAACCCCCCCCCCACCGGAGTTTCCACACACACCTCCAAACACCCGGGCAACGCCGAGTACCCCTCGCTAGTCTATAATATAAAGGGCAAATGCGCATGGATTTTTTGTATGTCTCGAAAAGGCTTTTTTTCGCCGACGGTCCCTGGGGCATTACTATCGCCTAAAACTGTTTATATAGTCCCTAGATCATAATATGTACGATTTGCGAACGTGCGTTGCATCTAGATTTATTTACATCGATTTTTTACAAAATTATTGCTATTTCAGCCTGTCTTGTGTTCGTTCAGCTTTTTTGTATAAAACCAAAACTAATTCAAAGCTAAGAATTGTTCCTGGCAATCGCTGGCTTGGCTTGAAAGTGTAGTATCTGTTCCGGCAGATACTGCAAGCAAAGACCATATGTGGGGGCAACCCCACATATAAGACCTTGGTCAATGTAGGGGCAACCCTTCATACCAATTGTCACTATCCAGCTCCCCTACTCCCCGGGGAGTTGGTCCCCATTTCCCCTTCACTCCTCACTTTAAAAATCAGCCTTGTGCCTAATTTCTATATATATATCAGACAATTGCTATTCAATCTGGATAATGGGGAGCTGGTTTCCCCCTCTTCAACATCTTGGGGCAGCCAAAGTTGGGTAAACAAACCCAAAAGCTGCCCTGCAGCAAAAGTTAACTTCGCTACTTCTATTTGACCTCATTATTGAGGTCAAATAGAAGTAGCGAAGTTCACTTTTATTGCAGGCACGTGTCAATTCTGTTTTTGATACTTAAATAAATTCAAACGTATTTCAGTTGCTCTTTGTTGGCCGAGCGGGTGTCAGGTTTTTTGCACACTTTCTTTTCCACCTTCGCTCAAGGCTTCAGGTTCGATCCTAACTACTTACCAAAACTGTTTTTTTTTAAGCCCCCCCCCAACACAAACACCCGAGCAACGAAAAGAAGTTTTAATATAGTTTTTTTGTTTGTTTATTTTTTTTTTATTTAAACAGGGTTTTTACTTTACTTATTCTTTTGTTTTGATTGACACATACCTCTAAACACCCGAGCAACGCCGGGTACCCCCACTAATCTATATATATAAAAGCGAAAATGTATGTTTGAATGTCTGCTAAAAACTTTCGACAGACGCGACGAAAATTCACAAACTCTGTATCACATCGAAGCTCCATCCTTTGCTCGAAAAGTATAGAAAAATTGACCAAAAACGTTAACTTTTTCACCCCGAAATTGACAATTTTTTACAGCCCCCTCCCCTGTTAACAAAAACGGTCTTCTCGTGACAATGACCGATTCTACGCATGCGTCAGATGACGTCGTGACCTGATTTACTTTAAATAGTTGAAAAACCGAAAAAATTTCATGTACATGGCTTTAGCTCAGTTGGTTAAGGCCTTGGTTCATTATCTAAACGTTTTAGGTTCGAATCATGGTGTGAGATTTTTTTTTTTTAAATTTAAATATTGAACCAGTGTTTCGTTTTTCTGCTTTTTTTTTTTCTTTTTACTTAGCGACACCCAAAAACACCCGGGTACCCACCGATTTTTTTTTTTTTTTTCTTTTTTTTTTTTTTAATTTTAATATCGAAACAGGCTTATTGAAGCCATTTTTCACATGTTCGTTTTTCTGTTTTCAGAACGTTAGTTTTTTTTTTTTTTTTTTTTTTCCCCACTTAAGTGTTAACGTTGTTTTCTTTTTTTACTTCACTTATAACAAACAAACATACAAACATACGTCGTCGTCATCGTCGTCGTAGCGTTCGACTTCCGGGCGCGCACCTGTCAATTTCGTTCTTAAATAAATTCAAACATCTTTCACTAACTCATTCTGGCTGGCCAATGTTATTTTCAAACTTCGCCTCAGGGCTTCGGGGTCGATCCTACCCCTCCCCTCCCCCCGAGTTCTTTTTTATTTAACACCACACACACCTACAAACACCCGGGCAACGCAGGGTACCCCCGCTAGTCTATAATATAAAGGGCAAAAATCTGTGTGCTTGTATGTCTGCTAAAAACTTTTGACAGACATGTTGGAACGTGATGAAACCGGTAATGTTTTAAACTTCAAACTTTTGGACGACAAATATCGAAAAATTGGCCAAAAAGATTAATTCCTTCACCCTGAATTGGGCAGTTTTCTACAAGGAGGCATCGCTTTTTTTCGCAGATATTTTCGCAAGTCATCCACTTTTTTTTTGTGACTAGCCGTAATTTTGACGTTCACCACTTCTGGTTTTGCGATGGATGCAACAGCAAAGACGTCACATTTTTTTCACGTTCTTTTCCTCCTTGGTACATTTCAAACCCGCCTGCCTACTACCAATTTTTTTTTTTTTTTTTTTTTTTTTTTTGCTAAACACACACCGCCAAACACTTAGACAACCATTTTTATCGCCTATAATTTTTTTTTTTTTTTTTTTTTATCACATTGTTTTCTGACGTCAACCTATGATTGTCGAGCCTTGATAAGTGGTGACTCATTAGTAGAATGGATTTTTTTTTTTTTTTTTTTCATTAAAGTTGTACCTATTTACTATCCCTCCCCACGGGACAGAGTTAGACACCAGGGTCGTTTTTTAACGTGGAGAAAAGGTACAAAAATAAAAAGTTGTAATTGAAGTTTAAATTAAAAGAAAAGCTACAATTCTCTGGACTGACATTAAAATGGAGTATCTTTTCCCTCTTTTGTTAGAAAAAGAGAAATCCATCTAGACTGGTAATTTTTTTTTTTTTTTTGATCTACTAGTGATGGGATTATTCCTATATTTTTCTTGATTCTGATACCATTACCGATTCTGTCCTTTTTTTTAAATTTCTAAAAGCAGTTGTTTTTTGTGTGTTGGGGGGGGATGTTGAATTATCTGATTATGTGCATATAGTTTCGAAAAATGTAAAAAAAAAAAATACACTTTGGGGTGTGATCTATACATTTTGGTTCTATAGGTAGTTTAAAATGAAATATTTGATTTCGTTATTAATACGAGTCATGGAAAATGATTTTTAAAATAAAGAAATAAAAACAATAAGAATCGTATTGGGCATCGAACACAAATTTTTCAGATTCCACTATTCCAAAATAAATTTAAAAATTTTTCTTCTGCTTTCAGATTTCGGTTAATCATTTCAACACTAATATCTACCAATTGAGTGCTCCCTTTCTTGGGGGTGGAATCTGTTTTCTCCCATTAAAAACTTGCCTTGAGTTTAATTTGTTGCCTTCCTGGACAGATCAGTTATAAATATTGAATAATACAAAAACCGTATTGTTCGCCCTGAAGAAAATAACGCTATAGCTTTATTTTAAAACTTTTATTCAAAAAATTAATTCAAGTTACTTGATTATGTGAGATGACCTATTTAATGTAGCCGCCCTCCACTTCATCACCGCCTCGATACAGTCCGGAATTGGGAGCATGCCTTTTCCACAACCGCCGGCAGGAGCTCAGCGAATACTTGGCAGATGGTGGCGATCAGGCTGTGGGAGGTCATGCTGATGATCTCAACGTATGACGAAACAAAGTAGTCCAGATTGGGGGAGGCAAGTGAGAGAAGGGTGCAAAGTCGTAGCACTCCTGAAGCCAAGCCTGGGTCTCTTTGGAGTTGTGGGCTGGTGCTGAGTCCTGCTGTAATATCTAGGGTCTACCATAGACCACCTGATTTGCACCAGGGGATCACCACACTCTTCAGCACATCCAGGTACACTTTGATGTTGACATTCAAGCAGACTTTGAAGATGTGAGGTGGCATGATGAAACCACACCAAAGACCATAACCGTGGCCGGATACTTTGAGTTATACCCTCAAGGGTTGAACCATCCGGATTTGCATTTTTAAGGTGCTGGCAATGGTCCTGTTGTCATAACTTGGATCGGTAGAGAGCATAAGTTGTATAGCGATGCTCCTCTGGTCCAGCTCATTGAACATTGTGTCACTTTTAAACATCATAGAAGGCTGCTATCGCTCTTGGGATTTGTACACAACTGACCAACTAGTAAATGGTCTGCAACAGAAAAAAGAAAACTGGTTTTCCTCAAGCAGAAGTGGAATCATGTCGTCTTTTCTATCGTTCCACCCTGTACATGGAGACTAATTACGACATCTGTAGTTTCACATTATTTAATGCGTAAATATGTTCCACACTATAGCAATAATTGATACCTTGTTAAGCATTAACAATTTTTCACTCCTATAAATTTCTAAGTTGTTATTTTTCATTTAAAATTTTTCAAACAAAAAATAAAAATTCAGTTGTGTCCCATCTTTGCCTGTTCGTCTTATTTTGTTTGCAATTCGCTGATAATGAATACTGTGAGAGGATTGAAAATGAGTAAAATTCGATAACGTTGGATGGTTTATAACAAATGTTTGACATTGTATTTGAAGATGATTGTTGTAGCCCTCAGAGAAGCAATCTTGTGATGTGTTCAACAAATGAAAGGTTCTTAGAACCAAACTGTGTTCATGAAAATTTTGTTTGATGTTTGAAAATTTTGTTTGATGTTAGGCACACTAAGGAAGAAAGGAAAGTTCTTTACAGTGGTGAAAGTTTTACATTGAGAAAATAAAGGTTGAAATAAAATTGGCGTTTATAGAGTACTAGCTGGGGGTACCCGGTGTTGCCTGGGTGTTTGGAGGTGTGTGTGGTTTTGGGTAAATCAAAACTCCGGGATGGGGGGGGGGGGGGTAAAATAAAAAAAAAAAGTTTTGGTAGGCCGAACCCTTGAGGCAAAGTTGGAAATTAAAGTGTGAAAAAAAAAAACATGCGACGTTAACCACTGGGTCACTGCGAAATACTAATGGATACACGTTTGAATTTATTTAATTACTTAGAATTAACAGGTGCACGTTTTAATGACTTAATGAGGTCAACTTTGACTGCAGGGTAGTATTTTATTTAATGCGGGAACGCTTTTATTTTTATTTTTCCACGGTGTTGGGGGGGGGACCAGCTCCCCTTGTCCAAATTGAAGAGCAATTGTTTGATATAAGGAAAATATTTCCACATTGATCAAAGCTGATTGTTTTCGGACATTTCCGGCGATCACGACCGGAAAAATACCGCCAGAATTAGTGTCGCTTTTATTATACGAAAAAGCCTAATCCACATGCGGCAAGCGAAAAATGTTGAATATTAATCATCCCGAAGTCGAGCAAATTAAATAGACAGGCGACCTCCATTATTAACTCGGAGATATTATGATTTATATGTGATATAAAAGTTTTAAGTTGTGAGTCGACCGAGCGCTTCTCTGAAAAAAGCCTTTCTTGGACATACATAAAAGGCGAACATACATACACACATTTTCGCTTATATATATATATATATATATATATATATATACTAGCGGGGAGGGGGGTACCCGGCGATGCCCGGGTGTTTTGAGGTAAATCAAAGCTCGGGGGGGGGGGGGGTAAAATAAAAAAAAGTTTTGGTAGGTGAGTATGAGGATCGAACCCTTGAGGCAAAGTTGGAAATTAAAGTGTGAAAAAAAAACATGCGACGTTAACCATTGGGCCACCGTGAAATACTAACGGAAACACATTTGAATTTATTTAAGTATTAAAAACAGAATTGACACGTGGTTGCAATAAAAGTTAACTCTGCTGCTTGTATTTGACCTCATTAATGAGGTCAAATAGAAGTCGTGCAGTTAACTTTTGCTGCAGGGCAGTTTTGGGGTTTGTTTATCCAAGTTTGACTAGTATTTTTTCCCCAAGATGTTGGAGGGGGAAACCAGCTCCCCATTGTCCAGATTGAATAGCAATTGTCTGATATAAGGAATTTGGCCCCACATTGATCACAGCTGATTGCTTCTGGACGTTTCCCGGTGTGAATGCCGGGAACAGAGCTTTAGCTTTGAATTAGTTTTGGTTTTATACAAAAAAGCTGAATGAACACAAGACTGGCTGAAATAGCAATAATTTTGTAAAAATCGATGTAAATAAATCTAGAGGCGACCCGCATTCCCAAATCCTAGATATTATTATCTAGGGTGTATATAAACAGTTTTAAGCGATAGTACCCCCACCCCCGAGCATCGGCAAAAAAAGCCTTTGCGAGACATACATAAATGATCACACACATTTTGCCTTTTATATATATAGATAGATTAGCCTGGATGCCTGGCGTTGCCCGGGTGTTTGGAAGTGTGTGTTGAGCAAAAACAAAAAAACAAAAGTGGTAGTAGGCAAGCAAGCTCGAACCCGTACCGCGAAAGAGGGAAAGAACGTGAAAAATGATGTGACATCTTTGGCATTGCGTCCATTGCCAATCGAAAAGAGAGGACTTTAAAAAATATCGGTGAAAAAAGCGACCCCCCACCTTGTAGAAAATTGCTTAGTTGAGGGTGAAGGAATTAATGCTTTTAGCTAATTTTTCCATATTTGTCGTCTGAAGGGTCAAGCTTCAAAACGATACTGATCTTGAGAAAATCCGTCGCTTCTGTCGAAAGTTTAAGACTGACATACAAACATACATATATAGATTTAAAGGAAAGGCTAGATTATATTATAGATTGGACATGAATGAAAATCGTATTCAAATAAAAATTCTTAGATATAGTTGCGTATCGAGCAAAAATAAACATCCTTGCCAAAAAAATAAAGAAAAGTTATCAAACCATTCTTAGATGAAAGACTTGTTAAACTAATTGATCCCCATTGTGGCTGAAAGATCAATGGTGGGAGAGAGTTAATTATATGTTAAGTGCATTGCATAATTATATCGTCGTTTTGTTGGATCATTTTAAAATATGTTCTCAGTTCAGCTGCTTCTTTCAAGCTGACGAAAGTTACACCTGCCACTCCCCTTGATGTTATCTCTGGCTAAACATCAACTTCCATTTCTCATTTTCGCAGAATTAATTCTTTGATCCCTGTTGACCTTTGCGTCAACAACACATCTGGTCCATTAGATAATATGTATTAGCTTATATATCTACCAGCAAACCTACCCACATACTTATTTAGTAAGATAGCCAGCGGTTCACCTGGCTTCCTCCATAATAATACCTAATTCACAAGCAATCGCCAGTTGCTTGTATATCCTAGTCAGAGGAGATAATATTAAGTTTTTGTAGTTCTTGCAAGAAAATTTTGACGTCCTCCTACATACAGCATTTGGTAATTTCAAACAATCACCCATCTGGTACTAGTCAGGTACAACGTTGCTTAACTTTGGCGATCTAACATGATAGATATTTGAAATAATATTGGCATTTTTTTGAGAAATCGTTTAAAATTTCAGATAATTGAAATTTAAGAGCAAAAAACGATATTATTTTATGAACTTAAGTCACATTTGGCACTTGGACAATCAAATCATTCAGGATCAACACCTCAACATCCAGTGGAAATACGATTAACAAAAGAAAAAAAAAAAAAGAGAGAAAAACGCTTTTATGGTTGAAAGTTTGTTAATTTTTTTTTTGTAATTTTTAAAAAGAATTTTGAAAAATTATTTATTAATTTATATTCTTTTTTTTCTTTTTTCTCTTTTCTTTTTTCTCTTTTTTCTTTTTCTTTCTTTTTTATCTTTTTTCCTCTTTTTTCTCTTTTTTCTTTTTTCTTTTTTTGTTTTTTCTTTTCTTTTTTTATTTTTTTACTTTTTTATTTTTTTACTTTTCTTTTTTCTTTTCTTTTTTCTTTTCTTTTCTTCTTTTTCTTTTTTCTTTTCTTTTCTTCTTTTTCTTTTTTCTTTTCTTTCTTTTCTTTTTTCTTTTTCTTTTCTTTTTTCTTTTTCTTTTCTTTTTTCTTTTTCTTTTCTTTTTTCTTTTCTTTTTTTTCTTTTCTTTCTTTTCTTTTTTTTTTCTTTTTTTTCTTTTCTTTCTTTTCTTTCTTTCTTTTCTTTTTCTTTCTTTCTTTTCTTTTCTTTTTTTTCTTTTCTTTTTCTTTTCTTTTTCTTTTTTTTTTTTTCTTTTTTTTCTTTTCTTTTTTTCTTTTCTTTTTTTTTTCTTTTTTTTTTTCTTTTTTTTTTCTTTTTTTTCTTTTCTTTTTTTTTTCTTTTTTTCTTTTCTTTTTTTTTTCTTTTTTTTCGTTTCTTTTTTTTTTTCTTTTTTTTTTTTTCTTTTTTTCGTTTCTTTTTTTTCGTTTCTTTTTTTTCGTTTCTTTTTTTTTCGTTTCTTTTTTTTTCGTTTCTTTTTTTTCGTTTCTTTTTTTTTCGTTTCTTTTTTTTCGTTTCTTTTTTTTTCGTTTCTTTTTTTTTTCGTTTCTTTTTTTTCGTTTCTTTTTTTTTCGTTTCTTTTTTTTCGTTTCTTTTTTTTTCGTTTCTTTTTTTTTCGTTTCTTTTTTTTTCGTTTCTTTTTTTTTCCTTTCTTTTTTTTTCCTTTCTTTTTTTTTCCTTTCTTTTTTTTTTTTTCTTTTTTTTCTTTTCTTTTTTTTTCTTTTCTTTTTTTTCTTTTCTTTTTTTTTCTTTTCTTTTTTTTCTTTTTCTTTTTTTTTCTTTTTTTTTTTCTTTTTCTTTTTTTTTCTTTTTCTTTTTTTTTCTTTTTCTTTTTTTTTCTTTTTCTTTTTTTTCTTTTTCTTTTTTTTTCTTTTTCTTTTTTTTTCTTTTTCTTTTCTTTTCTTTTCTTTTTCTTTTCTTTTCTGTTTTTTTTCTTTCTATTTTTAGAAAAAAAATATATTTTATAAATTTTTTTTAATTTCTAATATTATATAGATATCTGAGATAGCATGGGGATAAAGGAGTCTGTCAAAAAAAATTTTCTGCCGGATGGATTTAGTCAAGTATGTTGCTACAGATTACAGAAAAAAATGTAAATAAATCACTAACAGATTTTATGTTTACAAGAACCTGGTTTTCATTTCGTATGGTTGCTACTGCTGTCATAACTTGTTAGTGAATTTTATCAATCCAGTATTTTTTTTTTTTTTTTTTTTTTTGCCATGGGATCTATTAAAAAATCAAATTGGTTTGTAAACTATCATAATCAGGTTAACATCAAATTTTACATGCTGGCATGTGTTTGGTGGCTTTTAGAAATAAAACTAACCTATCTCTGACCAGGTCTTTATTTATCCTGCTTTCTCTCAAATCCATCCTTATCACTTCTTGCCAGGTTTTCCTTGACCTTCTAAAACAAACAAACAAAAAAAAATCACAGGAAACCTGAGGAGAAACAATTTATCTTAATTTTTGAGATGAAGATCAATTATTTGGGTTCTTCTCATCTTGAGTGTTATTTTCACATTTCGATTGATATAACTTCTGACTACAAGGACCCATGGCATAACGGATAAAGTGAACAAAATTCAGTTCCAAGTTCAACTTTTCTTTAGGTTGAAGATGTAATAATCAGTTTGCATGATACGAAGATTGCGATTACAATTCACTTAAGACTTCTACCCACTCATGACTGACGGAGCAAGAACATGCTACCTCCGTGGATTCAAAGAAGAGTTCCGTTCAAAATTCTGTGCAGATTCCGTAATTCAACAAGATACACCTGAAGAAAGTTGAAGGTTACATCAGCCGAAACGTTGTAAGAATAACACTTACATAAGAACAGTAACCAAGAAACGGTCGCTGGCCTGCTTTCCAGCTGGCTACAATATGATTATCTTCAAGTCCAATGTAAACAAGTTCTTGCTGAGCTGTCCCGGTCCACCACTAACGATTATGTTTTTGTCCTGATGACTAGCATACACCCATTAACCCTTATCCCTGAGTGACCATCGAGCCTTCATAATGTGATGACCTTGTAAAAAAAAAAAAAAAAAAAAAAAAAAAATGGAAGGTATTTTCGGCTACAACAAAATGAGGTCGGCTTTTTTTGTTTATTTTATTTATTTACTTTTATTTTTATTTTTTTAAGTAAAGAAAACAATCAAGAAATAATCTTCTTAGTCTGTCTCGTTGGTAATCTGAGCTTATAGTTTGATAAGGAAGTAATGGAACCGGTTGATTAGTGCAATGCTCAAATATTTTAACCTGCTCTCCCTCTCACCCACACACACACACTTCATTTTTTTTTTTTTTTTTTTTTTTTTTTTAAATTCTGATTGTATTATGAATAAAACCATATATACTAGTGTTTGGAACGATTGGAGCGTTTTGAGGTATTGGAATCTGAGAAAAATTGTGCCTATTTTCTGATGCCAAGACCGATTCTACTTTATTTTTATTTTTTTATTTATTTATTTTTTATTCATTTTTTTTATTTATTTATTTTTTTGTTTAGGACAATTTTTTTTACCCTCACTCACAAGTGTATTTTTTTATGTTTGCGAAAATACAGAGTGGAACAATAAGTGTTGCCCTAAAGAAAACAACACTACAGCTTTATTTTAAAATTTTTATTGAAAAAAAAAAATCAATTCCAGTAACTTCATTATGTAGTAGAGCTGACATCTATTTAATATAGCCGCCTTCAGCCTCAATTATCACCTTACTACAGGTCCAGAACTGTGAGCATGCCTTTTCCACAAGTGCTGGCGGGAGCTTAGTGAATACTTGTCGGATGGCGGTAATCGGGCTGGCTTTGGTGTTGTGGGAGGTCATGTTGGTGATGTTCTCGACATATGACAAAATGAAGTAGTCCAGTGGGGTCAGGAGGGCTAGTGAGAGAAAGGTACAAAGTCATAGCACTTGTTCTGAAGCAAAGCCTAGGTTCTTTGGACTTGTGGGCCAGCACAGTCCTGCTGCCAAACCCAGAGTTTGCCAGTGGCCACCTGATTGCATCAAATAAATGAAAATGCTTTTCTCGGACAACAGTTTTTACCGTTCCACCCTGTATATGCATATAATACATGGGTTTTTGTGGCAATTTGAAAATTTAAAAACAAATGCTATAGGTAAATATTTAGATTTTCAAGTCTTGGAATCAGAAATATTGGAATTGTCTCATACTAGCGTTGGGACGTTTAATTGGAAAAATCATCCTGTCGAATGGGAATTTGCATGGACTTTTGAATGCTACCTTTTATTATGGGGATAGTATGCTTTCATTCTGTCAGCCATGGCAGTCCTGAGTAATTCGCAATTGTATCTTTTGTGCCACCCGCACTAAGAATTGAACCTTCAACCTCCAAAAGACTAACTTTACGGCTGAATTTTATTAAGTACTCTATCCTCTACACCTTGCAAACACAGACTAAAAGAAATCTATATCTAAAGTTGATGTTTTTTTTTTCTCCATGCTCTGACATTCACATTAAAAGCCTACTTTTTGTACTTTAAAAAAAAAAAAATTATTAATATGGACGCAACTACATGAATGTTAATTTGCATATTCCTTTGAAAAAACGAACGTTAATTCATTTTTTATGGTTTCTTGTTAGATGATTGGTTTCATTTCACTATTACGCTGAATTCTATTTATGCATAGTTTCTACATTCTGTATAATTGCTTAGAATTTAAGACAAACTTCTAGTATATATATGACTTTGTTGATGTGTGCGAAAACTCTAACAAACTCCTTGCTGAATATTTGATCTATAGGGTTGAAATTTGATATATATAGGGTGTTTGAACCTGTAGCACACTTTCGATTTGATTTTTAGCCGGCAAAAATTGCTTCTAAGGGGTCAAAATTGAAAACTAAATAATTGACCATAGTTGAATAAATCCTTACTCCTGCTGTTACTTTTGCACATGCGCAAAATTAAACTTTTAAAGCTCAAATTCACTTCATTTTTAACCTCCTATATCCCTCTATCGGTAGCTCAAATGGTAGCGATGCTGGAGAGATAAATAACTACTAAGGCTGAAGTGCTAAACGTTCTGGTTTTGATTCTAGCTGATGGTACCCTATTAATTTTTTTCTTTTTATACAACTTTTGAAATCATTGCTATATATTCGATAATAATTGATAGTTGACTCTCTAGTAAGAAATTTGCATGAATTAAAGTATAATATTTATGCATATTTTACGACCGAGCAACACCGGACAGCCTGCTAGTACAATAGATATGCAATTTGTAGAAATTAAATTGTTTTGCATTAAAATTTTTCAAATTTACAAGTTAAAAAAAAAATAAAAATGTATTTATGCGTTTCTATCTTTTATTTTGTAGGTAAAAAAAAAAAAAATTACCGATTCCTTTCCTGCAACTTGAAGAAAACTTTGCCACCAAAACAAAATTGGAAAAAGGATTTCCACCTTTTCGTCTTATAAACTTTCAACTGAACAAAACTTAAAAAAGACAGAAAATTGTTTGAACAATGTCAGTCGTTCACTTGATATCTAGACGTTATCGACGTTGACAGAAGAAAAACTAAGAAAGTGTTTTTTGTTTTAATGATAGACGTGAGATGAGGACGAGTCCCAAGACCCAGTGGACGGCCAGCAGGTCTTTTGTGTCGAACAATCGCTGCGCTTTCTCGCTTTACTTTTTCCCTCCAACCCAAAGATTTAAGGATTTAGTGATACTGTACTCATGATGAATAACTACGATGACAATCCTTTACGGCCATTGTTTGGGATACCCAGGCCAAGGGTGAGTTGAAATATTCCTCTTTTGAAAAAATCTCAATCTCTCTATCTCCCTAACAGATCTCTCTGATACAACTAGCTAGCTAGCTATCTCTCTCTCTCTCTCTCTCTCTCTCTCTGGTACACTTCTGTTCATAGCACATATGTATTAAACAGAAAGACACATCTATGATGCAGACATGCACCTCTCTGTGTGATACATGCACCTCTGTGTGATACATGTCACTCACTTGTGTGATACATGCATGTGTATCTCTCTCTGATGCTGCCGTTTAAAATATGAAAGCATTAATTTGCATATGAGAGTTGCTGCATTAAAGACCGTGTGGAGTACAATGAGTTTTGTAGCTGATAGTACATCGGAGTAAAAAGGTGGTGTGAATTGCGGCATCAGTGCAAAGGAGTGCTGTGAAATTTTTTTTTTTTTTTTTAGATTATAAATATATTTATCTCTTTATCTATAATACATCTTTATGTAAGGTTAGTGGAAGAGAACCCCTAGACCATTTTCATCCTCTGTTTGACATAAACAGAGGCATAAAAGAATCTGACATAGGCGACCAACTATACGCTCACTTTGTTTACAATTGAAACGGACGGTATCAATGGTGTTCTGATCTTTAGTAACACACATAAAAATGTCTATAATATGGATGTGTATATATTCTTTCCAATCGCATGTTTGCAAAGCTGTGAGGATGATGAAAGAACTACATACATAATCCCCCCCCCCCAAAGGAGGAGGTAATGTATGAGGGCATGATATGACACGCCCACTCCCTTTAAAAGCAAAGAAGGTAATCCTGGTTTCAGGGTATCATGATCAACGAACATATGCTATAATACCTACCTTCTCAATCCGAACGTAATTCCTCTTAATTTTATTAATTTTTTAATTGCTCCAGACAAAACATAAAACCACTTGATGCAAAGAGCTGACCCCCACCCAAAATTAGGAAAAGGAGTTACGAGGCTGACAAAAGTAAACCCAACTCTACTAGAGGAATATATCATGACAAATGAAAATATACTATATTACTCCTCAAAGAAGGAAGTAAGAATCTTATCCTATCTCCACTCCCTTAAAAAAAAAAAAATTGATAATGCCTGGGAGGATGATGTAACTAACATATTACACTACCCACCACTCCCAAAAGAGGATACGATGCCTGGTAGAATTGTATTATAACAGAACAGATACCACAATACCATCTCCCAAATAGAGGTAATTTTTGTGAGCATCCCTCCCATAAAAGGACATGGTAATGCCTGTGAGTATGGTATCATGAGAATAAGATACTACACTACCCTCCCACACATAAAACAAGCAGAAAGTAATCCCTAGGAAGATTGACCTTATGACAGCAGAATACTTGGGAGGATTACCCCCATCCCCTTGAAAATAAGATGATTTTCCCTGGGAAAATCATCTTATGATAGTGCAACTGTTTCTACACTACTCTCCCTCGTTAAAAAGTAATACAATAATAGATTAAATCATTTTTGTCTTATTCATTTAAAAAGTCCCTAACCTTAAAAACATTATTTTAATAGTTTCTTGCCAAAGATCAAAGTGTAGTATTCCCAAGAACATCAGGTGCTGTACTTTTGACAAAACTATTGCACATATATATATATATATAGAGAAAAGAATGGTTATTACCAGCAGTAATTATCACTTACACTGATAATTGCCTAAGCATGAAACGCTAGTGTTTGTAGGTATAAAACAAAAATTCATATTTATTGAAAAAGTATAGTCCCTTAAGAAAATTAAAATTGAGCCCTATTTGTGGATTGAGAATAAAGCAGCGAATTCCACCCGCTTGTTACTCTTATTGCTGCCTGAATTACGACAATATCTTTGGAACATTTTAAAGAGATTTTATGAGCATAACCCCCCCCCATTTGAAAATTCAAATAGTTGCATTAAATTTGATCCATAGTTATTTAACACCAATCAAGCAAAATTACGTAAATTTCATTTTCTTCTTAAGACCCCTTAAGCTTTAAATTTTAGATATTTTTCTAGTATCAGAATCATGTAATGGGTTTTGATCACAATTAGAGTACAGATTCTAGACATATCGTAATTTTAATCCTAGTATTTATGCAGAGAAGTTACCATGCTGAAATAACGCTATTATTTAGAAAACTATTCTTAACATTGAAACGGAGAGGGTTTTATAATTTATGTATTTTCACCTAATCGCTGGAAAGATGGTGGGATCCTTCTACCGCTCCAGAAGATATCTCACTACTGATGCAATTCTCTATCTATATAAAAGCCAAGTACGTCCAAGGATGGAATACTGTTGCCATATCTGGGCAGGAGCTGCTAAAAACAGCCTATCCTGCCTTGACAGAGTACAAAATAGACTTCGTGGCTTAGTGGGGGATGCCCTTTTCTCTACTCTGCAACCTCTCTCCCACAGAAGAGACATTGTGAGCCTATCCTTGTTTTATCGTTATTTCCATGGCAGATGCTCGTCTGAACTCCAATCTCTGGTCCCCCCTCGCCAATCTTTCACGAAAAACACCCGTTTAGCTGAATCCACAGTGAAAAATTTCCCCCACTCTATATCTGTGCCTAAATCAAAACACGGATTCCATGAACAAAGCTTCTTCCTTAGAACTGCACGCCTGTTGAACTCTGTTCCGTCTGCCTGCTTCCCACCGGACTACAACTTGGATGTCTTCAAGTCCAACGTTAACAAATTCCTGATGAACCGCCCCCTTAAGTAAACACTTCATCAAATCTCCACACTAACGAAATGTACTTGCAATAACCCTTATCCCTCAGTGGCTTCCGGGCCTTGATAAGTGGTGATCACTGTGTAAAAAAAAAAAAAAAAAAAAAAATCTAATATATAAAAGGCAATGTGTGTGTCTGTGTGTCTGTCTGTCTCTCGCAAAAACGTTGGACAATTGCAACGGAACCTGGCGAAACTGGTATTATTTTAAACCTCCATCCTTTGGACGACAAATATAAAAAAAATTGCCCTAAAGCATTAATTCCTTCACCCTAAACTTTGCCGTTTTATACAAAGAGGGTTTTTTTTTTTTTTTTTTTTTTTTTTTTTTGCAAGTCATGCTCGTTTTGATTGACTAACTCTAATTTCAACGTTCTCAACTTCCAGTTGGACGATAGAAACATCGACTAAGAAGTCAGGTCTTTTCTTTTTTTCCTTCGCGTTATGGGTTTGAGCCTGCCTGGCTTCTACCACTTTTTCTTCCTGGGTTTCTTACTACACCCGGGCAACCTCACTACTGTCGTTTTGACCCCCCCCCCCTCAGGGTGGGTCCTTACTATATCACCTAAACAGTGCCAGGCACCCTCGTTAGTAATTTAATAAAAAAGACACTGTAAAACTTAAATATAACTTGAAAATAATGTAAAAAAACTAGCATGGTACTGTCTCTGCATATTTACTTTAATCTTCGTAAACAAGTCCTGCAGAACTTTTGTTGTTCAGGAATTAATTTTGTCTGTTCTGGGACGAGTATTCTTGTATCTTATATAGAGATGTACTGTTTTTAAGATATAATTATCCACTGACAGGTGTTTCGCCATCTACGATTCATCAGAGTGACTGAATCTAGCAAGATTCGAAATCGGGGATACCGTCGTAAGAAGCGTAAACCTCTACCACTAGGCTATCTCACGCGACTGTTGAATATATCGCAATTTATGCAGATGTTATTTATTTGTTTTTGCAATACTTTTTGAACAAATTTAATTATTTTATATGAAAGTGCATTTTTACCTAAATGCAAGTTGGGAATAATTTTCCCTTTGGCCAATTTGGTACCCCCAAATGGGGAGCGACATATGTATTGTTCTTAAAATCTAATTATCCACTGACACCTGTTTCATCATCTACGACTCCTCAGAGTGGCTGAATCTAGCAAGATTCGAAAACGAGACCCCCATTGTAAGAAGTGTAAACCTCTACGACTAGGCCATCTTGCACGACTATTGAATATATCGCGATTTACGTTGATGTTATTTTGTTTTTGTGATACTTTTTAAACGAATTCAGCAATACATATGTCGCTCATTTGAGGGTACCAAATTAGTCAAAGGGAAAAAATTTTCCCAACTTGCATTTAGGTAAAAATGCACTTTCGTATAAAATATTTGAATTCATATATGGATGTATATATACATAGAAAGCAACACTAAATCTATTAATAATGGAGATTTAGTATTTGTCCAAATGTAACAGAGCTGGTAGCAGCAGCAGCTGCATAATACATATGCAAATGACCAAGCCAGTGTGCAAAGTAATGTCATGGCGAAGAAAGAAGAAAAATACACCTGGTGGCACGGGCTGGAGAAGAAATTGCGTGCCGGGGAAGATAAGCATTTGGCCCATGGTGGTGAGAGATTTTTAACTACAGGGCTCTACACTGCTCGTGAAACAGTCACATTTGCAAGTGATTTTTCAAAATGGCAACTAGAGATAATGAAACATTTACCTTTTGGCGATTGTATTTCTTTCATTGACAATCGTCCAAAGCTCACTGAGTGAAAAATATTTATTCATTTTTTTTTTTTTTTTTTTTTTTTTATAAAACAAACAAAGTTTAATTATTTAAACAATAAAAGTTTAATAGAACAATGTACATTTTTTTTTTTTTTAACGAAGGCTGGTTAAAAAAAAATATCTGAAGAAGTCGGAATGTTTATACCTGAAAGTATCAACATAAAATTTGCTGTATATTTAGAATTACACTTATTTAAAAATATACAGAAAAATCTTTGATGTACATACTCGTCACAGAACGAAGATGTCATATTCTAAAAATCATATGGGTTTTGTTAGTAACTTTTCTATCAGTTATCAAAGGTCAACTGAAGATAAATTTGTCCATAAAGCCCTGAACTACATGGCAGACGACATAAACTAAGAGAACTTTTAAAACAAGGGGCAATCGGTTATTTTGTATGAACCATGAATAAATACATTTCAGTTCAACTGAAAAAGCTGAATCTGATTATTTACTACCCTCAGATATAACGTGTGGCTCCAATTGTTAAAATTTAACAACCTTGTTAAAGATTAACGACCATGTTTCCAAACTTATACTATTCCTTTTACCTATAACTAGCAGGCTGCTCGGCATTGCCCGGTCATAAAATAAACTTAAATATGATATTTTGATTAATGTAAATTTCGTATTTATTATATTATATTCGACTTTATATGTAGTAATGATTTAAATTTAAAAAAAAATGACTTGTGTGCAACCACCAAGAATCAAACCCCAAAAGTTTTGCTTATGATTTATGTTTTCCTTTGATGTTAATGCCTGAATTATGAAGGCATGTTTGCTGCAAGGCTAAAAATTAAAACATGAGCCAATAGCTATTACATTACACATGCATATTCGTAATGCCGTTGTTCGACCTTCACCTGGCAAATTCCATGTTTTAATTTTCGCACTTTTGTAGTAGTTTTCCCTGGTTAAAACCCAAATATAAAGTTTTTGCATGGGTTCAAATACCCTGTATATATGTGGGTGTTTCATGTCTGTAGACCAAAAACTGACAGGAGTTTGGTAGGTAAAATATTTTAAACAAATATATATACGCATACAAATATATATATATATATATATATATATATATATATATATGTTTTGTGTTTACTATAAGCTTTTGATGCAAATATTACTCAATTATAAATCATGTATTATATGTGCATAAATATAATTACACATAATAGTTGAATAAAGATGATCATCCCATGAGAAATCTGAAAAAAGGAAAAAGTTTAAAGGGGATTAATTAAAATAGATGCTTAAAAGAATATGCTAATTAGCCAGATCTTTTGCAGATGAATGCAATTCCCCAACCGATACAGTTGTATTTTCTTAAATAGAAAAAAGGGATTTTAATATGGATATCAATACAGAAAATACATAAATGAATATCAATACACAAAATACATAAATGAATATCAATACACAAAATACAGAAATGAATATCAATACACAAAATACAGAAATGAATATCAATACACGAAATACATAAATGAATATCGACACACGAAATACATAAATGAATATCGACACACGAAATACATAAATGAATATCGACACACGAAATACATAAATGAATATCGACACACGAAATACATAAATGAATATCGACACACGAAATACATAAATGAATATCGACACACGAAATACATAAATGAATATCGACACACGAAATACATAAATGAATATCGACACACGAAATACATAAATGAATATCGACACACGAAATACATAAATGAATATCGACACACGAAATACATAAATGAATATCGACACACGAAATACATAAATGAATATCGACACACGAAATACATAAATGGATATCGACACACGAAATACATATCTGGATATCGACACACGAAATACATATCTGGATATCGACACACGAAATACATATCTGGATATCGACACACGAAATACATATCTGGATATCGACACACGAAATACATATCTGGATATCGACACACGAAATACATATCTGGATATCGACACACGAAATACATATCTGGATATCGACACACGAAATACATATCTGGATATCGACACACGAAATACATATCTGGATATCGACACACGAAATACATATCTGGATATCGACACACGAAAAGATCAAAGGAGTATAGAAAGGATTTGGTATCTGAAGGCCGATCTATACTATTACAATCATTTTACTGTTCGTTTTTGTTTACTAAAATCACTTGTATCTCCTGAAAAAATCAACCCATTTGTGTACCATGTCAAACGCCACTCAAAATTAAATGCATTCTAATTGATTGCACTGATTTTGCAGCAATGAGGGATAATTTATACAAAGAAAAAAAAACCTTAAGGATCTAATTAAAAAAAAAAAAATCCCAATCATGTTTTCCTCCAAAAATACCTTTTTAAAAAAAATACCTTTATTAAAAAATTAAACAGAACATATCACTTGTATGTCAGTTAGAGTATGGAGTAAAGGCTAGGCTACCGAGAGAGAAGGCCAGTTAACTGAAAAATGATGTCACAAGTAATCAAGATCTGTCGAATGGTCAAACCGTCTATAATGAATGAACTGTTTGGAACAACAACGAAAAACCATTTTTCAACTCCAACAGAAACATGATTGCCTACATGCCTCTACATAAATGTGACATCATTTTTCAGTTAACTGGCCTTCTTTTGGTAGCCTCGGTAAACGCCTCTTAAACCCACAGATAATTGTCTTAAAATATCCCAAATGGTTAACATGCTGTAAATTCCAACAAAACAAATTTCAGACTAATTTACTATCTTTCAATGCTCAATTCATGAAGGATGGAGTAGTGTAGTATCTGTCTTGTTGTCATGAAACCATCCTCCCATGCATTACCTCCTCCTTTTGTTGGGGGAAATGTAATATATGTTCATTCATGGTTTATTTATTTGTTTTCTGATTTTTTAGTTTTTAAATGATTAATAACTTACTCTTTCGTTTTCAGGACAGACTACGGAATTTGGTCGTTGGTATTTTAACCGGAATGTTGGTCATGGTGAGTTTCCTGTTTGCAGTTTTATAAATTATATTAATTTGGCACTCCTAGAACTGGTATGGACAGAGAAGTGAGGAATTCGGTTAAAAAAAAAAAAATGATCTCTCCGTTTTGAGTAAGTTTTAAAAAAAGCTCAATTCATTCCTGATTCTCAACTCGACTAGTAAAAAAGAAAAAAAAAATTTGTTTTAAAATCTGCTGAACAGAATTTGATTCCAGAATTGGTTTTAAAAAAAAAAAACACCAATGATCTGACTTGAATGTTGCAAAACATTTTGACTCCAGATCTTGACTCAACTAATGCAAAAAAAAAAAAAAAATTTTTTTTTTTTTGCCTCAAAGGCTGCTGAAAGGAATCTGATTCCAGAATTAAAATTGTTGACTCTAGATCCAGAGATGAGGAGTCTGTAGAGGAAAAGAAATTTGACTCCGGATGTTTCCAACTTCCAACTCCGCATCTCTTTTTGACATCTAAGATTATCTCTTCTTCTAGTCTTGCTAGTTGGTCATGTCTTCTCGGGTCCTCTCTTGTCCCATTATAATCTTTGTTGCTCATTGATTACAGGATTTTGCAAAAATGTCACAGCAGAAACATGTGTGCACATATGTAACTAATAATCTTTTGTATAAATAAATATACTATAATTATGCTCTGTTTGCTCATTGGGCACTTTTTGATAAACACATGAGTTTCAGCATATATAGGAACCTACAAGCATACAAACTTTATATATTAGCATATAGTCATCAATAGTATAAGGAGCATTCCGAAAGTTATTCCTCCTATTTTTTTTTTTATTCTGCCTAAATAGATCAATGCATTGTTATGATGACTGATCTTATGCATTCCTGAACATTGATGCATTCAGTTTCCTCTCTGTTGCACATATTGACAGTTTGAGACTTTTAAGAAACAACCTCTGTTATGTATATGTGCATCAGAAATAGAAGCATCATTAAATTCCTTGCAAAAGTGTATGAGAATGGTGGTGACTATGTAGAAAATAAACTCTGGAGCACAAAAGGTTGCTCGTTTTTAATGCTATCATTCCCAAAGTGGATGTGAATAATGACCAAGAAAAAATATATGTGGGGTGGAAATATGGCGGGGAGATAAATGGAGGGGAGGGGTTCGGGGTGGTGAGAATCAGAAAGAAACTACATTAAGTTCCAAGAGATTTTTCCCTTGGTTTGAAAAGAGAAAGTCTCAAGGATTTATAGATTTTTTTTTTTTTAAATAAAATTTTTAGGTGATAGGGAGAGTGTGACCTGCTCAAGACAGAAAACAAGTCAACACCGAAGTTCAAGACACAGATACGCTTATTACGTGTTCACAAATAGCCTAACCATAGGTATTATGCAAAACATCTGATGGTGCATAATTTGCATGTTGAATCCTGAATGGGACGTGTTGTTTAATAAATATATATATATATATATATATATATAATCAGTTGAAATAACTATTTTATCTATAACTAGCCTGGGTGCCCAGCGTTGCCCGGGTATTTGAAGGTGTGTGTTGAGCAAAAAAAAAAAAAATAAAAAATAAATGGTAGTATGCATGATGGCTCGAACCCGTACCAGAAAGGAACAAGAAAAAAATGTGACGTCTTTGCTGTTGTGTTTATCGCAAAACCGGAAGTAATGAATGTCAAAATTAAGGCTATCAGTCGAAAAGAGTGGATGACTTTCGAAAATATCTGCGAAAAAAGCGACACCCCCCCCTCCTTGTAGAAAACTGCCCCATTGAGGGTGTAGAAATGAATGTTTTTAGCCAATTTTTTTGATATTTGTCATCTGAAAGTTCGAAGTTTAAAACGATATCAGTTTCGTCACGTTCCAATGCGTCTGTCAGGTTTTAGGCAAACATACATACATTTAAACAGACGAGTGAGATTTATGTTATAGACTAGCCTGATGCCCGGCATTACTCAGATGTTTGGAGGTGTGTTGAGCAAAACCAAAGTGGTAATAGGCAGGCCCAAACCCGTATCGCAAAAGAGGAAAAAAACATGAAAAAAAAAATTGACTTCTTTGCTGTTGCACCCATCACTAACCAGAAGTATCAAAGGATTAAATTAAGGCTAGTCAATCGAAAAGAGGGGGTGACTTTGGAAAATATTAGGGAAAAAAAGCGACCCCTCCCTCTCCCTGTAGAAAAATGCCCGGTTGAGGGTGAGGGAATTAATTTTTTTAGCCAATTTTTCGATATCTGTTGTCCGAAGAGTCAAGCTTCAAAACAATACCGATCTTATGAAAATCCGTTGCCTCTGTCGAAAGTTTCGGCAGACATACATACATACATTTAAACAGACAGGTGAGATTTATATTATAAAGATAATTAAGTAAAATACACCCTGGGCCCAACTCTCTTCCTGATCTACATTAATGATCTTCCAAATCACATCCTTTAATCATTCGTTGATATTTATGCTGACAACACTATCTCTGGAAGCACATCAAAGACTGTAAACGACCAAGTTCTCTCTGATTCTCTCTCCTCCGATCTTGAGCATGTGGTACAATGGGGAAAGAGGTGACTGGTTACTTTTAATGCATCTAAAACCAAGCTTCTATCTTTACATCATCAACGCTCTGATGCCCACCTGGCATCAATTGAAATGAATGGTTCTCTTCTTAGGGAGGCTTCATGTTTTGACAAGCTTCTGGGCTTGACCTTTATTCCCGATCTGAAATGGAACACGTATATCAAATCCATTGCCAAGGTTGCTGAAAAAATGGTAGCATCTTTCTACTGCTGCAGAAGATATCTCCCTCCTGATGCAATTTTAATTCTCTACCTATATAAAAGCCAGGCATGGTTAATGGAATACTGTTGCCACATCTGGGCAGGAACTGCTAGAAGCAGCTTATCCTGCCTTGACAGAGTTCAAAGTAGACTTCGTAACTTAGTAGCGGATGCCCTTTTCTCTTCCCTGCAAACTCTTTTCCACAGAAACGTTGCGAGGCTGTCTCTGCTTTATCGGTATTTTTATGGCAAGTGCTCATCTGAGCTTCAATCTATGCCCCCCCCCTTCATCAAACTTTCACGAAAAACACTCGTCTAGCCAAAACCACGATCAATAATTTCACGCACTCTTTATCTGTGCCTAAACCTGAATGTGGATTCCATGAACAAAGCTTCTTTCTTAGAACTGCACATCTGTGGAATTCTCTTCCGTTTGCCTGCTTTCCAGCTGACTACAATCTGATTGCCTTCAAGTCCAATGTAAACAAATTCTTGATGAACCGTCCCTCTAAGTAATCCAATATACAAAATTTCCACTACTTATGTTTACTACGCTAATGCATACCCATTAACCTTTATCCTTGAGTGACCTCTGGCCCTTGATAAGTGGTGATTCCTGTGTGTAAAGTAAAAAAGAAAAAAATCGAACACGTCCCAAGAATATGGAGATCCTAGGATGTAAGGGAGATAACTCCCTAAAAAAAAAAGTTTCCAGGGGAAGCAACTTGCATAGAAATATCATAGTCATAAAAAAAACTTTATAGATATACTAACTGCATATACCCGTTGCTAGGTCGGAACAAAATACACCAAGTGACGTATATTACAGACAGAAATACGGTTTATTATAATCTACACCATTTTATTATAATCTACACCATTTTATTATAATCTACACCATTTTATTATAATCTACACCATTTTATTATAATCTACACCATTTTATTATAATCTACACCATTGTTACTTTTTATAAGAGATAAACTTAAACAAAAAAAATCTAATTTAAATTATTTGTACTACTTTTCTCATCTTAGTTTTATTTTCACAAAGTTTCAGAATCCAGTAGCTTCTTTTCAAGAATTGTAAACTCTCTTAACGCTGACTGTTTTCCTCCTACTTATAGCCCTGGTCTTTTCTAGATTAAGATCAATAGGAATCTCCTGAATTTGTTCATTTTTTTTTTTTTTTTTTTTTTTTTTTTTCCACTCCTCACATCCAGTGGCTCCATGCCCTGTTTGGGGGTGATTTCCATAAAAAAAATAAAAGAATTATTAACCGATTTATAACTAAAATTAATAATGCACCAGTCCACATCTCCATCCTTGTCACAGACTATTTGACCAAGATGGGCATCATGACAGTTCCTCACTCTCCCTGAACTTTTAGTTATTTCTTAAGCTCAAAGAAAACCTTAGAGGCTCTCATTATGAGTATTGAGATGAAAGAGGCTGTGACAAGGATCGTTGACATATTCACACAAGGACTTTCCTGTGGCCTTCTAGAAGTTGTTGGAACAGTACAAGAGCATTGCAGCCGGAGAAGATTACTGCGAAGGGGACTAGAATTTCATGTGTGTACTATCAATAAAAGTGCTCATACAAAAAAAGTCTGGAAACTTATTGCTGTATGTTAAGCAACATTGAGTCTGGCTAGTATCAAATGGGTGACCATTTGGGAATTCTAGTCACTGTATGCGCTCTCCACTTATCTTGGTTTCCAGTCGTCCTGAACCTTCACTTGCCACTGGTATTTAACAACGCCAACTCAGGAGAGGTGTGGTTGGAGATTGGTCAACTCTTGCCTGAAAAATTCCACAAGCAGGCACCCTTACAATGGGTATTCATAGTCTATCAAAACTGAAGGAAGCTGCCATATATATATATATGTATGTATATATATGTATGTATATATAAACCTGAACGTCTGTGTGTGTGTCTGGTCACGAATAGGCTCCTATATGGTTGACTATTATAGAAAACTGATCACATATAATGATGGATGTATTGAGACACAGGAATGGGTATGTGTGGTCTGCATACGTGCCTGGTCCACAAAGTATGGAAAAAACTTAAAAATTAAAAAAAAAAAAGGTTTACAAGTGTTTCTGATATAGATGTACATAAGAATACTTTGATAAGTATGTTTTAACTTAAATAGGGTTGGTATAATAAAATTGTGGGGTCTGCGTTCATGCCTGGCCTCCATAGAATGGAAATAGGCACAAACTTTAATAAAGACTTTTTATATCTATCTGCGTAAGTATACTTTGATAATTATGTTTCAGTTTGAAGAAATATGGTATAATAAAATTATGGTGTGTTCGTTCGCGCCTGACCTCCGTAGAATGGAAATATGTCACAAAGTTTAACAAGGTTTTTTTAATATAGATCCACAGAATATTGTGATAAGTGTTTCAGTGTGAACAGGTATGGTATAAATAAATTATAGGGTTTATCTATTTTATTTTTACTTTCATCATATTTTGCTTTGGTTTTGATACTCCCAAATTCGAAGCTATCTCTTTACAACCTCTCCTTTTCATAACCTATCATACTTTCATAAATCAGTCTATTTTCTGAAGGATGTTTTTGAACCCAGTCAACGATGGGTACTTTTGCTAGTATATATATATATATATATATATATATATATATATATTAGTAAGAATGTATATCTAAAAGCAAAATAAGTTTAATGCTTCTAAAATCCATAATAAAATTATCCGTAAAAATCTTTGACATAGGGGATAAAGTACTTGGTACATTTAGTTGTATGTTTGAAGGTTCGATCTTCAGTGCAGATGACGCTAAAATACAGTTATGGCTGAGAAAATAAGAACATTCAACTTTCATGGATTAAATAGAGGCTTCCCTTCGAAATTCCGTGCAGATTCCAGAGTTCTGACAAGACACACTTAAAGAAAGTCAGATATTACATCGAACAAAACGAGGTGAGAATGTTACCAACTGCGTTATATACTAACACCAATTTATGTTCTTAAATAAATGTATAAAGTACATGCTTAATTGTCATTAGGAGATAAAATAAACGTTCATCAATGTATGTGCATGGGTGAGTGTTTAACACGTTCAATAAACAGATGAGCATGAGCCGTTTTATTTTTTTTTTCAAACGGGCTACTAACTCCATTCTGCAAAACATATGAACAATTAAAAGCGAGTAAATATTAAGAGTATGGTTCGTTAAACAATAATAAATGGGCGTCGTTTTTTTTTTTTTTTTTTTTTTTTTTTTTCATTGACACCGTGTTGTAATGCCAAGTTCTTCTTGTTTGTTTTTACATAATGTTGTAATGTCCCTTAGCATCCCAGATTTAAAAGAGCCAATGCTATCGCCAAGCGAACAACTCTTTAGCTGAACCAAAAACTTTGTTTACTCTCTCTCTCTCATACATTGTAGTGTTAAATGTTTTAGTTTCAATTTTAGCTGATGGCAACCAAGTCATTTTTTTTTTTTTTTTTTATATATAACTTTTGGAATCAGTACTACATATTAGGTATAATATTCAACAGAATTGGCTCAGTAATAATAAATACAAAATCTGCATGGATTAAAATATATTTAAATATATCCTATGACCCAGCAAGGTCGGGCGCCCTTCGCCTGTTAGTTTATAATAACTAAACAAGTATGTTTTTACCCTTTCAACACTAAATAACCTTTTTATTTGTTGTACTTAATTTTTCCCGTCAATTTGATTTCTTTCAGATTACCCTGATCATGGCATTCTTTCGACCTTGTACTTTCCCAAGCTTACATGACGCTGTGAATATCTTCTTCTCTGTAATTATTCTCATGATCTGTGGTTCGCACATAATGCTGGTAAGTAAAAAAAAAACATTTTTATTTACAATCAAAAATATGCTACCTCCAGTCACATATTTCCCTATTAATACTTATTTTAAATGTTTTTTGTTTTTTTTTCAACTTTTTGTAGTTGAAAAGCAAAATAACTTGTTTTGGACTATCAAAATAATTTCCAACACTGTTGGTAATGTTTACCTCTTTATTTATTCCTTGTTGTTGCTTATCTTTGGATTCAGGTTTTGAAACGCGTTATAACTTATAAATCTACTAACGGAGTATCCGGTGTTGCTCAGGGTCATATAAATTTAAATAGAACTGAAATTATGTGTAATATCTTTATTACATTATTATTATTATTTCTGTCTCTCCGTCTCTAGAGCCATATGTTTGTTTCTCTCTTTTCCTCTGCTCTTTTTACCGTCTTTATCCGTAAATCTTTTAGTATCTTTTGCCTCTTATTCTTTTGTTTTACTGTGCTAAAAAAAACAAAAACATGTAATCAACATACTGGAGCTACTTTTTACAAATATAATGCATACTCATATTTATTGCTTCTGTGTTTATTACTTCATAGAACAAAACAATGACTTTCTTGAATAAAAGTAATTCCATTCCCTCCACTTGCTTTCACAATTATATAAAGAGAAATTAAAAAGAAAAGGTCGTAAAAATATATATGAAATAAAGTAAAGACTTCACACCAAAGCTAAAGTTTTGTAAAGGTAATGCTTTAAGCTTTATTTATAAGTGCAGATAGCTCAGTTAGTAGAATCTCAGACTGAAAATCTCAATTTTTTTTTTATCAATGCCTATTAAATCATTATATTTATTAACCATGTATTTGGCTAAATCCTAATACTGTCACAAAATATATTTTTTGAAACTCATTTGAGAAATATATAGAACTAGCGGAGGTACCCGGCATTGCCCGGGTGTTTGGAGGTGTTTGATTTTTTGGGGTAAATCAAAACTGGGGGTGGGGGGTAAAATAAAAGATAAAAAGTTTTGGTAGGTAAGTATGAGGTTCGAACTCGAACCCTTGAGGCAAAGTTGGAAATTAAAGTGTGAAAAAAAAACATGCGACGTTAACCATTGGGCCACCGCAAAATACTAATGGAAACGCGCTTGAATTTATTTATTTAAGTATTAAAAACAGAATTGACACGTGTCCGCAATAAAAGTTAACTCTGCTGCTTCTATTTGACCTCATTAATGAGGTCAAATAGAAGTCACGGAGTTAACTTTTGCTGCGGGGCAGCGTTTGGGTTTGCTTACCCTTACCCAACTTTGACTGGCTTTTTAGCTCCTCATTGTCCAGATTGAATAGCAGTTGTCTGATATAAGGAGTTTGGCCCCACATTGATCAAAGTTGATTGCTTCTGGACGTTTCCCTGTGTGATTGCTGGGGAACAGTGCCTTAGTTTGGAATTAGTTTCACTTTTTATACGAAAAAGCTGAACGAACACAAAACTGGCTGAAATAGCAATAATTTTGTAAAAATCGATGTAAATAGATCTAGAGGCAACCCACGTTCCCAAATCCTAGATATTATTATCTAAGGGGTATATAAACAGTTCTAAGCGATGGTAACCCCCCACCCCCACCTGGGACCGTCAGCGAAAAAAGCCTTTGCGAGACATACATAAAATGTCACACACATTTTGCCTTTTTTATATATATATAGATTTCATGTATATATTATGTAGTATATAAGATAAATGTATCAATTTTCAGTTTTTACTTCAGCAGTGCTAAATACATGAGTAGAGCTATTAATTCGATATATTCACAAAATGATGTTGAGCCTGGCTAATCGGAACATTAACTTGTTAGTGAGAATAACAATGAATCTGATTATATTTTAGCCTGACAAGCTCTTAGGAGACAGTACTTTTGGAACGTATCTCGTATTTATAATTAACTAGCAGAGCTACCCGACATTGCATGGGACCACATACAATTAAATAGAAGTGAAATGTGTGTAACATTTGGCCTTCTGGCCAAGATCAAAGTGTAGTAACTGTTCCGGCAGATACTGCAAGCTATGACTAGCTATGACTAGCAAAGACCAGATGTGGGGGCAACCCCACATGCCTGACCTTTAACCAGCTCCCATTTCTCACCTCTCGGGCGCTGGTCCCCATTTCCCCTTCCCCCTCCCTTCACTCCTCACATTAAAAATCGGCCTTGTGCCTAATTTGCTCGGTGGGGGAGCAAATAAATACCATCTGTTCTGATGCTACACTTCACCTTTTCTGTTCTCGGTCAGTGGAAGAGAAATACTTCATGACTGAGATATTTTTTATGTTTGTTTTTATCCAGAGTGCTCCTTTTTGGGAGCTGAATTTTCCTCGCATTAAAAACTGACCTTGTGTCTTACTCTGCCCTCATGGGGAGACAAGTAAGTAGGAACATCTTATTTTGAAAATTTCTCTTTCCCTCCTCTCTCCAGTCATTTGTTTCTTTCTCTCTTTTTTTTTCTCCCCCTACCATCCTTCTACATAACTCTCTCTTTATTTTTCGACAAACTCCTTCCTCTCTTGTTTTACTGCACTGAAAAAATGTATTTCAGCATTCCAGCAGCCTCATCACTTTTATGGCTCCTTGGCTAGAGTGAATGTGGTATTGTAGTGACCGAGATATTTCTAGTTAAGAGTAGTATAGGCGATTTTAAGTATTTGAGTCCAAGGATGAACAACGCCCATTATCTCCATACTTTTGAATGACTTTGTACCTAATTTGTTCATTGTATTATATTTTGTGGAAATAAATATTTCAAAGTGTAGTTTCCAGCATTCCAGCAACCTAATAATTTTATGGTTCTTTTGGCCTAGATCAAAATGTAGTCTAAAAAAATTGATTCAGGAATCTTAGGTCGGATGACTCCCCCCCCCCCCCCCCCCCGAAGTGAATGTGGTAATATAGTGATTGAAGACTCTAGTTAGGTATAGTTTGGACAATTTAAAAAGTAGGTAACAAGGAGAACTTAGACCCACCCACCTCACACTTTTGGATGGCCTTGTGTCTAATTTATTTATATATATATATATACACACCTTTTTGTATAAATTTTGTAAATATCTGTTCTCAGCATTCCTGTGACCTCATCCCTCTCCTATTAAATTTCTGCATGCTGTTATGTGAGCAGGAAGTGAATTAATTTGATTTATTCAAAGCTGAATTAAAGAAGAAAAAAAACCTGTAAAATCAATCTTCATAATAGTTTTAATACTGTAACACAAATGACCCGGTCTAAGCCGGGTTGACATGCTAGTATATATATGTGTATAGGGGTATATACATATAGGTATGTTCAAGAATTAAAATGTGGCACGCGTCTGCGGATGAAATGTCAGAAATTGACAAGCTAAACGGGGAATTGTTTCAATATTTCTCACAAATATAAACAAACCTTGTTATTGTTATGAAAAATGTAACAGAAAGGAATCTGGTTATGTGGATGTTTTGAAAGGATTGAGAGAAAAAGTGACAGAAGGAAAAAGATTGAGTTGGAGATTTGATTGTCAATCGAGTGGACACCACGATAATTCTCTGTCGCTCCCTCATTCTCTCTCTCTAGCTACCATAAGCAAGAACAACAGGAGAAATAAAAAACGGACTGTTGCTTACACCAATGGTTGTTGTTTTGAATTCTTAAAATGGGTTTATAATATAATAATACAAGTTCACATTGAATCAATTGTTTTCCATCGTCATATTACTTGGACTACAGTTCTATTTTTTTACGTTTCAACTTTTTTTTTTTTTTTTTTTTTTTTTTTTTTACATGGAGTTCACCACTTATCAAGGCCCAATGGCCACTCAGGGATAAGGGTTATTGTACCCTTTGACCTTCTTCAAATCCAGCTTGCTGAACTCTATAATTTTGGTGTCAAATTCATGCGTCTGCATCGAATTTCAAACAAAATCTTTTATTTAATCCAAGAGGTAGGATACTCTTGTTCGGTCAGCCATAACCAGATAGAATTAATTTGCAATTGTATTCCAAGTATTTCCTGCACTGAGGATTAAACCGTCTGTTGTATATGGAAGGGGTCAGATCCCAGTAATTAGAGAAACAACGTAAATAAATTTGAAAATATTATTTATTAAAAGGAAAAGGATGGAATTGAACCCAGTATTCAAAAATTGAAAAGAATACATATTGCAATTTAGATGTAATCCGAGGAATGTGGAGCATTGTTCATTGTTAGAATAATGATACAACCAGAGGTCAGAGTTAGGACGATGGAAATAAATTTAGGAATTTTTTTTGTGTTGCCAAAAAGCGTGTTGGAGACATATGTAATATGTAAAACCCATGTGAAAAAATATCCACGTGTCTGAGCACGTTCTGACGTCACAAAGAAAGATAGTTCAATATATTCATTAAAGAGGGTTTGGAATCAGTTCAGAAACACAGCTGGGAGTCACAGTGGGAAGAGTTGAGTTAGCTAAGCCTTTTTGGAAGTGATCCAGACAAGACAATGCAATTCTGTAAGGCAATCGAATCCCTGATCACAACCAGCTGGAATAAATGTCTTCATGTAATAAGTTTTTGTCTTCGTTTGTCATCTGCCGAAAAGTAATGTTTTTTTCTATCGTCTTTGTAAAATTAACTTTATATGAAACAACCCTCTAAAAGTGCCCAGTCATAAAATATGCTTAAATATATTTTACTTCTTGAATATTTCGTATTCATTATTAAAGAGCCAATTCTCTACTAATATATAGTACTGATTTCAAGTTTTAAAAAAAAATGACTTGGGTGCCATCAGCTAGAATTGAAACCAAAACATTTAGCACTCCAGCCGCATTGCCTACTGTTTTATCTATCAACAGAGAGATAAAAATGATTTAAAATTAAACCACTTCAAGCCATGAATGAATTTGTGTATGCGCAAAAGTAATAGAAATATGTTGGCAAGTTGAAATGAATATTTTTCATTTCAACTTGCTGACATGATTTCAACATGCTGATATGATTACTATTTCTTAATTTCAGTGTTACGTGACTAGTAATTTAAGAGTTCATCAGTTAAATATTTTTTAGACACATGCATACATTTACTGTTTTATTTATATAGATAATTAATGGTTCCTATATTATCCTTATATATACTAGACTACCATTGGGTCAGTATGTTCTATTAGCTATAGAATTAATGTATGAGCATGACACTTGTGATGTAAAGAAAAGTTTTTTGTGACATAACAGAAACATTTCTATGAAAGTATATTAAAATGAAAAAAGAATATAGATTTCTATGAGTTGCTCTGTTTATAATTGTTTATTTTTGAAAAAAACAAACTTACAGTCATTGAATTATAAGTGGTTTGCCATACTTATAGGTAAATGTGCACTGAACAGATACCATAATAATTAAAAGTAAAATTCAAATTTTGATATCTTTTAATTTAAACGCGAAAAAAACAATTGGGGCGCTAAAAATGTACAGTTTTATTGTCGCATTGATTATTTATTTGTAACGCAAATAAAAAAAACATTTTTGAGGTTATTTATTCATGTTGGTAGTGTAGAAGAAAATGTATGAATGTTCTTTAAGAAAGGTGTATTAAAAAATGTCAGAAAAAATTTTTATAAAAAAATTAAGGCGGTGGGTAAATCGCCGTTATAAAATGCTCTTATGATTGTCAATGGGTTAAAGTAGATTTATTTGTAAGAAAATTGCGTTAAAATAACTTAAACATAATACGGAAATGAACGATGCAAAATAAAAATGCAGAAAGTATTGACAATTGTTTATTTGGATAATTTAAATGCGAAAAACAAATTGGGACGCTGAAAACGTATACAGTAAAACAATGCGTTTTATTGTCGCGTTGATTATTTTTTTTATGTACGCATGCGCAACCGGAAGTCGTAAACCGGATGTTACAAGGTCATTTGAATTATATATATTTGAATTATATATATATATACTAAAACTAGATATTATTAGATTTGATACAAATCAACACAAAAATATAATTATTTTACTTATTTCTTTATGCGTGCATGAGAATAATTTTGTTGTACGGAGTGAATAAAAGTATATATTAACCGAAACTAGATACGTCCTATCGAATTGGGGGCGATCAATATTACAATTTCCCACTTCTTAATCAATTAAGAATTGAAATATTAATTACAACGACCGCTATAATCACCAATAAAATTATTTACATGAAAATATATAAAATATTAAATACATAAGACTCAATTTTTAAATTCATAGTATTATATTACAAATACAATATTTAAATGAATTATAAGATAATATTTATTTCTAACTAATTTTTACATAATAACATACAGATAGTTTTAAAACTTTATATATAATATTCTTTTTATTTTTTTTCTTATTTTTATTTATTTATTTTTTTATTTATTTTTTTATTAATTTATTTATCTTTTAATAGACCTACTTTCCATGACTCAATTAACTATAGGACGCGTGTACAAACATCCAGTTTATTTCCCTTACTTTTCTCAGAGTTTCTAGACTAATATGACAGTTAAGATTAGATCACTGTATCCTCTTCTTTTCTTCCTCTTTTTTTTCTTCTTTTTTCCATTACGCGCTGTTCTATTTCTTTCACTATATATCCGTATACTTTCGCCCCTTCTTCCTAGGTTAGTAAACGCGTGTCAAGGCATTTGCATGTCAGAACGTACATCTTAGAGGCGTGTGTGTGTGTATGTGGGTGTAGGTGTATGTGTTGCGTGTGTGTGAGTGTGTGTGTGTGTGTGTGTATCTATGGTTACATCGAGCTGCCGCTTATAAGTGTCTAATCTAATATTTTTATTTGTTATTTTTAATTTTTATTTTTTTAAATCCCTACCACTCTCTCTATAAATGTATTAAGTGGATTGCTACTACCACCACCTTTGGTTTTTTGAGGGTCGAAGCCCGATCTTTTCTTTTCTTTTTCAGTATCAAAAATGTAATTGTCTGATTTAGATGCTTGAAAATACTATAAGGTTGAAATAAATTATTGCATCGACAATTATGTAATTTCCGTGTTATAATTTTTATCTTATTGCTCTGTTTACCACATTGAGCTCTCATACCCGGATTTCCTCTGGATTTATTCCATTATAACACTATATATATATATATATATATATATATATATATATAATAAATGCCTGCTATTTCATCGCCAGATTAAAATCAATTTAAAAAAAAAAAAAAAAAAAAAAAATTATTGCATAAAAAAAAATTTTGTAGATCACTACCATATCTAGTTTGTTTCTTTTTAGCCAATAATTATGGAAACCGGTGATTATCCAAATGAACAGTCATACATATTTAGTAAAACTGTATTTCATATTTAATGAATTCCTACATTTTTTTTTGGTGTGGCTAGTAGTTCAGATAACCGGGCAACACCAATTAACGAGTCCTGCTAGTTATTTATAATTATTAGTTCTCATATTGTATTAAATTCTATACTAGGTCTGGTCATGGCCAAGTATATGCACTGCTTCTTTGAGTGGTCTTGCTCTCTATTATTCGTCTCTTTAATTTTTACTTCGTCCCATTGATCCTGAGCATGACCTTAAGACATTCCGTGCCGAGCCCCCATTTTGGAGCTGTTAGGAATGTTGCTCCTCAGTTATCATTGCTCCCAGATCCATTTTGGCCCAGAGTGACAGTATCTTTTAGGCATATGCTTCTGCTACTACCAGATCAGGATGTCTGAAGGCACTGGCTACCTGACCGAAAATGCATCGAATATTACAAGCAACTAGAGAGCGCCTGTGAATTTAATATTCCTTTGACACTTTCTCCTTCAGCCTACCCACAGTAAATGCCGTGCAACACACAAGACAACATCCTTTGTCCCATAAGGATAAAGATCCCAAAAGTATTCAGAAATGCTCCATCTTAAAAATTAAAATTTTTAATAATTTACTTTTTGTTCCCACAAGGACCTGTGGCATAGTGGATAAGTAAAATTCAGTTTTAAGTTCTGGAGGTTAAATGCTCAATCTTAAGTGCTGGCGACACATAAAATACTATTACCAAGTACTTAGGACTTTTACTTAATTATGGCTGACAGAATAAGAGCATGCTAATCCAGTGGATTAAATAGTGACATTCAGAAATTTGTGCAGATTGCAAAGTCGTCGGAAAGATTCCAGAGTTTGACATGAAACACCTGAAGAAGGTCGGAGGTTACATCGACTGAAATGTTGTGAAAATAACACTCTAGATAAGATCAATGGTCTGAATAATCCGATTTTTTTTTTTTTTTTTTTTTTTTTTTTTTTCAGATTATTTGGTTGTATCAACCAAAATGTTGTGAAAATAACACTCAAGATGAGAACAGTCGTGCAAATTTATTTATTTAATTTTTTTTTTCCAGATCATCTGGTACCGAGAAGGAAATCTGGAACCGGCATTCCGAAAGATGATTTACTTCAATACGTTCACGATTGTCATGTTGTGTATTTGTGGAAACCTGTACATTAACGGAGTAGGACTTGAATATAAAGCGAACTGTACAGGGACGCTGAACGCCACAGCACGCCAACCAACTAACACGTCACAATCCTCAATGTTCGTCCCACCTTGATAGAAACAAAGTGATCAAAAACTCTTATTCATCAACTTTTATTTTTGTTTAAAATTTTATTTAAAACAAAACAAAAAAAAAACAAAGCTACTAATTCTTACATATCATGTGGGGTACTCCTATGTATGCTTTAGTCATACCTGAAGACCCAGTCACTATAGTAGTTGTCACCCAAGTGTTTAAAGTTCTGGATAGATATTTGAAAGGGAGGAGACCAACAGTGGTACTAGTCCCTATTATTAGAGACTCTTCTGGGCTAAGAAAACAACCAATAAACACAACCATCAAGTAATCACTAAAGCCAATAGTTATTTAAGGAATTATAAAAAAACATGAATAAAACTTGCAATGAGGTGTTTATGGTGTGAGCCGGAGTTTTGTGGAAATTTTTCTTAGGCAACATCGGAACACAGATTCTGCTAGCATAGTATAAATGATATATTTTATATGCTTGTATCTATTTATTAACTAATACACGCTCTGTAAATTCAGATGAGTTCTTATGTGATTTTAAGAATACTACTACACCAACCACAAAAACGGTAATAAACAAATTATAGCATGTAACTAAAAACAATTCGGAAATATGTACAATTATATAAATTACAATTTATCATTCTTGAACTTAATGTATGATGATGAATTCCTACATTTTCTTTTGGTGTTGCTAGCAGTTCAGATAAAAATGTTGGTTCTTGTCCAGAATTCTCCCGATATAGCAGTCAAGAAAATTCTGTATGATGTACCTATCCATAACAAAAAATACACAATATTTCAAAGATCACAAATTGATCAGGTAGTTTTATTTTTTAAATAAGAGAATCAAATTTTTATGAGCATCCAAAAAGTGACTCTCACCGACTATTTTATGTCCTCTTTCAGTGGAGGAGAAATCCTTCACGACTGAGACAATTTTTCTCCACGTTAAAAAAACGACCCTGGTGTCTAACTCTGTCCCGTGGAGAGGCATTGTAAATAGGTACTCACCAGCTATTTTATAAGAAAAAAAAAATTAATTTAAAAAAACAAGGGAGGTAATTCAACAATAATTCATACTTACCAGATTTATGTTGTAATGCCTACAAATTCCTATTAATCGCTGAAAAAATGATCTTTATAAAAATAAAACTATTTGATCAATTTACATAATTTTTGGGATGTGATATTTTCGTTTTATGACAGGTATGTACATCAGATGTTTCTTTACTTTTGGGTATTTAATATAGCGGGACTTCAGGCCAAGAACCAATATATATATATACTAGCAAAAGTACCCGTCATTGACTGGGTTCAAAAACAGCCTACAGAAAATGGACTCTGATTTATTTAAGTATGATAGGTTATGAAAAGGAAGAGTTGTAAAGAGATAGCTTCGAATTCGGAGGTATCGAAACCAAAACAAAATATGATGAAAGTAAAAATAAAATAGATACACCCCATAATTTATTATACCATACCTGTTCACACTGAAACACTTATCACAATATTCTGTGGATCTATATTAAAAAACCTTGTTAAACTTTGTGACATATTTCCATTCTATGGAGGTCAGGCGCGAACGAACACCCCATAATTTTATTATACCATATTTCTTCAAACTGAAACATAATTATCAAAGTATACTTACGCAGATAGATATGAAAAGTCTTTATTAAAGTTTGTGCCTATTTCCATTCTATGGAGGGCAGACATGAACGCAGACCCCACAATTTTATTATACCAACCCTATTTAAGTTAAAACATACTTATCAAAGTATTATGTACATCTATATCAAAAACAGTTGTAAACGTTTTTTTTTTTTTAATTTTTAAGTTTATTTATTTCCATACTTTGTGAACCAAGCACATACGCAGACCCCACAATTTTAATGAATCATCATTATGCCAGATCAAACATGCCCATTCCTGTGTCTCGATACATCTATCATTGTATGTAATCAGTTTTCTATATTAGTCAACCATATAGGAGCCTATTTGTGACCAGGCATACACTCAGACGTTCAGCTTTATATATATATATATATATATATATATATATATATATATAAAGTAAATTATTTATTCCAGGTTAAACATAATCAAAATAAAATCCATTGAATTTCAATGAGGCTGTTGATACTGCTCAATTATAAAAGAGCAAGATATAATTTAAATCAATTTAGGTAAACAAAATTACCATAAGCCACTACAATAAATTTACTGTTTCAGTCTTAAGACATCATTAGGCGACATTAGATCTCTGGTCTTATTCGGGTTTCCGTTTTCATTAAATGACTAGCCTCGACTAAGACTAGAGGTCTCTTATGACTTGACGATGTCTTTTAAGACTGAAACAGTTAATTTATTGTAGTGGGTTATGGTAATTTTGTTTACCTAAATTGAATAATATATGTAGACTTTGCAAATATTTTCTGTTCTTCACGTATCTGAATCTTAATTCAGAAGCTCAATGTTTGATACAATACAACAGAGCATAAATAATATCTTCTCTCTTCCTATCACTTCTTGCCGCATTCGGCCCATTATTGTCACCTATTGCATCATGCTCAGTAGTGATGAGAAAAAACAGGAAAATGCAGTTAAAGGAAGTTTTTCCCTGTAAGATTTTCAAAACTATAATTATTCCTGTAAAAAAAAAAAAAAATGTTCATAATATTCTTTGAAATATTCTAGTTTTTAGAAAGTTTATTTTTAAAGAAAATACTCATGCAATATTCATACTTTTTTTTTTTTTTTTTTTTTTTTTTTTTTTTAAGAAGTTTAACAAAAAATAAAAATCTTATTTTTATGATTTTGAAAACTTTGGTAGTAAAAATTCCTAAATATCTTTACTTATAGATATATGATGGAAATTATTCCAATGTAATGGAAATAAAAAAAAAGTAAAATCTAAATTATTTGCATCAATGTTTTGTCTTCATGTGCATATTGCACATATTAATGGGGTAGACTGCTGAAACAATCTTTCACTTGGTGCTCGTATCACTAAGTGAAAGATTCTTATGGAATATTGAGATAACCTGCCCCACTATATTCAATTGTTTTGTCCAAAAGAGGGAACGAACACACAAAATATTTCTAAGTGATATACTTGTGTTTTTAATTAAAAGTGGAAAGTTGTGGAGATCCCCGGGGATGTTTAGTTACCGGTTATAGGCTGGGGTCCACACTTTGTCCCCGCTTCTTGCAATCAAAAAAAAAAAAAATACTCAAGCTGAGATTTAAATCAAAACCTAAAAACAGCAAGTCAAGTATGATAACCATTAGGCCAGCTTGGCATGATCTTTTAAGTGTTTTCAAGACTACTTATTCTTAACATAAGTAACCTGTCATGTGAATGCTTCATGCATGCACATTCGTGAAACGGTTAACAAACGGATAAAAATTTGATGACCCTCACATACCAATTTTTTGATTTTGACCCCCTTAACAGCCTTTTTTTTTTCTGGATGAAAACCAATTAGTTTTCCACTTGTATATACCTTATATACGAAATTTCAAGTCTGTAGATCAAAAATTTGTTGAGTATAAGCCATCATAATCATGCCACATTTTTGATTTTGAGCAACTATGTGCCGTGCGAAAAGATATAAAATAAACTCTCCACACAAATTCCAGATTTTCAATTTTAAGACGTGTTTTGTCTGCGAGGGGGAACAAAAATATTCTTTTCACGTCATTTTATTTCCAAGTGATGCACTTGTGCTTTTAATCTAATTGCTTCAGATCAATCATTCTGTGAAAGTATTTTGAGTGAAGATGAAACGTTGAACTTGCAAATAAGTTAGGTTTTGTTTTATATTTATATACTATGGGGAGGCGCCTGGCTTTGCTCGGTCGTAAAATATGCTTTAATATATTTGAATTTGTCCAGATTTTGTATATATTATAATAGTCGTGATTTCAAAAGTATTTGGGTGCCATCAGCTAGAATCGAAACCGAAAGCAAAATTGTAGCATTCAAAGCTGGTGATGTTACCACTGTACCAACGTGACACGCATATTAAATTAAAAATAAACTAAGATAAATGTACAAATGTATAATGATTGTTTTTTTTTCTTTTTTTTTTCCAATTTTGACCCCTTAAAAACTATTTTAACCCATTAAAAACTATTTTAACCCATTAAAAACTATTTTAACCCATTAAAAACTATTTTAACCCATTAAAAACTATTTTAACCCATTAAAATCTATTAACCAGCTGAAGATCCATAAAAGAATGGTCCATAAAAAAATCCAATCATTTGGGGCCCCTAGCGCCACTCTGCGACTTTTAGTTTCTGAGGAAAGAGTTTGAAAATACAGACAGACAGACATATAGCCTTTTTATATATTAGATTTGAGATGTGCCCACAAGGATAAAATCACCAAATGCAGACAAAGTAAAGATTAGAAATGTTTGAATTTATTTTTTTCTTTCCTTGAGAAAACAACTGATAAACCCATCAGTCAAGTAATCACGGAAGTCAACACAAGTTATAACATTAGAATTTATTTGCAGGAAGATATTACATAGCAGTACAAAAGCGAAAATCACAAAGAATAAAAAAAGATACGGGTTTCTAATTAACATATAATTGAATAGAAACTTCTAAAAATATCACGTGACAACAAACGATGATTAGTTTATCGAAGATGAAAGAGGAGTAGAGAATTTGGTGTTTATCAGATATAGACACCGATGAAAATCGCATTCCAAATAAAACCCTCGTTCATATACTTACATATCAGGCAAAAATAATTATCAAAAATTATGGAAAACTATCGAGTAGAAGTTTAAGTAAAACTAAAAATCAATTTTATCATAAATTACAGGTTTATCATCTTGGGTAATTTTGAAGAGTTAGCTGAAAACAGGGGAGATAATTCAGTCCGTCATTTTTTTTTTTTTTTTTTTTTTTTTTTTTAAAATTCAATTTTCACCCCAAACAAGGCACAGTGCTACTTTGAAGCAGGGGGCTACTATTAGGGACTTAATTAGCGGGGTCATTATGAAGGGAGATGAGTAGAAAGATGTTTGTTAACATTACACTTGAACTTCTGCATATCATTGCAGTTGGGAAAGCAGAATCCCGGAAGGGAGTTCCAAAGACCCGCAGTTCTGGGGAAGAAACTATTGGAGTAAAAGGCTTTCTTGCATCTAGGGATCTCTACTGTAAAGGGATGAGACTTAGTAGCTTGTCGGGTTTGTCGGGGGTAGTTACGTCGGGGAGGTACAAGTGTTTGCAGTTCGTCAGAGCATTCACCATTAAAGTATTTGTAGAACAGGCAGAGGGATGCAACATCTCATCGATGGGACAGAGGCTGAAGCCTAGATGACAGTTCAGGACCTATCAGGTTGGCGACTCTCTTTTGAACCCTGTCCAGGAGCAAGAGACAAGCAGCAGATGCACCAGCCCAGATGTGACAACAGTACTCCATACATGGGCGAATGGTTGCCTTATAGAGGTATAGGATACTGTCAGGCGTAAGTAGTTTACTAGCACGGTAGAGGGAGCCAACCTTCCTTGCAGCAGCCTTGGCAATGCTCTCAATGTATCTATTCCAGTTCATATTCCCTGTAAACGTTAGGCCGAGGAGTTTAAAAGAAGTACTTTCAGGCAATGTGTTCTTGGCCATTGTTATTGGTGGTATTTTGGCAAATGTTAACATTTTTTTTTTTTTTTTAAATGGACGATCCATGCAAAATATGATAAATTAATTTTTTTAAATATTCCAATATCCCACCAAGATATCTTGAGGTTCTGAATAACCTGATGAATGCTGCAACAGCCTGTGGAGTCTAGTATATAGTTTCGATTCTGTTAAATCTGTTTTGGTAATTCATGTGCTTATGGCCTTTGGAAAAGCATAAACCCTTAATCTTCATACACAACTTTATGTAAAATAGCAATTTGTGTTAAATTAATAGTATACCATGAATCCTTTGCCCCCCCCCCCAAGCATAAATTAATGAAAACATTTTTTTTTTTTTTTTTTCATACCACATTAGAGTGCCATATGACCCCCACCTTGAAAATTATTTTTCTAATGGAATATATTTAGTGTGAAAAATAACCTTGCATAAACAAGCACAAGGTAGCAGATCTCTCACCACCTAGAAATATCCATATTTTGAAAAAATACAATATTTCTAATATATGACAATCAGAAGAAAAACAAGAATTCTGGATTCTTATCTGAAAGTCTCCCTATATTACAAAGCAAAACTCAAATGCATGATGTATGCACCTGTAACGGAGTGAAAATATCATATTCCAAAAATCACCTAAATTGATTAAATAGTTAATTTTAAATAAGGAAAGAAAATCTTATAGGTATGTGAGAAATGATTATCTTGCCTGACATTTTTATAACAAAAATATAAAAGGGGCGATAACTCAACAATAATTCAAACTTACTAAAATTATGTCTACAAATTCTCATTAATTGCTTAAAAATGATTTTTATAAAAATAAAACTGAAGGCCAGAGAAATAGTTGGTCAAAACATGGTGAAACAACAATGAAGATGAGGATAATAGTCTGTAAATAAATAAAAATAAAACTTGATGAATTTACATGATTTTTGGAATATGATATTTTCGTTTTGTTGTGGGTACATACATCATACATATTTTTTTTTATCTTTGTTTAATATGGGGGAATTCTAGACAAGAACCGAGTTGTTACTGCTAAGTTAATATACCAAATTCTTAGTACTCCACTTCCTTTGAGAATTTATTTGAAATCTTCATAAAAAAGGTGCTTCTATATCATAATAATGAAAAAAAATATTGAATTTCAAGTAAAGCAAATGATACCTATATAATTGTCGGGTCTCAAATTGTAGCATATCCAAAAATTATGAAAAACAATAAGGCAGAAAAATAATTCTTCATGAAAAAGACAATCGTAAAATCTAGCGATTTGGTTTCAAAATCTACCAATTTGAATTGGAGAGTTAATAGGGGAGGTAATTAAGTTTTCAATTTCTCAGAAATCTTGTCCCAATTTCGGAAATGTAATTTCAAAAGTTTTAAAAATAGTTAAATTTCCTAGTGACATATGGCCGAGTGGTCCTAGACGTTGTATCAAAAGTTTACAGTGCTGAGTTCAATCCTGAACGAAGGCAGTGAAAAAGTAACATTGAAAACAGAGAATCAGCAACTATGTCCCAAAGCCTAGCTCGAGTCCGAACACGGTACCCCCGTAATAATAATAAAGGGTTGGGTTCGAGACTCCTAACAAACGGTTCCCCAGTTCGATACAAAACACCTGACGAAGGCCAGAGGGCAAAACGGCCGAAACGTTGTGACAATAACAACCAAGATGAGGAAGTCAGTCCGACAATCTCAATCGATGAAAACACCTCATCTCAAAAATACAGACAATTACTAGTTAAATGTTATTTCTAAAAAAAAATTGAAATTATATGTTACGTTTATTTTTGTTTTCTGAATAAATTCTGTATTCTACAAATTGTTTTAACTGAGTAACTTCCAGTAGCATGAGACACAATATGTCTGATCCAACATGTAACTTTATCGAACTGTTTTTAACCTTATAGGAACAGTTTTTCACAAATAATTCATTTCCTACCTTATCGTTTATTATCATTTTTGGATACTATTTCAGATATGATAATCTATTTTTAGTGATTTTTAAGACTAAATTTATCAATTATAAGGCTGATTTTGATCTCGATAGTTCGAATTGAGTTGTCTCCATTTTATTTATTCTACATTACTGATCAAATTCCTATACCTCATTTCGTCATAAAATTTGATTTTCTTAGTGACAAGTATATGTATAACAAAGATTTTTTTTCTGTATTTTTGTATTTTTTAACAAGTTTAATTCTGAATAAGCACAAAATAGTTCCATTAAGTTAAATGTTTTATAAATTAAAAAAAAAAATACTATAAAAACATTTGATTTAAAAAAATGTTTTTGTTTGACTTTTCTTTACTCATTGTAAACTTTATTAATTTGATTTAAAAAAAAAAAAAAAAAAAAAAAAAAGTAACGTTTTCAATTAATTTATCAAATTTCAATAAAATTTTGTTTTTCTTTTTTTTTTTTTTAAACCCATCATTAAAACTACAAAAGTTTGAAACTAATTTTTTTATTTTTTTTATTATTGCAATGGTAAACAGTCTTTGTTTACATTTTTATAATCTAATAACTTCTAAATACAAATTTGAAGTAATATATTTTAATGATTAGCAAATTATTTTTGAGTGGGGAGTACCTTTTTTAAAACGGGTTTTAGAATCTTTATTTTAAAAGATTTTAATAAAAGATCATTGTAACTTCTATTGGTTTGTTTAAGCAAAAATAGCATTTTCAATCAATTCTCGGGTTCAAAACAAAGTAATAAAACTCAAAACTACTAAAAAAATTTTACTATAATGCTAAGCAGTGATACATGTTTATAAACTAATAACTTGTAAAAATACAAATTGCAAATTGTATATTTTTATAATTGCAAGATGGAATAATAAACAATAATAGATTTTTAAGGTGTCATCTTTCTTAAAACATTTTTAGACTCTTTAAAAGATTTTTGGCAAATGTTTAGTGAATTGACCCCCTCTCCTGCCTTCTAAATTCCACAAGTTTTTTTTTCTTTTTTCATGTTAATCTCATCGATTGCAAACTTAATTTTCAGGTGTAAAAAAAAAAAAAAAAAAAAAAAAAAGTTTTTGAAAAACAATATTTTTTATGACTTTTTTTGTCGAGGATCGGTTTTCAATTATAAGGTTCTACTAAATTGGACACGTACTTCGTGACCATCAGAAAAATAATGCAACTTTACATCGACCGGTGTTAAATCCCGTCTAAAAAAAAAAAAAAAAAAAAAAAAAAAATAGAAGTTAGGGTAAATTTTTATTTTCTTTCCAACTCGATGACGATATTTACAGGTTTGCATTAACTTGGTTCGTCATACATTTTGTCCGACGCTGAAATAGCTGTAACACATTTTCTGTAACATTTTGCAAAAGGTCCATTCTTGGAGTGGGCATTTTCTTATAGTTTGGATTCTTTCAAGCGACGCAACGTGGATGAAATAGGTAAGATAAATGAGAGGGGGTTCAAGAAAGTTCCTTTCTTAACACCCCCCTTTTTTTTTCTTTTTTTTTTTTTTTTTTGTTAGATGGGTCGCATACGAGTTGCATTATTTTTCTACAAAGTAAGTGTTCAATTTAGTAGAACATTATAATTGAAAACTGATCCCCTTTTTTCTTTTTTTTTTTTTTAATCTGAAAGTTAAGTATAATCGATGAGATTAACATGAAAAAAAAAAAGTAAATTGTGGAATTTAGAGGGGGGGCAATTTTCTAAACATCTGTAATTTCTATTAGTTTGTTCAAAACAAAAGAAGCAGTTTCGATTAATTCTCAGACTCAAAAATTAAATAAACAAAAACACCTAAATTTTATAACTTTTATCCTAAAAATAAAGATTTATTTTTATTTTTTTTTTTTTTATAAGCAATTGTAATGCTACATTTGTTTCTTTATAGGTTTATAAAATAATCACTTGTAATAGCGTGTGTTTCGCAAATGGAACAATAATAATGGTTATGTTATTTGGGGATGGGTAAATTTTTACAAAGAAATTTTAGAATCTTTAATTTTATAATTTTATTGATTTTGTTTTTGGAAAAAAAAGGCATTTTCAATATATTAAAAATAATAAACTAAAACAACTTTAATTGTATGACATTTGATTAGAAAATATAAATTTCGTTTTTTGTTTTTTTTTGGGGGGGGGGTTATAATCAGTTATAATTACATCTGGTAATTTATTTTTTCTTAAAATAATTATATATTTTTTTGTTGTCTTTATTTTTTTTTTTTCTGTTTAAAAAATCATTTTGATTTGAAAGTAAGATTTCTGTCCAAAAGTTGAATTTTAAAGATAATACTCAAAATATCTGAAAATATATCAAACTCTATAGAAAAATAAAATGCTATTAATACGTTTTATTTCTTATTTACATTTAACATTTTACACTTGATATAAAACAGATCAATATTTTTACCTTTTTTGTTGGTTTTTTTTCACTCCAATTTTCTTTAGTTTAAAAAAAAAATGAAAGCAAAAAATTGTACATATATTATTTTGCATAATTTGTTTTCTTGAATTTTTTGAAAAAAAAAAATCATCCTTCCAAGTCAATAAAGCTGCCGTAAATCATAAAAAGTCTTATTCATTTTGTCTTAACTTATGCCATTCGTTGTGTACAGTAGAACACTGGGATACAGCATTAAAAATTAATAACAAAATACAGTACAGTATATAATACAATAACATTATAAATAACACTATAAGGTGGGTCAAATACCATAACCAGGGTCCGTAAAAATATTGCATTCTACATCGTAATCTGAAAAAAACGCATCCTAGGGCCACCATATCCCGGTGTTCTACTGTATTTGGTCAAATTTTATTTGTGTACAACCTAGTATATCAGTTGACTAAACATTACCAAGAACCTAATCTACGGGGGTAGCATGCTCTCGTTCCATCAGCCATGACTGACTTGGAGTCCTAAGTAATTCACAATTGTATTTTCGTGTCCTGCACACTGAGAATTGGACTTTCAACCTCCAGAAGAGTGTAACTGACAACTGAATTTTTCCAAGTATTTATTCACTATGCCATGGGTCCTTACAGATCTTTGATTCCCAAGTTAATGCATCTAAAACCAAGCTTCTATCTCTACACCATTTATGCTCTGATGCCAATCTGGCATCGGTTGAAATGAATGGGGCTCGTCTTGGGAGGCTTCATGTTTTGACAAGCTTCTGGGCTTGACCTTTACCCTGAGCTGAAATGGAACATGTATATCAAATCTATTGCCAAGGTCGCTTGAAAAGTGGTGGGGTCCTTCTACCGCTCCAGTAGATATAATACTCCTGATGCAATTCTCTACGTATATAAAAACCAGGTATGGCCAATGATGGAGTACTGTTGCCACATCTGGGCAAGAGCTGCTAGAAGCAGCTTATTCTGCCTTGACAGAGTTCAAAATAGACTTCGTAGCTTAGTGGAGGATGCCCTTTTCTCTTCCCTGCAACCTCTTTCCCACAGAAGAGACGTTGCGAGCCTGTCTCTGCTATATCGTTATTTTCATGTCAAATGCTCAGCTATGGTTCTCCTTGCCAAACTTTTGTGAAAAAAACTTGTCTAGCTAAAACCACTATCAATAATTTTCCACACTCTTTATCTGTGCCTAAACCTAAATGTAGTTTCCATGAACAAAGCTTCTTTCTTAGAACTGCATGTCTATGGAACTCTCTTCCGATTGCCTGCTTTCCAGCTGACTACAATCTGATTGTCTTCAAGTTCAACGTAAACAAATTCTTGATGAACCGTCCCCGAAGTAATCCAATTTACAAAATTCCCACTACTTATGTTTATTACACTATAATCACATTGACTAATGTATACCCATTAACCCTTATCCTCGAGTTGCCTCCGGACCTTGATAAGTGGTGATTCCTAGGTATAAAAAAAAAAAAAAAAACTTGGGACGAGAACACTAGTTCCAAATAATCAATCCTCATCTAAAAATCTTGAAACTTGGACAAAAGTTTAGAAACTTGTGTTGAAAAAGAAACAATTTATACTGAAATTGAACTTATTTAATATTAATTTTTTTTTTTTTAAATTCAAAAGGGAAAAATTGCTTTGCAAAACGACATTCTGTAAACAAACATTTTATTCCATGAATTTAAAAAAAGCAAAAAAACTGAAATTTGTTTTATTATATATTTTTAAAAATTCCATAAATAAAAATAAAGGAACAATATCCAATTTACACAGAAACTAAACGTTAAAAAACAAAAACAAGAATTATGTAAAATTATGCATGTTTGAAACAAAAGACATTTAAATACTGCAAAAGAACTGAATTATGAATCTAGGGAATATGCAAATTAAAATCTAACAATAAATAATTTTTCAAAAGAAAACTTTAACTTCAAAGAAATAATTTATAGATGAATAATTTAAATACAAGCAATTTAAATACGAAGTTACTGCAGAGATATCTCTTTTTAAATTAAACTTATAGAAAAATAAACCCTAACCTCGACAGTGTGGACCTGTAAATTCAACCTTGTCTGTTCGTCTGTCCGCACTTTTCTCAATAACTACGCCTTGGAATTTTTTGAAATTTTGCACAAACATTAAACATGATATGAGTACTGTATACCGATACTCTATGGCTGACTGGGATAGCTTCCGTACATTCATATCTGATTTACCTCTGCACTCCATGTTTAAAAAGGAAGTGTCCTCTATAGTATCAGATCTGACCGAATGGTTACTTGTAGGCATAGACCAATTCATACCCTCTAAAAAATTCCAACAAAAACCTAACAGCCAGCCATGGTTCTCCCCAGAATGTGCTGCTGCTATCGCGCACAGAAATCACTTTTTCCATAGCTACCAACGTAATAGATGCACTGAGACTAATGCTGCTTTCATGTCTGCCAGCAACCACTGTAAAAGAGTAATAAAAAATGCAAGAGAGCTATATGCTCAGTCTGTTAAATCCAAGGTAGCTGATCAGCAGCTTGGATCCCACCAGTTTTGGCAAATAACAAATAGGATCCTGAACAGAAGTGTGCGTTCTATCCCAACCATTATCAATGGACCAGAGGTCATCTCGTCAGCGTCAGACAAGGCCAAACTATTTGCAAAGAACTTTGCAGCTAATTCTACCCTATGCGACGAAGGCCATCAACTCCCCATATTTCCTCCTATAACATAGAACAAGCTAGGTAACATACAAATATCCGTGCATGAGGTCGCCAAGCTAATAAAGAACCTAGATTCCAGTAAAGCAACTAACCCTGATGGCATCCCAATTATAGTGTTAAAAAAGCTTCAACCAGAACTTGCTCCCATACTTACGAAACTATTTAAGCGCTGCCTTAAGGAGAAGTGCTTTCCGACTCCCTGGAAGACCTCATTAGTTTGCCCTGTATTTAAGAATTCAGGTGATAAGTCATCTCCCTCTCAGTACAGACCTATAAGTATCCTGTGTGTTATGAGTAAGTTGCTGGAATCCATATTAAATAGAGAAATAGTAAACCACCTCAGCAAGAATAACCTTCTTAGTGACACACAATATGGTTTCCGCTCTGCAAGATCTACCGCAGATGTGCTGACGGTTATATCCCACAGGATTAGTGAATCTCTTGACAAAGGCTTCCTTCCTAGGGCAATTGCTCTTGATATATCAAAGGCCTTCGACAAGGTATGGCATAAGGGTCTACTTCACAAGATTTCCAGCTACGGTATAACTGGAAATGTCTTCTCAATCATTAAATCATTTCTCTCTGATAGGCTCATAAGAGTAGTGGTAGATGGACAAAAATCGGAGGCCTGCAATATAAATGCTGGAGTCCCTCAGGGGTCAATCCTGGGTCCAACTCTCTTCCTGATCTACATCAATGAGCTCCCTAAACACATACTTAAATCATTCGTTGACATCTATGCTGATGACATGACCATCTACGGCAACACATCAAAGGCTGTAAATGACAAAGTTCTCTCTTATTCTCTCTCCTCTGATCTCGAGCGCGTGGCTCAGTGGGGGAAGATGTGGCTGGTTACCTTTAATGCATCCAAAACCAAACTCCTATCCTTACATCATCAACGCTCTGATCCCAAGCTGGCATCAATTGTGATGGATGGCTCTCGTCTCGGTGAGGCCCCGTGTTTTGACAAGCATCTGGGTTTGACCTTTACTCCTGATCTGAAATGGAACACGTACATCAAGTCTGTTGCCAAGGTCGCTGGAAAGATGGTGGGATCCTTCTACCGCTCCAGAAGATATCTCACTACTGATGCAATTCTCTATCTACATAAAAGCCAAGTACGTCCAAGGATGGAATACTGTTGCCATATCTGAGCAGGAACTGCTAAAAATAGCCTATCCTGCCTTGACAGAGTACAAAATAGACTTCGTGGCTTAGTGGGGGATGCCCTTTTCTCTACCCTGCAACCTCTCTCCCACAGAAGAGACGTTGCGAGCCTATCCTTGTTTTATCGTTATTTCCATGGCAGGTTTTATCGTTATTTCCATGGCAGGTGCTCGTCTTACGTTAGTTTTTTTTTTGGTTTTTTTCGATGTTTTGATTACCCCCCCCCCCGTCCGCTTAAGTTTTAACATTCGTTTTTATGTTTTCTTTTTTTACTTCGCTTATAACAAACAAATCTGGTCATTGACCTCATTTACTGAATAGCTATTGCTTATGTCATCGTCGTCATAACGCTCGATGACCTCTGTGTGGGCACCTGTCAATTTTGTTCTTACTTAAATAAATTCAAACATCTTTCAGTAGCTCATTCTGGCTGGCTGAACGGTTTATGTTTTTTTCACATTTTATTTTCCAACTTCGCCTCAGGGCTTCGGGTTCGATCCTACCCCCTAACCCCCCGGTTTCTTTTTTATTTAAGAGCACACACACCTCCACAAACTCGGTATCATATTGAAACCCCATCCTTCGCCCGAAAAATTGGCCGAAAACGTTCATTTTTTCACCCCGAAATCAACAATTTTCGACAGGGGGGGGGGTTTAACAAAAACCGTCCCCTGGTGATGACAACCGGTTCTACGCATGCGTCAGATGACGTCATGACCTGATTTAGTTTAAATAGTTGAAGAAGTGACTAAATTTCATGTACGTCGTGTTAGCTCAGTTGGTTAGCGTGTTGGATCATTATCTAAATGTTTTGGATTCGAATGGTGGTGTGAGATGTCTTTTTTTTTTTCGATTTTTTAAATTTAAATATTGAACCAGTGTTATTTAAGCCATTTTTCATGTAACGTTCGTTTTTCTGTTTTTTTTTTACTTCGCTTATTCTTAGGTTTTCATTAACACACCCAAAAACACCCGGGTACCCACCGATTTTTTAAATTTTAATATCGAAACAGGCTTATTTAAGTCATTTTTCACATGTTTTTTTTTTTTGGTTTTAATGTTCGCTTTTCTGTTTTCTTTTTTGTTTTTTCGATTTTTACATTTAACATCGTTCGTTTGCCTTACATTAGTTTTTTTTGTGTTTTTTTTCAATGTTTTGATTCCCCCCCCCACTTAAGTTTTAATGTTCGTTTCATGTTTTCTTTTTTACTTCGCTTATTCTTAGGTTTTCATTAATGCCGGGTACCCCCCCCGCTACGTTAGTTTTTTTTTCGATTTTTTTAAACCCCCCCCCCCTCATTTGCCTGACGTTAGTTTTTTTGTGTTTTTTATTCGAACTTTTAAGTTTTTACTTCGCTTATTCTTATGTTTTGATTACCCACCCCACCCCCACCGCCCGAGCACACACACCTCTAAACACCCGGGCAATGCCGGGTACCCCCGCTAGTCTATAATATAAATCTCACCTGTCTGCTTAAATGTATGTATGTATGTCTGCCTAAAACTTTCGACAGAGGCAATAGATTTTCATGCGATTAGTATCGTTTTGAAGCTCGACCGTTCGGACGACAAATATTGAAAAATTGGCTATAAACATTAATTCCTTCACCCTCAACTGGGCTATTTTCTACAAGGAGGGGGTCGCTTTTTTCGCCGATATTTTTGAAAGTCATCCCTTCTTTTCTATTGATTAGCCCTTATTTAAATTTTCGCCACTTCCGGTTTTGTGATGGATGCAACAGCAAAGACATCATGTTTTTTTTTTCATGTTCTTTTCCTTCTTCGCGGTACGGGTTCGAGCCTGCCTGCTTACTACCACTTTTTATTTATTTATTTATTACTAGCGGGGGGTACCCGGCGATGCCCGGGTGTCTTGAGGTAAATCAAAACTCGGGGCGGGGGGGGGGGTTAAATAATAATAAAAAAATGTTTTGGTAGGTGAGTATGAGAATTGAACCCATACCCTTGAGTTGGAAATTAATGTGTGAAAAAAAAAAAACGTGCGATGTTACCATTGGGCCACCACGACATACAGCATAGACGTGTTTGAATTTATTTATCTAACTATAACTATAAAAACAGGCGTGCGTAATAAAAGTTAACTTTGCTGCTTCCATTTGACCTAATTAAGAAGGTCAAATAGAAGTCACGCAGCGTCAGCGTCTGAGTTTGTTTATCGAAATTTGACTATCTGATACACAAGATTGATCAAAGCTGATTGCTTCTGGACGTTTTTCCTGGCGCAATGCCGCGAACACGTCCGTTTGACTTTAGTTTCACTTTATTTATACTAAAAAGCCCAATCAACACGGGAGAAGCCAAAATAGCAATAATTTTGTAAAAATCGACGTAAATAAATCTATACGCTACGCGCTTTCCTAATTCCTGGATATTATTATATACACAGTTTTAAGCGATAGTAACGAACCCGGGAGCATGTGCGAGAAAAGCCTTTTGAAGATATACACGAAATGGTCACACATTTTGCCTTTTATATATATAGATTTATTATTTATTTTGTTTAACACACACCTCTAAACACCCGGGCAGGCTGCCTGCCTACTACCACTTTTTTTTTCTAAACACACACCTCCAAACACCCGGGCGACGCCGGACACCAAGGCTAGTCTATAAATATAAAAGCGAAAATATGTGTATGCATGTGTGTTTGTTTGTATGTATGTATGCATGTTTGTATGTCTCGCAAAAACTTTCCACATATGTCACGGATTTTCGCCAGATCGGTATCATTTTAAACTTCCAACCTTCGCCTGACAAATATCAAAAAATTGGCCAAAAACGTTAATTCCTTCACCCTGAAATCAATAGTTTTCTACAGGGGGGGGGGGGAGTCAGCAAAAACCGTCCTTTCATGACGAGTTCACTTCTATGCATGCGTCATATGACGTCGTAACCTGATTTACTTTAAATATCTGAAAAAATTTTGTGGACGTCGTCTTAGCTCAGTTGCTTAGAGTGCTGCCTCATTACCTAAAGGTTTTGGGTTCGAATTGTGGTGTGGACGTCGTCTTAGCTCAGTTGCTTAGAGGGCTGCCTCATTATCTAAAGGTTTTGGGTTCGAATTGGGGTGTGAGATGTCTTTTTTTTTTGATTTTTTAAATTTTAATATTGAAGCAGGGTTATTTAAGCCATTTTTCACATGTTTTTTTGTTTTAGTTTTTATTTTTCAGATTTTTTAAAGAAGTTTTTCTGTCTCGCGTTTTCTTTTTTTTGTTTTTCCCATTTTTACATTTAACATCGTTCGTTTGCCTTACGTTAGTTTTTTTTGTGTTTTTATTCTTATGTTTTGATTAACACCCCCCCACCCCCGCCCGAGCACACACACCTACAAACACCCGGGCAACTCCGGGTACCCCCGCTAGTATAGTATAAATACATGTCTTCTTTTGTTTACTGTACATCATCTCTCTTGTATTTAACATCTGATTATAAACCCTGTCAACCTTTTTTTTTCACTGAAAATATTTCCCTGAATTCGGCTCATTCCTAAAAAATACTTATCCTATAACAAAACACCTTAAGAAGTTTCTGGTCTTACTCTACTTTATCATTATTTTCGTGTCAGGTGCTCGTCTGAGCTTCAATCTATGGTTTCTTTTTGTAAAATAGTTACAGCAAAAATTTTTTTAGCTACAACCACTGTCAAAAATTTTCCTTTATCTCTCTCTGTTTAAAACTAAACAGAACTTTAATTAGCAAAGTTTCTTTCCTAGAACAGTCTGTTTGTGGAACACAATACCGTGCGACTGCTCTTGTGCAGAGGGTCGATAGGTGTGAAGGTGTTAATCGACCATTTATAATATAAATCTCATCTGTTTGTTTAAATATATGTATGTATGTCTAAAACTTTTGATAGAGGCGACAGATTTTCACAAGATTGGTATCGTTTTGAAGCTCGACCCTTCAGATAACAAATATACAAAAAATTGGTAAAAAAACAATTTCCTTCACCCTCAACTGAGCATTTTTCTACGTTTTTCGCCAATATTTTCGAAAATCATCCCCTCTTTTCGATTGATAAGCCTTAATTTAAACCTTCGCTACTTTCGGTTTCGCGATGGACGCAATGGCAAAGACGTCATGTTTTCTTTTTTCAAGTTCTTTTCCTCCTTCGCGGTATAGGTTCGATCCTGCCTGCCTACTACCATTCCTACTACTTGGCCTTTTGGTCAAGATCAAAGTGTAGTATCTGTTCTTCAGATGCTGCATTTCCATTTCTTGTTCTCTTTCGGTGGAGGATCAGTCCTTCACGACTGAGACAATTTTTTTATTTTTGTACCTTTTCTCCACGTTAAAAAACGACCCTGGTGTCTAACTCTGTCCCGAGGGGAGGCATAGTAAATAGGTATTACCATTTTTTTTTGCTCTACCCCCCCCCCAAACACCCGGGCAATGCCGGGCACCCAGGCTAGTCTATAATATAAATCTTTAAATGTATGTATGTCTAAAACTTTCAGCAGAGGCAACGGATTTCCACAAGATCAGTATTGTAGCAGAAACAAATGGGACTTTTTTCTTTCTCGAATCAATGCCTCTCCCCTGCGCTATTTGGCCACATACTGACCAATCAGGGGTATGGTGCATTGATCCTTTCTATCCCCTAAGGAATTCGGCCAGCATCCGGTTTGAAGAATAAGAACTCTGTCTTACTGAGAGAGACACAAAACAGAACGGACCCTTCTTCTTTGCTCTCTTCACCTTGGTGTTATTTCAACCTGTATTGACGATTCCACTGGAATAACTACCGTGATAGCACCAGGTAGCCGGAGTCCAGCTTTTGACCAGGAACATATCACATTCTCATTAATAAACCTTTTTTGTGTTACATTTTATGAAGTTGTGTTCGTCATTTCAGAAGCTTGTATTGAATTATTTATTTTCTTAGGTTGTGTCCTAAAAGCATCTAAACTCTAAAGTATCATTTTGAATGCTCAACTCTTTGGACAACAAATATCGAAAAATGGGCTAAAAACATTAATTCCTTCACCCTCAACTTGCTTTTTTTCGCCGATATTTTCGGATGTCATTCCCTCTTTTCGATTGACTAGTGTTAATTTAAACCTCTTTGTTTTTTTTCACATTCTTTTCCTCCTTCGTGGTACGGGTTTGAGTCCGCCTGCCTACTACCACTTATTTTTTATTTTTTCTCAACACACACCTTCAAACACCCGGGCAACACCGGGCAACACCGGGCACCCAGGCTGGTACAACTAATAAAGGTAGACACAAAGCAAAGAAGTCATGGTGATAGCAAAGAAGAATGACAATCATGGATGTTTGGTTAAAGACGATATGAATCGTGTTTTATTTTACCAAGAAATAAATGGTAAAATATAAGGCAATGGATTCAGGATCAGTTGGAATGAGGACAGGTGTCTTGCGAGGTTGAGATTCTTAAGTCATTTAGGTAGGATGTAGCAGAAACAAATAGAACTCTTTTCTTGTGCGTCAGTGCCTCCCCTGACTGTGCGATATGGCACATACTGACTAATCAGAGGCATAGCGCAGGGACCTTCATTACCCCCTAAGGAACTCTAACTGCTTCCGTTCCAGATGAGAAAAACTCCTTTTCCAGCCAGACGCCAAAGAGAGTGGACCTGTTTCCTCATTCTCTCTCTCTGCCTACACCGGTATCGACGATTCCCACTTGGGAATAACTACCGGGCAAAGGCAGACAAGTTTTATCCGAGTTACATCTTTCGGGCACCTTACCCTGACTCGCTTCAATAAACCTTTTCCTTGTTAAGTTTTACAAACTTGTTTGTTCGTTTATTCAGTAGCTTGTGTCGAATTATTTATTTTATTAGGGAGTGCCCGAAAAGCACTAACTCAACTCCCTAAAAGGAACTGGCAGGTGGACATCAGTGGGCACTGAAATGGATATCTGGATGTCAGTGAGCGCTGGAGCAAGTGGTTGGACGTCAGTGAGTGCTGGAACAGGTAGCTGGACGTCAGTGGACACTTGAATGGGTAGCTGGACGTCAGTGGGTATTGGAACAGGTAGCCGGATGTTAGTGGAGCTGGAGAGCTGCTGGAGTGACCTGGAATTGTTACGTGCATAGACATTGGTATAAAATGGACAAACGACAGAGAGCAAGGTAGAAATCAAATATACTTTATTGCCGATCCTGTTGGAAGTCGCACTCTCCTCTCCAAGGTGAGTTGCCCCAACCAGGGAATGTCAGTAGGGGAAGTGTACCTCTACAAAAAGAGTTACACAGACAAGGGGCAGTGTATTGCTTATACATGTAAAAGTTGCTGGAGTGAACAGATATCACCGGAGTCGCAAGAGGCTGCTGGGCTCAATCTACTGGACTGAGTACATCAAAGTCACTATCAGAGAGGCTCCTTGCTCGTTGCTGTTCTGACCATTTGCTGTGAAAGTCGCTTGTTTCATGAAAAGCTGTTTATGCTAGTTGACTATCACCGAAAAACAAACAGAGTGCGCTAATTAATTTTAAACAGATTTCCTTACATGCAAAAATATCTGTGGCGTGTAGTGGACTGGTGGATATATTATATATATCCCTCAGTCGTACAAAATGGGAAAAATGAATTGCTTTGAGGAAGGAACGAACAACGCATTTATTGAAATAAACGAACTAGGATTTATTTCGTGAAGAAACAAATGAAAGAAAAGGGTACAGCACGTATTTAGTTTGGCGTGCGTCTCTCGCTGTTAACTGGTGAGAGGGAAAGTCTATTGTTGCAGAGAGAGAGAGAGTGAGAAAGTCAATTCAGGCCATGGAGATAGAAAGCATGTAAGGTGTTGTCTGTTGACTCTTGCCCCACACATAGTAGCAGGTGACGTGAGGCGCGCGGGCACGTGCGTCCCAAAAGGGAGCGGAGGGTTCGTCGACTGCTCAGCTCAGGAGCTGAGTCGAAAAGGAGGAAACAACTCAGGTCTCTTGCTTTTATAGTTGTTTCCGGTGGTCTTTTGCGCATGTGTGGATTTCCTTCAAAGGGGAAGTGACGTTGCCCATGTGTGCGTACGTGTGTGTACGTTAGCGTGTGTGTGCATGCACGTGAATGTAAGTGTATGTACGTGAACGTGAATATATCTACGTGTGTGTATGTGCGCGCATATGTTTATGCTCGCGTATGTGTATGACAAGAAAAATGTCTCTTATTCTTTGCTCCAAAATAAAAAGTCTGTTATTTTGTTTTATTGTGAAAAAATTGAATTTTGTGTATTTTGTCGACGAAATAGTTGTTGCTACTTTTAGCACATGTGATGGTGGTGGTGTAATTTCCGGGAGTGTCGTCGTTCAGCCGACAGCATGATTTTTGTTCATGAACATGGGAGTGGCGATCTGGTAAACTGGCAGTCTCAATGTTTTCAAGTCCAATGTAAACACATTCTTATTGAGCAGCCATCTTAAATAATCAGATTCTTCCCAATCACCATGGTGCTGTCTTACCGTCCACTTTACATTCAATTAACTTTTATTCCCGAGTGCTTTTTGAGGTTTGATAAATGGCAATATTCTAGTAAAAAAAAAGGTACCGAACAGAGGCGTTTATAGAACTGTCTTTCTCAACTGTAGCAGGTGGAGCGCGGTTATTTATTGTGTATCTCTTGTTTCGCTAACAGGCATCCTTACAGAGAGTGTCCATTGTCTCTTGTAGTTGAAACAATGCTTCTCTTTACCTTTATGTTTTGTGTGGAAATAAAATATGTCGGGTTTCATTTTCGGGTGTCACCGTTTTTTTTTTTTTTTTATTTAAATCATCCGATAATCAAGGGAAATAACTCTGAACTCAAAACCGCGTAAGATTCCGGAAAGCTGTTTTTTGATATGAATTTAAATCCGCTCTTTTCTTCTTCTTGATTAAGTAAGATTAATTCTTAATTAGAAACAAGATAAAATAAATAAATTTAAAAAAAAGGATTTATATATATCCAGAGTTATTAGGATAAATTTAATTCTTTAAAGATTATAAGGAAGGTATGTAATTTAGGGGGGAAAAATGTGAAACGTCGTCTGCAGTTTATTTTTGTTTGGTTGATAGAAACTCGTTTTTCACCGCCGTGTGAGTTGGCAAGAACGAAAGATGGAAGAACAATCACCTTTATTTATTTTGGATAGTTGATCATGTTGGAGCTTCGTTATGAAATTACCGACACAAATACAAGCAGGTAAGTTGCCGTTACGAATTTGAAACTTATATAAGTTTATTTCGAATAGAATTCAGTTTTTGTTCGTTTTATTTTACGTAGGATCATATCTTAGTTTTTGAATAGAAAAAAATAAAATGGTCGGTATTTATGCAGTTTGGGGATCGTCTATCTTTTATGTATGATTTTCACATCAAATTCAATTATTACGGTATCTTTTGTTTATTAAAATTGTTAGGTGAAAGTACAGATTAGTTAAAAACCCTCTCTATCCATGTTAAAAAAAAAAGCTTATTATTTCAGCACGATCCGTATTCTACACTTGGTTTCCACCTTAACATTTTCCTTTAAAATGACGACTTGGACGGTTTTCGGCTATGCTGAAAACGAATAGCGCATTTAAATTTTCCGCAAATAAGTTGTTTTCCAGATATAAGGCAATGTAATTCCTCGTTAAAGGTGATGGCCATTGTTGTACGCGCAAGCGTGCGTATATTTTTGGAAATCATGAAAAAAAAAAAAAATGGTTTGTTTTGTAAACAAATAAAAGGTTATATCCAAGTTTCTTTACCCTGCGTTTACAAAGGCTTTTGTGCGGAGTTGTCGGCTGCAAAATGAAACTTTTTTTTTTTCATTTTTAGAATTGTATTTTTTAAAATAAGCAAACCTAAAACGATTATAACCACAATTTTTTTTTTTTGTTCGTTTGATAATTTAAAAAAAATTTAGGAAAAACAAAAAATTTGAAAGAGAGAACTCGTTTCAGTTTGCAGCCGACGACTCCGCGCAAAAAGCCTTTGTACACACGGGGTGAAAAAAACTTGAATATAACCAAAGAAAATAAATATTTTTACTTCAAAAAAAAAAAAAAGAAAAAAAAAAATTTGCCCAGCTGCTTGCACTGGTTGTCCAACCGAAAGCCGTTCTTAACATGTGGAGGTTGGGGAGGTGTTTATTCCGAAAGGCATTTTATTTTCAACCTCCCCATATTAAGACGGCTCTCGGAATACCAACCCCTTGGAGGTTGGACGTGCTCATTGATAAAAAAAAAAACATTTATATGAAATATGTCATTATTTTTTACCCTTACAGATCGATTTTTTTAATATGCCATTTTAAACAAAATCAATATTATTTGTCATGTCGAAAATAGTAATATATCCAAAAATTACGAAAATTCATAAAATAGAACAACTGCTATTGTGAATTTAGAAAACAAAATTACCATTATAGGCGTCAGAAGTTGAACGCCATTACAATCTAATCTAAAATATGCTTTCTGAATTATGTCCCTTATGTGTGAATTCTTCACCGACTACTTCCCAACATCTACGAAAAATGCAATTTTCCCCAAAAATTACTTTTAACTATAAATTATGTTTTACTCTTGGATATATTACTATGTCCGACATGACAATTAAGTAAGTATATTGATTTTGCTTAAAATGACATGTTTAAAGAAATCGATCTGTCACCTTTCTCCCAGCAAGCGCCAAATATTTTTTACTCTGATTATTTCTTTATTTTAATAAAATTTGGGTACTTATGCAGAGGTATAACATTATTAAGTGGGCTTTCGGAACAAGATCACAGTGTAGTATCTGTTCTAGTGATACACTTCACCTTTTCTGTTCTCGGTCAGTGAAGGAGAAATCCTTCATGACTGAGACAATTTAAATTTTTGTTCCTATCCCGAGTGCCCTATTTTGGGGAGCTGGATTTTCCCACATTAAAAACCGACCTTGTATCCAACTCAGCCCTCATGGGGAAGCAAGTAAACAATAACATTATTAGGTGCTTATTCAAATTGACACTTATAGCAGCAATTAAAAGTAAGAAAATACTGAAAAGTCTGTATGATGTATAATCAAATGGAGATTGATGAATAGCTAAAGGCTAGTCAGTTGCTGAAATAGAATGACCAACATATAAATAAACATAAATAAACAAACATATAAATAAACAAACATATAAATAAACATATAAATAAACAACATATAAATAAACATAAATAAACAAACATATAAGTAAACAACATATAAATAACTATATAAATAAACAACATATAAACATAAATAAACATAAACAGCATATAAATAAACATAAATAAACAACATATAAATAAGCATAAATAAACATATAAACAACATATAAATAAACATGTAAATAAATAAACAACATATAAATAAACATATAAATAAACATAAATAAACAACATATAAACATATAATATAAACATATAAATAAACAACATGAATAAACATGTAAATAAACAACATATAAATAAACATAAATAAACAACATATAAACATAATATAAACAACATGTAAATAAACAACATATAAATAAACAACATATAAATAAACGTACACAACATATAAACATGTTAATAAACAACATGTAAATAAACATATAAATAAGCATGTACATAAACAACATATAAATAAACATAAATAAACATAATATAAACATATAAATAAACATGTAAATAAACAACATATAAATAAACATAAATAAACATATAAACAACATATAAATAAACAGAAATAAACAATCATGTAAATAAACATGTAAATAAACAGCATATAAATAAACATGTAAATAAACAGCATATAAATAAACAGATATAAACAGCATATAAATAAACAATAAATAAACATGTAAATAAACAACATATAAATAAACATGTAAATAAACAACATATAAATAAACAACATGTAAATAAACAACATATAAATAAACAACATATAAATAAATAAACATATAAATAAAGAACATATAAATAATCATGTAAATAAACAACATATAAATAAACAACATATAAATAAACATATAAATAAACAACATATAAATAAACATATAAATAAACAACATATAAATAAACATGTAAATAAACAACATATAAATAATCATGTAAATAAACAAAAAGCAAAGAGGAGTACACTGTTCATCTCTTTCTTCCCACTCCAGAACAATCCATGTGGATTCATTCAAATCAAGTTTGTTCTTTCAAACCGGGGTTGTTGAACTGTAGCAAGTTTCTCAATGCTCGGCTCATCTTCTTCCCCATAGTGGGTCGATCATCCTCAACAATAGTATCTGTGACAGATAGTCAAAGTTATACGGCATAATCACGTTGACACACCGGTTCCTGCCGAATCACCGAAATTAAGCAACATTGAAGTTGGTCAGTACTAAATGGGCGACTATTTGGGACTTCCGGAGGCTGTACGTGCTTATCTTGGCATTGTTTCCAGTCGTCCTGGATTTCCCCTGTCCACTGGACTTAATGCTGACTCAGGAGAAGTGTGGTTAGAGATTGCACAAATCTTACCTCACAATTACATGTGCAGCTGCCCCTACAGGAGGTGTCCTTTGTCTTTCGAGACTGAACGTCAGCATCAGGCAAAGGATGACGACCATGTAGATCAGGGTGAGCCATACAATCAGGTGCAGAATCATCGGACACAGTGGTATCATTGCTGAGTGGGCTAGAAGGGGAAGAATCAACAGGCACGGGAGCATGAGTTGGTGGAGAGATAAGAGCAGTACTGGGATTGCCAACTGATGGGATGATTTGATGACCGGTGACTGCATTTGGCAGCATCAACCTCAGAAAACGCCTGTTGCGGAGTGTGACTTGACCAGAGTGGAACATTTTCACTCTGTACTGACGATTGGGTAACACTTCCACAATGCGACCACGCCTGTCTTTATCTTGTAACAGGACATTTGACCCTAACAGTAACAGCTGAAGCTTGTGCACTTTTTAATAATACTGCTTCAACAATTCTTCACTGCGCTTTCCAAAGGATGCCTCGCTATCCTCTGTCCCAGTCTTTGTGCCACTGATAGTGCTGAAGATGAGACGGGATTCCATCATGAAGCTGCCAGTGTAATAGAATTTGAGTAGGACTTAGCTTCAAGTCAGGCATAGGAGTGTTTCGGTGTTCCTATTTACAATGCCTCCCCATGGGACAGAGTTAGACACCAGGGTCGTTTTTTAACGTGGAGAAAAGGAACAAAAATAAAAATTGTCTCAGTCCTGAAGGATTTCTCCTCCACTGACAGAGAACAAGAAATTGAAGTGCAGCATCTGAAGAACAGATACTACACTTTGAGGTAATTATTTTTTACCCCACTGAGCAAATTAGGCACAAAGCCGATTTTTAAAGTGAGGAGTGAAGGGGAAATGGGGACCAACTCCCCGGGGAGTAGGGGAGCTGGATAGTGACAATTGAGGGTTGAAAATGCTATGATGCACTTAGTTGTAAAGTTATATTTTCTTGAATATCAAATTATGTAATTTTTGGAATATGACATCTTCGTTCTGGGACTGGTACGTATATTATGCAAACTGTGTTTCTTTACTTTTAATTGCTGCCATACGTGCCAATTTGAATATACGCGCCTGCTATTATTTAGAAACCTTTTCTTAACATGGAGTGAGTTTTTGTAACTATTCTGTAGTTTCACCTAACAATTTTATAACCAAAAGGGTGCTTCTGCATTTATCAACTTGCGATTTCCACAATGTTACTTGGGTGTGCCTGGCAGATGACGGGAATAACCAGAAATGGCCAGGCAAGCCTTATTACAAAAAAGCACAAATTGTTACACCTCCCTCCCCATGTTAAGAATGGTGATGACCACTGAAATTCATTAAGTAATACATTGTAAAAAAAATGTCTTAATATCCAGAAAATTAGTTGTTGACCATTTCCGGTCCTTCCCGTCATCTGTCGCGCTCAGATCGAGTAACTTCGACTTATCTCATCCCGTCTGTACTATTAAAAAATGCGCCGCTGAGGTTCCTCTAATTCTCTTCAAACTTTTCAACAAATGCCTTAATAAATCTTCTTTTCCTGACTGCTGGAAAACTGCTTCTGTCGTACCAGTTTACAAGAATTCTGGTGAAAGAATTGACCTATTAAATTATCACCACATTAGCTTCCTCCCTCTTTTTGCCAAATTATTTGAGTCCTTAATTAATCAAGCTCTAGTTCACCATCTCACAGCTGTTAAGCTTCTATCCGACAAACTGTGGACTTGGTCAAGTCTGTTCTACTGCAGATATCCTAACTGTAATCTCTGAACGTATATACAATGCACTAAATAAGGCAACGGAGGCTATTCCATCCTCTTGCGTGTCTGTTCTTGTTTTTCATATAAAAGCGAAACTAATTGAAAGCGAAGGCGGCTTCCCAGTCTTTTTTGCTGGGACATCCAGGAATCAATCAGCTTTGATCAATGTGGAGGAAACCCCTCATATCAGACAATTGCTATTCATTTGAACACTCCCCTTTTTGTGGGGAGCTGGTTTTCCCCAACATCGTGAGGAAACAAATAAATCAAACAAAGGAAAGCTGAACTGGCCTTCAGCCAACGTTCATTTCTGCGCCTGCGTGCTCACTTAGCAAGTCAACTTTTTGATTGACATCGCTAAGTTTGAACGCTTTTCACTTTCTATGGCCTCGTAGCATAGCGCTAAGATGTCACGTTTTTTTTTTTTTTTTTTTTTCACTTTCTTTTCCGCCTTTGTGTCACAGGTTCTGCCTGACTACGAACACTTTTATTTTCTTTTACACTCCAAAGATCCGGGCAATACTGGGTACCCCTGCTAGATTAATAATAAATACAAAGTCTGCATTAATCACTTAGGCGACCTGCTAGTATATATATATATATATATATATATATATATATATATATATATATATATATTCTCAATCTACAACTCTGGCAACAGATGTGTATCGAAACAGTAATGTATTCTTTCTTTGTTACTAATGTCTGTCCTTTGTTCTTTATGTATCGCATTTCACATTTCCATTTCTTTTACAAAACTGTTTATATGAGAGTAAATATATGTGCGTAACACTATTTCTTTATTCTAGTCCTTTCCTCTTTCTTAGTAAAAGGTTTACAGAGAGTGCCTTACCAAGTTGGTCTCTAGGTGTGTCCTCGACTGGTTTCCATGCATTCCAGCATGATTTTATGTGCAAAAAAAGCAACTTTCTGTTTTGAAAGTCATCCGCATTAAACAATGTAACTTAATCTGAAAACTCCGCTATATTAGTGATGGGACACTTCCAATATTTTTCCCCAATTCTGATACAGTTACCGATTCCGATTCTTTATAAATTTCTAAATGTTTAATTATAAAAGTGTTATTTTGTCCCGATTACCATAAAAACACATCTTAAACGTACATATATTTTCTCAAACGTAAAAACACACACTTGTTGGGGAAGTGATCTATATATTACTAGAAGTTTAAAGTAATAAATAGTTATTATTTTATTATTAGTCTTAGCGGTAGAAGATGTTTCTTATACCAAAATCAAATAAAAAAAGATAATTTAAGGAATCAGTTTTGGCATCGGATAATAGGCTCAATTTTTCCGATTCTGATGCTGATTCCAATACACCAAAAAGCTCCAATTTTTCCGATTCCGATGCTGATTCCAATACACCAATATACCTTTTTACAGATTTTCAATAAACATCTCCCGCCAAAAATATTTTGTTTTTTATCTATATTTAAATACCTTTTTACGCATTTTCAATAACCATTAATTTTAATCTTTGTAAACGTGGTAGAAAATTTCTCTGGGAAATTAATTTTAATTGTATACAGCTGGTGTGGATGATAATGCAGTGTTAGTCTTTGGAAAGTGTTATATGCTGAATCGTTAGGTGCTCAATACCCTAGATAGAGCAGATGTGTGTAATAATATGATAGTCCATTTCTTAGGTTGTATGTGCTTGATATAGAAGTGGATGACAACAAACTCAACATTGTATAGAAATATACTAGAACAAATATGTTTCATTATATTATTAAGAGAAGAGGGGAAGATAAGAAACTTTGCTTTTTCAGGACTACATCAAAATAAATGCAGATTTCATTATATTTTTAAGAGAAGGGGGGGGTGCAGAAATGAGGTGTTGGCGAAGAGCAGTGATTTTAAAACTGAAGTTCAGATTAGTTTCTTAAATTTAAATATTTTACTTGTCTGACATTCAGTGTCACAAAAAAAAACCCATCATCATCGCAAACATTAATTAATGAGAAATGAATTGCTTTCCTTTATAGTTGCTCTTAATCAGTTAAAAATCAATAAAACCATTTCCTCTCCAAAAATTTTCAAAACAAAAAAAGACATGGCTATCTGTTTACGGTTTCAAATTTGGCTATTTTATTTAATAATTAAAAAAAAGTCCTGTTCAGTGAAGGCTGTAAATTTTTTTTTATAGATTTTTTTTACCCCCTCCCCCCTCCAAAATGTGCAAGTGAATTGATATCTGTTCTTTTATAATTTATATTAAAAATTGTTCAGAAAAAAAAAGAAGTGTTTTGTGTTGAATTTTCATTGAAAAAATGTAAATTTTTTAAAATCAATTCTTTTTAGCTTTAAAAGTTAAAAAAATAATTTACTATAAAAAAATTGTTTTAAATTCATCATTAATTGTTTTATTTTATTTTTTATTTAAAATGTGCTTAAAAAATTTCCACAGGTTCTGTCATTATTATTTTCGGTACTCATACACTTATTGATCTGTGCTGAAATAATAACGTTATTATTTAAAAAGCCATTCTTAACATGGGGAGGGGAGGGTGTTTTGTACCTATTCTGTACTTTAACCTTACAATTGAATAAAAAAAAACATATAAAATTTTAATTAAACTTGGAAATACGATTTAAAAAATAGCGCGGATCTGTAAGTGCATTTCAATTTGTTAAAACGAGTGGAAAATGGACAGGCTTAAAAGAAATAGGCAGAGAGGACGGATCGATAATGGAGAAGGAGAGAAAAATGGAGAAACAGATAGAGAGCGGTAGAGATGATACAAGTTTTAATATTATGATATATTACACGCAGGTTTTGACCGTTTCTATTTTATTTATGACCCCAGGCAACGTTGGGTAGCCCTACTAGTCTAATATATAAAAGGCAAAATGGGCACAAGCATTTGTGTATGTCCACAAAATGCCTTTTGCATCGGGGTTCTTGCGTCGGTTAGATTCTGCGAGAAGTTTTCACATACTTCCATTCACAAATGGACATTGTCTCTATCTTCTTTTTTTTTTTTTTTTTTTTTTTTTTTTGATAGAGTTAAACAAAATTCCCACCATGCTGTCGTTTCCAGTGTTTGTTTGTCTTTTTCATATAAAGTGAGGCTATTGGAACTGCCTGGCCTTCGGACTGGGGAGTATCTGTTCTGTAATTGATCCTTAGTCAATCTAGGAAGAAAACCTTCATACTGAGACAATTATTATTTATTTGGATACCGC
>NC_136496.1:27479838-27504838 GCF_053919585.1 Euprymna scolopes | reverse complement strand
ACATCAAAGGCCGTAAATAACAAAGCTCTCTCTGATTCCCTCTCCTCTTAAGCGCGTCATTCAGTGGGGGAAGAGATGGCTGGTTACTTTTAATGCATCTTAAACCAAGCTCCTAACTTTATATGATCAATGCTCTGTTCCTCATCTAGCATCAATTGAAATGGATGGCTCTCGTCTTGGGGAGGCTTCATGTTTTGACAAGCTCCTGGGTTTGACCTTTACTCCTGATCTGAAATGGAACACTTATATAAAGTCTGTTGCCCGGGACGCTGGGAAAATGGTAGTATCCTTCTACCGCTCCTGAAGATATCTCACTAATGCGATTCTCTATCTCTATAAAAGCCAAGTACGTCCAGATGGAGAACTGCTGCCACATCTGGGCTGGAGCTTCAAAAAAAGCCTATCCTGCCTTGACAAAGTACAAAATAGACTTTGTGGCTTAGTGGGGGATGCTCTCTTCTCTTCCCTGCAACCTCTCTCCCACAGAAGAGACGTTGCAAGCCTGTCTTTGTTTTATCATTATTTCCATGGCAAGTGCTCGTCCGAGCTCCAATCTCTGGTCCCCCCTCGCCAGTCCTTCATGATAAACACTCATCTAGCTAAAACCACTGTCAGTAATTTCCCCCACTCTTTATCTGTGCCTAAATCAAGACATAGATTCCATGAACATAGCTTTTTTCTGAGAAGTGCACGCCTGTGGAATTCTCTTCTGTTTGCCTGTTTTCCACCTGACTACAATTTGGACGTCTTCAAGTCCAACATAAACAAATTTCTGATTAATCGCCCCCTTAAGTAAGACTCTTTATCAAATCTCCAATACCAACTATTACTACGATATTATCCTATTGATTATCGTACACAAAATAACCCTTATCCCCGAGTGGCTTACGGGCCTTGATAAGTGGTGATCCCCCATGTAAAAAAAAAAACACATTTTAAGGGTCGTGTCAAGTTGACCTTATGATTATAATACTTGACTCGCTGTCTTTTGGTTTCGATTTCAGTTTGAGTACTTTTTTTTTTTACTTACAAGAAGTGACCTGTTTAAATAAAACAAAGCTCACATACATTTATCTCAGTATCTGTATTAGTTAACATATATTTATGCATATTTTACCAATGCCGGGCGACCTTCCAGTATATACATAAAGCTTCAATTTAGGTTTTTGGAAAGAAGTATGATCCGCTTTATCAGGAATGCTATTTTCATTCATTTTATATGGATTCTTCAGATTACTGTTCTCATTTGAGTGTTATTTTCATGTTTCAGTCGATGTAACCTTCGACCTTCTTCAGATGTATTTTGTTAAACTCGGTTCTGTCAAACTTGCAAACCCTTTATCTAATCCATGTGAAAAAAAATCTTTTGTAATATATGTATATGATGTAATAAATATGAGTACATCCGGGTCTTTCTACCATGCAATTTGTGATTGGCTGATTAAGCCATGAGTATCAATTGGTGAAGCCACCTGGGGAAGAGGTCGAAAAGTATGCACGAAACAATAGCTGTGAATAGAACACTTGTTCAGATACTTGATTTATTATTAAGACCGTTATCCGTGAAAATCTATTTTATTTCCTTATGATATATACCAATCCATATTTAAGAAACCCAATGTAATTACAGATCAATATAGTGAACGAATGACAAATGTCTATATTCCAAATAAAAATAAATTTCATAGTTTGGATTTACATTAATTTCGTACTCTCTCTCTCTCTCTCTCTCTCTCTCTCTCTCTCTCTCTCTCTCTCTCTATATATATATATATATATATATATATATATATATATATATATATATATGAACACTTCTCCTTTATTAATATACTACACAGCAAAAAATCGGGCTTCTTTTCGTGTGAATCAAAACTTAAGAGTGATCTCCCTTGTACCAAAAAAAAAAAAAATCTTGTAAAAATATAAAAATAAATTTCATAGTTTGGATTTACATTAAAAGCTCGTTAAAATGTCCCATGACTATATACCCTAGCATACCCCTCCAGTGAATACAAATTTAAAATACAGTTTTACCAGCAATTTTAAAAAACCAAAAAAATTACTTAAATGCGCATATATATATATATATATATATATATATATATATATATATATGTTTATACACACAACAAAAGCAACACACACACACGCACTCATATATATAGCTTAATGTGTAAGAGGAAAAGAGAGAGAGTTCAATTCCACAAGAGGAGACTTATCTGGATAATGCCAAGCTCAACAATTATTATTGGAGCTTATACAATAGGACAAGTCACAAAACTATATATTGGTAGATATAGAATGGATCATTTATTGAATAATGGAATACAAGCAAAATTTGTGGGATAGAAGGGACTCTTTATACCAGGGCATTTCGAAGCCTAATGCTTCTCATCAGAAGAGTAGAGAAGGTGATCCTAAATAAAAACTCTATTAAATTATCCTTCTCAACTATGCCTAATGTAGCACAAACTATTATAAGCACTAATAATAAGAAAAAAGAATCAGCACAGAAAATAATTTATGGCAATCCTAGTCTAGCCCAACCAAACTGCAATTGTAACGACCCAAATAGCTGCCCACTGGAGAATGACTGTGTACACTCAGACGTCATATATTCATGTACATTAACAGAACTCCCGCCTAATACGACAACTAATAACCTGACAGCCCAAACCCATAGTACCAGTTACACCAGAGAGGATCTGCATAACCCAACAAGTAATAGTACACAATCTGAACAACTGACCACACAGCAGATAGGTATAAGCTTTACAGAACCTGAAGATAGAAACTCAGGCCACCCCCAGATAAATGAAGAATCTTTAGATACACCGCGCACAAGCCCTATAATACATACCTACATAGGAGTATCCTCCTTCCTGATAAAGGCCAGAATTGCCAACCATTTACAATTATTCTCTAAGGAGAACCCTGAAACAGAAATTACCCTATCTAACCTAGTTAGAATTTAAAACAAAACAAAATAGACTTTACATTAAAATGGAAAATACTAAGAAAATCCAAGTCATAGAACCCAGGCTCTAAATACTGCCTTCTATGTAATGCAGAGGCGACTGAGATTATGAACCTATCGGAGAGAAATGATTTAATAATTGAGAAAACATTTCCAGTGATACCCTAGCTGGAAATCTTGTGAAGTAGGCCCTTATGCCATACCTTATCGAAGGCCTTCGATATGTCAAGAGCAATTGCCCTGGAAAAGAAGACCTTTGTCAAGAGATTCACTAATCCTATGAGATATAACCGTTAGCACATCTGCTGTAGATCTTGCGGAGCGGAAACCATATTGCATGTCACCAAGAAGGTTGTTTCTGCTGAGGTGGTTGACTACTTCTTTATTTAATATGGATTCCAAAACTTACTCATGACACACAGGAGACTTATTGGTCTGTATTGAGAGGGAGATGACTTTTAACCTGAATTCTTTAATACAGGGCATACTGATGAGGTTTTCCAGGGTGTTGGAAAGCACTTCTCCTTACGCTTAAACAGTTTTGTAAGTATGGGGGCAATTTCTGGTTGGAGCTTTTTACGCACTATAACTGGAATGCCGTCAGGGCCAGTTGCTTTACTGGAATCAAGGCTCTTGATTAGCTTGGCGACCTCATGCACAGATATTTGTATCGTATTTTATATCCAAATTGCCATGAATGATAGTTTCGACAAACCCTGCACTAATCTTGACCTCTTGCGTGATTTGTCGAATAGTCATGCATTGATCTTCCAAAACACTAGCAGAAGGTAGGGAGTGTCCAAGTCTGGGAGCTGTTTCCATAAATTTCTGATCATATTTGAATTCATGATTCCAGCGTTGTACACATTCATAATAATGTTTCTTGCATTTCAGCAAAAGTTTCCTATGCTGTGCGTCTTTTCAAATACAAAAACTGGATTATGGTTCAACACTTAACAGGCTCAGTTCAAACATCTGTAAATCAGAAACCATAATTAGTTTAGAGCTGTAATCTGGAACATAACCCATAGAGATATAAATCATTGCACATGCAAAATTACAATTAGATCAGACTATTAGAAGTGGGGCAGGAGCATTACTTATTGAGTACTTCTCGTGTGTGTGTGTTGGAAGGTATTCAATCTCTAAAACTATATATAAACTTTAATTCAAAGTTTCCAAGATTTTATGCTAGTTCTTGTATTATTGTAAGGATAATCATGAAAAACTATTTTGAAGATTAAAAAAAAAATAACCTATTATATATATATATATATATATATATATATGTGTGCATGTGTGTGTACACATAGGTATATTTATATATATATATAAAAAAAAAGGAAGGAAAACGTCTACCTTAAACCACCAACCTAGTTCTAAAATAGATCCTTTGTTCGATAAAATGCATGCCCATTGGCTGATAGGAAGGGGCGCGGTGGATACTAGAAAGCTGATTGGCTAACTAGAAATCCTCAACATATATAAAAACAAGATGCAACCACAGAATTCGCGTATAAGCCTGATGAATCCTATAGTGGATGAAACGCAGAATATTCAGTGTAGCTTAATCGCCATATATATTTTATAAATTACTAACTAGCTCTACCTACGTATTGAGCACTTTTGAAGTGAATACTTAAAGTTTACGCATAAATCTGTACTTTCGTATATTAGGTTTATGTGAGTAAATGAAGTAGTTATATATATATATATATATATATATATATATATATTAGTTCTCGCGCAAAAGAGCAGGACACAAAATGTTTTAAATAATAATAATAATAGAATAACAATAACAAAGACTTTCGCTAGCGAGGACTACTATTGACTGTAATCAGTTATACACTCCTTTTGAAATTTTCATCTTGATTTTTCTCGTTATGTACTGAATATTTGTTAATTAAACCTATATGAAATATGTTCCTTATTAAATTTTAAAGATTTTCTAATCTGAAAGAAGTTTAAAAAGATTTAATCTAAAAATGTTATTTTAAAGTTTTTGTTAAAAAAAATTAAGATTGTCTCATTATTCAGGAGGGAGTTGCAAAAAATGAGTTGTGGTGTGAGGAGAAATACAAACTGAAACAGAGAATATTCAGACCTGTAATAATACAAAGAGGGTGTTGCAAAAATGAGTTGTGGTGTGAGGAGAGATACAAACTGAAACAGAATATTCAGACCTGTAATAATACAAAGAGGTGGTTGCAAAAATGAGTTGTGGTGTCAGGAGAAATACAAACTGAAATAGAGAGAAGAGTTTTAAAATATAATCTTAAAAAGATAAGATACAAGTTAGAAAAGCATTTCATCCAAGGCATGAAAATTGTTAAACAAAATGTTTTTACTATAGGCTTTAAAAATGAAGGTACAAAATTCAATTTGAAATTTATTTATCTTCAAAGTGCACTTTTATAAATTTTACAAAGTAAGCTATAGAAATTTAATTTAAATTTAAATCAAAAAATTACCTTCGATTTATTTTATGTAATGTAGATTTTGTTGCAATTTAAAAACATCTTTCATCTAGCAATTAATGATATAGATATAAAATTTTCAATGATTTTTTTTTAAAAGCGCAACAGAATGTACATTACATAAAATAAATCGAAGGTAATTTTTTGATTCAATTTAAATTAAATTTTTATACCTTACTTTGTAAAATTTATAAAAGTGAACTTTGAAGATAAATAAATTTCAAATTGAATCTTGTACCTTTATTTTCAAAGCCTATAGTAAAAACATTTTGTTTAACAATTTTCATGCCTTGGATGAAATGCTTTTCTAACTTATATAAATAAATGAATTTGTCAGATTTTTAAAGTCTGACCTATTGCTACTTGATTCAGATTTTTTTTATTTCTATGTAAAATATACTTTTGTTCACATTATTGTTTCTTCTAAAATACTTATTCTGTCTAAGAAAACTATTAGAGTGAAGACATTTTCTCTTGTTCATAAAAAACATTAAAGGGAAATCATTATGTGTAGTTATACTTAGTTTTCTTCTTTGAGTTTTTCAAAAACTAACATTAAGTATATATGTGTGTTTCTCATCTAATTACATGTTATTTGTTATTATATGTTGTCAAATACCAAAACAAACTTTTCATAAAATAATTTAATTATATAATTAAAGTCATCCAAAGTAATTTGCTTCCTTTGGAAACAAATTAGTTTTTTTGTTACTTTTTATTCCTGATCAACGCCAGATAGGTAAAACTAGTTGTATTTATAAACTATTATGAGTAGAAATAGACTTCTTAGGTCAGAGTCAAGCATTTGGCCATTGACTCCAGTTATTATTGCAGTTCAGCAGTAAATGGTTGGTGTGCTATAAAACAGACAAATCTACTCTTATTTTCTTATCAAAGTCATTTTAAAAACCATTTTATCTTTTGTATATTTTCAGCTACTTTTTGATGGGCATTAAATAGATACCAGAGCCAAAATGTTCAAGATAGAGTCCTACATCACCCCATTGTTAATGGGGTATGTGGATAAATATGTGAAACTTCGTCCTGAAGATTTCCAGCTATCCCTGTGGGGTGGAGATGCAGTCCTTAACAACCTCGACTTGCGTCTGGATGCCATCGAGCAAACCCTCAATTTGCCCATCAGCTTCAAGAGCGGACATATCCATGAACTTCATCTTCATGTACCATGGACCCGACTTGGATCTGAGCCGATCGTCATCACCATCAACACTATCGAATGCATCGTAAGGCTTCGCGATGATACTTTAGATAGTGACAAAAAGAGTTCAAAATCCGGTAGCTCTTCACGGTCCAATGGTCAAGTCCTCAAGATAAAAGCCAAAAAGCACCAAGTCGAAGAAGAGCTGCCGCCGGGTTATCTCCAGAGTCTGGTCAACAAGGTCATCAACAACGTGAGCATCATAGTCAACAATCTCATCCTCAAGTTTGTCGAGGATGACATAGTACTGTCGGTCAATGTGAAATCAGCCGAGTGCTACAGTGTCAGCCCCAGCTGGAATCGTGCTTTCGTTGAGGTCACGCCTGCTGAGCTCATCTTGCGCAAAGTAATCAACATCTGTGACTTGACTGTTTGCCTCGACAAATGCGACAGCAGCGGGCGGATTGAGACGTACCAGGATCCGCTCTTGTACCGGTGCTCGTTAAGTTGTCGTATGCACATGACATATGAGAGCACGCATTCTAAGCTACCTCTCGTCACCAAAGTGAATGTATTGTGTGAAAAGCTGGATGTCTCTTTGACGGACACGCAACTTCCATTATTCTTGCGACTTGTTGAACTGTGCCTTGCTCTCTATTATGGATTCCTTGATGTTCCCGATGATGAAGATGATAAAACTGAGCCAGATTCACAAGAAGTCAATCGGCAGTCTGCAGGTAAGTTAAATTATTTGTTGATTATGTTTTTTTATAGAAATCGTTCTAGACAAGGCATGAAGCCACTTAATGTAAGGAGCAAACAAGAATAAAAGATGATTATCGGAAAGACAGAAGATGCCTATTGGCTTTGGTCTTACCTGTGTTCCTCCTATCTGTAGCCTTAGTCTTTTTAAGAGGAACTCAAGTAGCAGGGAGAGAATTCCACAACCTTGCAGTTCTTGAAAATAAACTACTGGAATAGGAAACTGTATTACAATGAGGTATAAAAACAGTGAACTAATGGAGACCACTAGACTAACAAGTCAAAGAAGCTGGAACAAAGGAAGCAGGAAATAAATCAGACAATTCTGAAGAACTCATGTCATAATAGTATTGATAAAAAAGATCAGCAACATCACAACATCTTGACCCTTGAGACAAGATCACAGTGTAGTATCTGTTTTGATGCTGCACTTCACCTTTTCTGTCCTCGGTCAGTGGAGGAGAAATTCTTCATGACCGAGACCATTTTTATTTTTGTTATTATCCAGAGTGCTCCCGTTTTTTTTTATCTCCACATTAAAAACTGACTTTGTGTCTAACTCTGTCCTCGTGGAGAGGCAAGTAAATGGGAACATTTTTGGTATAAGCATGTCCTTATAATCTCACTTCTGACACCATGTTTCATTATCGAGTTTATCAGATAAGATGGCTGTGATCATCTAATATATAAAAGGCTATATGTCTGTCTGGCTGTTTCCATGTTTTCAAACTCTATCTCCTCCGAAACTAAAAGTTGCAGAGCGGCACTAGGGGCTTCAAATTGTTGAATTTTTTATAAGCCGTTCTATTATGGGTCTTTAGCCGGTTAAAATAGTTTTTAAGGGGTCAAAAAGGGGTCAAAATTAACAAAATCGTTATACATTTTGTACATTCATCTTAGTTCATTTTTAATCAGTTCATATGTGTGTCACGTTGGTACAGTGGTAACGTCACCAGCTTTGAATGCTACAGTTTTGGGTTCGATTCTAGCTGATGGCCCCCAAATACTTTATTTTTTTTTACTTTTGAAATCATGACTCTAAAATAATATATACAAAATCTGGACAAATTAATATATCATATTTAAGCCCCCCCCCCCCCCCCGCGCTAGTATATATATAGAAACAGATATTTAAAAAAAAACAATTCTATTGAGTAGGTTTTATGTAACAATATTTACAACAACGAAACAAACTTTTCAAAACTTTTTATGTCATCTAGTTTTTAATAAGTTTTGAACAGAAACAAAAAAAACAAAAAAAGAGACTACTGTTACATTATAACTTAACTGAACCAAAAAAATATTAAAAATAATATAAAATAAAATGCATCGTATCATTTTTATATCATTTCTCGTCATGCAACACATGCATTCAATTCTTATTGGCCAAGTTTCATTTCCATACATCATCATGTTGCATACATAGATGCCTGATAGACAATAATCACCATTAAAGTTTGTCTATAAAAATCTATAACTGTATCAAATTAAACAGACAAATTTTCAACAATACCATGAAGCTGCTTCCCAGCTAGCTATAACATAGTTGCTTTCAGGTCCAATATAAACAAGTTCTTGTTGAGCCCTCCTTATCGTAAATTGTTACATCCGCCAAATTCGCTTTGTATCTAGATCGGACACTCACACAAAGCAAGCTATGTGCAGTAGCACACACACGCAGAATAAGGCGCGTCACACCATGACATGACAAATTGACACGCATACATTTTCTGTGACTTCTGACATCTGACCTAGCCTTCCGTTTTCCTTCTTTTCTTTCTCTCTCTCGCCTGGTATCAAGCGGTACACATGTAAAATTCGCATGCTCTATAAAGATGCACTGAGAGAGCAACAGACTTATGAGGAAAGACGATCTGATCTTTTATAAAGTTTAATATCAATCTAAAACAGTCGAACATAATATCCTACCAAGAACAATCAATTATTCCGAAAATCCAACAGTACTAATGAACTTTCATAAACATTCTGTTCACACATTTTTACACACTTTTTTACACAATGAAACTTGCATCTTGTACACCAACAAATATTTTTATGTTATTTTACTTTGTATGAATAAATGTTTCTTGTATATTTTTGTAAGTTGGTATTTGGTTATCTATATATATAAAAGCGAAAATGTTTGTGTGTGTGTGTTTTCATGTATGTCCAAGAAAGGATTTTTCCGCTTGCTTTTCACTCGGGTTGCTTCTTCTTAAAACTTTTTATATCATGTCTAAATGATAATATGTACGAGTTACGAACTGACATAACCCCCCCACACATGCCTCTAAAACCTCGGACAACGCCAGGTACCCACGCTAGTCTATAATATAAATCTCACCAGTCTGTTTAAATGTATGTTTGTATGTATGCATGTCTGCCTAAAACTGTTGACAGAGGTGACAGATTTCCACGAGATCGGTATCATTTTGAAGATCGACCTTTCGGATGACAAATATCGAAAAATTGGCCCAAAACATTAATTCCTTCACCCTCAACTGGGCAGTTTTCTACAGGGATCGTCGTTTTTTTTCGCTGACATTTTTTAAGTTATTCAACCCTCACGTCAACAACGTCGCAGGAAAGACATTATTTTGAGTACCCGTGATGTTTTTTTTTTCTCACCTCTTTTTTTTCTCTGCTGTGTTAGGGTTTGAGCTTGCTTACTACTCCTTTTTTTTTTTTTTTTTTGTGCTCGTGATTTTCCTTTTTTTTTTTTTTTTTTTGTGCTCGTGATTTTCCTTTCTTTTTTTTTTTTTTTTTTTTTTTTTTTTTGCGCAACCAACACCCTTACACACACCTCCACTTTCTTTTCCGCTTTCGCCTCACGGGTTCGAGCCTGCCTGCCTACTACAATTTTGTATTTTTTTGCTCAATATACACCTGCTTTTTTTGCTCAATATACACCCGGGCAATACCGGGCACTCAGGTTAGTAATTAAGGTCGGAGTTATTGAACACATTTTTATTTCTTAATTTCTTTACAGATAGGTAGACACTGATCTCAGCATCCACTTAAATAACAAATTCTACCTCATTTTCACTACTACCAATAATCACCGGCCACTTGACTCTCATTAACTCTATCCTTGAGTTACCGTTGGCCTTTGTTAAGCAGTAACTCTGTTGTAAAAGAAATTAAAAAAAAAAAACATTATTATTATTTTATATAATTTTTACTTTAAGGTCAAGAAGAAACGTCCAATCAAGAAACTGAAGATGACCAAGGTTGGACCAATTGGGCTTGGTCCTTTGTACCACAGATTCTGCCCGAAGATTATGAAGATGAAGAAGATGAAACATTCAGCAGACCTAAAAAGAAATCCCTGCCTCCCATTCTTTGTCTCGGACTCTATATAAACAATGCTTCGTTAATGTTGAAGGTTTGCATTTCTCATTTTTTTCTTTACTTGTGATGAAACTGGATTACATTGTCTAAAAAGATATGTAGTTGATTTGTGAGGAGGATGTATTTGCTTAAAATATTGTGTGTAGTGTTTAAGGATATTTGTTTCTTTATATATATATATATATATATATATATATATATATATATATATATATATGATAATAAAAGTATAAAAATCCAACGATATGAAATTGAAAGTAAGAAACAAAATGCTTGATGATTCATCTGTTCTGTGGTGTTTATACAAATGACTGTTTTCAAATGAGAATTATATCTCTTTAGATGTCAGTTAATGTCGGATATTCACGATAGAAATATGGATTATTTTGTCAACTTCTTATTGTAGTTATTCCCTTAGTAAATTAGTTGTAAGCTTCTTTTAATTATGCAGGAATGATAGTTCGGTTTTCAGATAATGTTAGTTCATCAGGAGAGAATACGCACTGTTTAAGGGACGACATCTCGACAGCTTTTCATGTATACGAGCACCTCACACTGAGTAATGGTACACAAAAAAAATGTTTCTATCCTGAATATTCAGCACAAACATAAAACTGAACAATACTTTGAATAAAACCTATTGAAAAGAGGAATAATCAAACATTTTGTTTATTCTTTACCATTTTAAATTCACACAACCACATACACACACACACACACGCATATATTAGTGATGGGATGATTCCAATATTTTTCCCGATTTCATACTAAATTTCCGATTCCGATTCTTTATTAATCTCTAAATATTTAACTATAGAATTGTTATTTTCCCCGATTTCTGTAAAAAACACATGTTAAATATGCAATAAATAAATATTTCCAAAACGTCAAAATACACTCGTGGAGGATGATCTATCCATTTTAGCTTTACTGGTAATTTAAAATCAATAAATATTTATTATTTCATCATTATTACCAGCAATGGAAGATTTTCCTTTAAACAAAATCAAATAAAAAAAGACAAAAAATCGTTTTGGCATCAGAAAATACACATCATTTTTTTCAATTCTAATACTGATTCCGATACCCCCAAATTTGCCGATTTTTTTTTTTTTTTTCCAATTTCTGATTCTGATTCCGATTAATCGTCCCAACACTAATATATATATATATATATATATATATATATATATATATTAGTGTTGGGACGATTAATCAGAATCAGGAATCAAGCAAACTAAAACATTATCCTGATATATAGAGATATACATATACATATATATATCTCTATATATCAAGATAATGTTTTAGTTTGCTTGAAACATTATGTGTAGTGTTAAAGGATTTTTTTTTGTACCCTTTTATAAGTATTTGAAAATATTAAAGAAATTTTTTTTTTCTTTTTACAATAATTTTCTTTTTTAACTGTTGTGTATACAGGGTGTTGTTAGCAAGGAATTTGAATTTTTGAATATAAGTAATTTTTATTTATTTGTTATTTTCTTTCTTTCTTTATTATTTATTTATGTAGTTGATTTATTTTAACCCCAAAAGACATGAGATGGATGTAGTTTGCTTGAAGCATTGTGCACAATGTGTAAGGAGTTGTGTTTGAAGGTTATGACTATGCAGTTTGATAGAAAAACACGTTTGGATATGAGACAAGCTAAACAGAATAAATGATAATATTCAATAATTTTCGGTTGTCAATTATTTACCAACATAATGTATCGAACCAGGAGAGTATTGATCATATTATGTTCTTTGAATTTTCGAGGTAAACCTCATCTTTAGAAAACAAAAAAGAAGAATATGCGTACTCATTTGGCAAAAATATCCTTCAACTGAATGGTTGTACAATCTCAACTATTCCTTTCCTGAGTTGGCAGCGCTTGATTCCAGTAGCAAAGAGAGATTCCAGGATGAATGGAAACAATTCCAAAATAAGCAGAGATCATGTACAACACTTGGTATTCACAAATATATTTTAATACTAAGCTCAACAGTGTGTTAGTGTGATTATGCTTTGTATATATATATATATATATATATGTGTGTGTGTGTGTAGATATGTGTTTATATATATATATATGTGTGTGTGTAGATATGTGTTTATATATATATATATGTGTGTGTGTAGATATGTGTTTATATATATATATATGTGTGTGTGTAGATATGTGTTTATATATATATATGTGTGTGTGTAGATATGTGTTTATATATATATATATGTGTGTGTGTAGATATGTGTTTATATATATATATATGTGTGTGTGTAGATATGTGTTTATATATATATATATATATATGTGTGTGTGTAGATATGTGTTTATATATATGCATGTGTGTGTGTGTGTAGATATGTGTTTATATATATATATATATGTGTGTGTAGATATGTGTTTATATATATATATATGTGTGTGTGTAGATATGTGTTTATATATATATATATGTTTGTGTGTGTGTAGATGTGTTTATATATATATATATATGTGTGTGTGTGTGTAGATATGTGTTTATATATATATATGTGTGTGTAGATATGTGTTTATATATATATATGTGTGTGTAGATATGTGTTTATATATATATATATGTTTGTGTGTGTGTAGATATTTGTTTATATATATATATATGTTTGTGTGTGTGTGTGGATATGTGTTTATATATATATATATATATATGTTTGTGTGTGTGTAGATATGTGTTTATATATATATATATATATATATATATATATATATGTTTGTGTGTGTGTAGATATGTGTTTATATATGTATATATGTTTGTGTGTGTTGTGTAGATATGTGTTTATATATATGTTTGTGTGTGTAGATATGTGTTTATATATATATATGTTTGTGTGTGTGTAGATATGTGTTTATATATATGTGTGTACAGATTCTTCAAACTATATGGGAACCACTTGATGAATACATGAAACAGATTTATTGAAGTTGTTTGTCATTGTTTGAGGACAATTTTACTAATTGTGATTAATTCCTATTTCAGTCACCTAAATTATTTAGAGTGAAGTGAGTTTTGGAATTTATATTCAAACATAAATATTATTTTTACTTCAAAAATAACATTAAAATACTAAGTTATAACAATTTTTATTGTGAAACCACCACAAACTCCTGCTTCTGCTTGCGGTGTATTAGAAACTGAGCAACCCCTAAAAATCTTTAAATATTGAATTTTTTGGCATTTTAAAAAGTGTCTAATAAATAATAATCTGCTGAAAATATTGAAAAAAAAAAATGAATAGAACCTTTCCCAAGCATTAGGGGCAATAATTTGGTTTCATGTTAAGCGTTTCTAATAAAGCAGATCAATTCACTGGAACTTTGTCTTAGAACTAAACTGAGCACCCCTTAAAATTTTTTTTAAATATTGAATATTTTGCATTTTGGTTAAATTTATTAGTTTGCAATCGCTAATAATCTACTCCAAAAATTGAAAAAAAGACAAAATTTTTAAAAATGATGCTCATGCAGAATTTTACCCAGATACTTTTGATTTTCCATCAATTATGACTTGGGCTCGACCGGCAATCACCGGATTAAGCCGAGCATTGTTCAAATGTTGAAATGCTAAATTTTTATATTTATGTGACTTACATCTACACCCTGATTGCTTCTCACATGTTTTGTGCTCTACAGTCGGCAAATCAGACAATCTCTACATCCGCACAGAAAAAGCAACACCTCAAAATATTGTGTATTCATATATGTGTTCATAGTAAAATTAAACCCCTATGTTTCCCCTCTGTTAGCTTCAGGAAAGACGGGCAGTGAACGTGCATTGAAAGATTTCAACAGATATACCATTTTAATTTAAGATATTGCACCTCACAATTCGCTTGGCATTTGCTATAACCGTTAATAAGGCTCGGACAATTTTTATATTTGTGTAACTTACATCTACACCCTGATTACTTCTCACATGGACAAGTATTGCGTGTTCTGCAGTAGGTGAATCAGACAATCTCTACATCCGCACAGAAAAAAGTATTGAGGACATAAACATAAGAAACATACATTTGTATTTTTTGTTGTTTTTTGTTTTGCATTTTTTGTCATTTTTTTCTTCAAAGATGAATAAACGTTGAAATAAACTAGTCAAAAAAAAAAAAATGTCGCTATTGTTGAAATAGGCTTGAATATAGAAAGATCGATAATTCAAATTCTCATTTTCTGATTAAAGATCATTCGCAAGACTGAGAAACACAGAAATATTTCAATCTAAATATTTTGGGTGCCTGAAGTAGTAATTAACCGATTTTTAAAGCTTAATTTTTTTTTTTTTTTTTTTTTTTTTTTACACAGTGATCACCACTTATCAAGGCCCGGAAGCCACTCAGGGATAAGGGTTAAAATTTAACTTAAAAATTTATTAAAACGCTCCCGTTATATTGAAAGAAAAAAGAAATATCTCTATAGTTTAGTTATTTGAGTTACATAGTCAAACATTACATTTTTTTTTTTTTAACTAAAATTATAAACGAATACTCCAAGTTTGAATGGATGATTTTAAAAAAATTTTAAAACAGAAACAGTTCATATTAACACCGCTTTATAAGAAGAATCGGAAATATTTATTGTGGCATAAGAAACATACATTTTGTCTTTTTTGTTTTTTGTTTGTTTTTCATTTGAACAAACTGAGAGGAACGCTTGGCCGGGTACAGATAGTATGTAAAGACACATTTGATTAAAGACGACAAAGTTTTCTTTCTTCTTAATTTTTCTGTTGATTTTCTCGATCTCTCTAGCATTTTTTCTCGTTTCAGTTGGTAAGTTGTGTATTAGGCTGTCAAATGATTTTTTTGTCAGCCATTTTCCTCAAGCGCTTTTGATCACTGATCGTTGTCTGGTTTTATTTATTGTCTTTTTTGTTTTTTGTTTATTTTGCATTTGAACAAACTGAACCAGAGGAATGCTTGGCTGGGTACAGCTAGTATTAGATTGGTTAAAAAATAATGTCATTTTTTTGACATGAAGTTGAACGTTGAGACCGAACCCTAGCCTACAATAATAATAATAAGACAATAGCGAGTTCCTTTAATCTCCACAGTCTGAAATGGCCACAGCTCTTTTTCAATACGTATCTGCAGGTAGGTCCTGCGCAGATCCAAAATTGCCACGTCTGACCCTTGTTGCCGCCACTTCCTTAATTTGAGCGCACAAACATCCGCCTTGCTATGTATGGGTTGACATGTTCATTAAGTTCATGGTAGTCCATGATGGGTTGGCCCTTCTGTTTGCTATCTTATAAGACAGCCGTCAGGAAATCAGTTTTTGGGGGGGTCCCGAGCCCATCCTCAGGGTATGGAAGTAGCCAACCATTGTTGATCCAAGTCTGCAGTTCTTCTTCATACTGCTCCCTGAGCCTCATTGGAAGGGGGTACTCTGATAGTTGGTGCCGTAAGGATATTAGTGGTTGATCGCCAGCCTACTTCCAAGATGCTGTCCATGTGTTGGTTTCCCTGTGATGTTAGAGACTTTCTGTTCTTTTTCAGTGTTAATAATCTTGGTTAACATTTAAATTTGTTTCTCTCTTTCTTTCTTATTTCTAGCTCACTGAGTCTGTACGAGAAGCTGTGCATTTTGGTCCGAATCGGGTGTCTTTCCGGCCATTTCTTTTAGCAGAAGCTGATGGATTGGCTGTTGACATCTTCCTCCATGGCCGTAATTATTTAGATATTCAGTTTGGCATAACCCACGTCTCTGTCTCCGGTCAGGGCCGATGTGCATGCGATGCGAAAGAACCGGAAGATCTCAGAGTAAGTGTTTTTCGTTGCAGATTTTTGTTTGCTTTTTTCCTTTTTTTTTTTTTTTTTTTGCCTTATTGTGGTTTTGTGTTAGTAATTTGAAACAATTTTATTTTGCCTGAAAAGAATTGAAGAAATTTTGTGCTGTAGTTGAGCTGCTTATAATTTTCAGCTTTTATACTGTGGTTGAACTGATACTTAATTTCTGAAACATATGTACAACAACGATAAATACTGAATTTTATGAAACATGATTACAAAATATTAATTTTGTATTTTACAAAGTTATAATGCATGAGCTCTGTTATACATTAAGCTTTAAGAATTGAGCTAAAATTAATGTGTATCTGGAGATTTTAATATTTCATTTTCTTTACATGAAAAATTGGTGCTATTTGTCTTCTTGAGATATAATTAGTCATACTTATCGAACTTGACATATATTAGCAGGTTGCACAGTGTTGCTCAGTCATAAAATAATAATATTATATTATATTTTAATTAAAGCAGATTTCTTATTTATTAAAAACAAAAATACCATATATATTAAATGTAATGTTAAATTCCTTTAAAAGAAAAATGAAGTAAAAAAAAAATAGAAAGAAACTGAGACATGTACATGTGAGTATTATGATTTTTCTAAACGGTTCACTTCTTGTAAGTAAAAAGAAAAATATTCGAGCTGAGGTTGAAACCAAAACCTAAAGACAGTGAGTCAAGTATGATAACCATTAGGCCAGTTTGACACGATTTTGACACGATTTTTAAAAAGTGTTTTCAAACCTACATAATCTGACAGGTGAAGAATTCACGCATGCGCATTTGCGAAACAGTTGATAAACAGATAAAAATCCGACCCCCCCCACCCCACCTCACCCACCTACTAATTTTTCAATTTTGGACCCATAGCAGCCCTTTTTTTTCCGGATGAAAACTAATTGAAAAGTTTTCCACATGTCAAAATTTAATTTTGTTGAGTACATAGGTTGAGAAGTGTCCTCACACACATACATTCTCACATTAATAGATATATAGATAAATTATAATATGATTGTATCAACATGAAATAGTAATTTTGGTAGTTCTCCAAAAAAAAAAATTTCACTTAATTTGATCAGGTAGTTTTTTTTTTTTTTTTGTTTTTTTTTACAGCTAAAAAACAATTTCTTATGATACCGATCAAAAGGTAGCCATGTTTCGATTTTTAAGAAGAAAAGCTATTATTTAAGGGAGGTGTTGGCGTTTTAGACTGAGTTATCACCCCCGTGGCATGTTCTAAAAATCCAAACATGGCTATCTTCAGCAGCTGTCATAAAAACGTGTTCTTCTGCTGTGAAAAAAAAATCTACTCAATTAAATGAAGTGAAATTTTTTTTTTCAGAGAACTTCAGTCCAAAATGGATACGTACAATATAACTTTTTTTTTTTTTCAATATTTTCATTTTTTTATTGTCTTGATTAAACTGTACAAGTACTTAAATTTTATATATATTTATATATATGTATGCATTCTCACTTTTATAGCTATATCGATAAATTATAATATTATTGTATACACATGAAACAGTAATTTTATATATATTTATATATATGTACGCATCTAGTCATATGTGATGACAAAACCAACTACTACAAATACTAAATTTTACATTTTTTATTTTATTTATTTTTTTTTAGTGTCAGATTTTGGCAAAAGGTGGTGAATCATTGGATAATACGGAAAAGCCACTCAGCTACCTGACGAATTCATTATTTGACAATGCCTGTCCGGAAAATGTCCGCCAACCTACGTCTTTTATCACGGATATTGACGAGCACAATCAGGTTTACACAGAGCAGTACGGCATGCAGAAGTTTGGAATCTTTTGGTTTGATTATCTCTACACTATTATCGAACAAGAAAATCAACAAAGTAGGTTACACATTTCTTTCTCTCTCTCTTTACCTCTCTCTATCCACTTTCTTTTTCTTTCTCCCTCTCTCTTTCTAATTCTTTACTTTTCTGAGAAGGATGTTGTAGTTTGCTTGAAGCATTGTGCATAGTGCAAAGGTACATGTTTAGTTGACTTATTAAATTGTTATTAAATAAAATAAATTCATCTAATAGTTTTACATTTCCTTGATCGGACGAAAGAAGCCATTTTGTCTGCTTCTTAAAAACGTTCCTTTTTAATTTTCACAAAATATCAAAAAGAGACAAACAAAAGAAAAAAAACAAAAAACAAATCCACCATTTGCAAACCAATCAAGACTTTTTTCTGTTGTTTTTTTCTTTCTATGTGTGTGTGTGTGTGTGTTTTTGTCTAAGCAAAAACAATTTCCAATTTAGATTCTGATTGTTTGATTGTCTTTGACAAGTTCCAATTTTTTTCCATTTTGCAACTATTTCTACTGGCTAAAAAACAAATTAAATTTGTTCCACAAGTTCAAATCTGTAGACCAAAAATTAACAGGATTTTTTGTAAAGACCGTCCCTCACACAGACAAAACCACTTATATGTAGAGAGAGTTAGAGAGAGGGAGAATTTCTTTTCAATAAAAATAAAAATTTTTAATTAAATGTTAACTGAATTCCTATTTATTAATGATTTAATTTCTGTTTTAGTTGTTTTTGAAGGCTATATCAATGTGGTTCATAGGAAACACTGTGGACACGAGTTAGCATATAAAAGAATTATATTGCGCTTCTTTGCCAACATAATGTGTCATATAGATGGTAGTGTTTGCGCCCCTAATTTTCGAAAGGAAGGAGTTTCGGCAACTCTGTCAGTCTGCTGGACTAACTGCATCTCTCTCCTGAACTCACTCAGGCTGACTTTTTTAGTTTAACTTAAATGTATATATTAAATCTATATTTCTTTGTGACGTCAGCGCACGACACAAACATGTGAATTCCATGCACATGCTTCCAGCACGTGCCCTGGCAACACAAGTTTCAGATTTTCTCTGTGGACATTCTTTAATTCCATTGTTCTATTATTTTTTGATCTGACCTAAATTAGATTAACACAATTTTCTGTTTATCCACATTCTTTGTTGTAGAAGTTATTTCTAACTTGCATGCTTAACTACAATGGACAAGTCACTGCATTCCTGGAATTGTATCTAACTAACAAAAATGTATTCATTTACTTTGAATAACTTCATTCAATTCTCAAATTCTTCTTCAATAATAATATTTGATCCTAATTTGTTTCTAATTAAAAACCAGGAGTTTTCCCCGTCAATATACAACACTCCTTACCTTCTCATTTAAAAAAAATTATACATTTTCAAATGCTAGTACATTTTTTTTCTATTCTTCACCTATACGTGAATAAACTCCTTAAAGTCTTCACACCCCACCTGGGCTAAGAAAGGTCAGACTCTTATTATTATTTTTTCGGTAGACCGTATCTCCGTGTTGGTCTCCTGGGGTTTCCATATAGGTGTAGGAAACACTTCCTATGATCGATATCAGCTATGTTTTAGCCACCCTTCTGCCATAGTCACCAAGCCCCTTTTCGCCTCTACTCCAACTCGTCCGATTACCCTTTCTTTCTTGTGGGTGTTACTACTATTTCATTTCTTTTGGGGACATACAGTAAAGCTCATTTACTTAAACTTTTAGTGGTCGGCTTCTAATTACTTGGATTTCCTAGCCTAGAGTCTTAGAACTCATCAGAAACAGTGAAAAATATCACCCTTAACTAAATTCTTCCCTCCCTTCCTTGCGCCAAATCCTACTGTGCATACTGAATCCCTATTTATGACGGTAACTGGTGTGATTTTTTTCTTTCCTTTCCATCAGAGCGCCCAAGATCCCAAGACAGGGCCATCCTACATTCATACCACTCTAAAAAAATTGTATAAGGTATCTTCTTACATCATTATTCTTGTTACATATTGACAACATATTTTACATAATGACTACATTGTCATCTATGTACCTGAAAGGTCTCTCATGCCGTTCCCCGTCAGCCTATTTAATTGTATGTTGCGAATTACCTTTGACTCAAAACAGGCTTTTAGCAGTTTGTAGGCACATACATATACAGGTGGCAAAAAGAAAGTATTCAACAGTATTTCTCGCGGTTAACGGTGGCCGAATGCATTAGGTCCTTGCTAATGGAGTCAAAGATGGCTTCTGTTGGCGTGTTCAAATTTGCACTGATGATTCCCAAAAGGATGAAACACTAGTGTGTGTAGGAATTTAATAATTATTATTGTAAATAATTTTATATATACATATTTATATATATATATATATATATATATATATATATATATATATATATATATATATATATACACACAACCTTTGAGACTTTACACGACCGGTCGCCACAGTCGATTGAAAATTTATTGGGGCGACTAAAAGTCGTAAATCACTCGCCCGCCAGTCGTGTAGTCAAAATGTCGCCTTCATTTAACTCTCTGATTTTGAAATTCATTTGGAAAAAAAAATTTTGACGCTACAACTACATACACTTCATACTTACAAAAGTAAAGGCGAACATTTGAAAGAGGAAAAAAAAACGCATTGTTCCGTCAAGCATCTGAAGAAATGATTCTTATTTCTATGGAACAATAATATGAATGATGCTATATAAAGAAACTGGTGTTGTATTTTAACGTTTTGTGGTGGATATTTACTGAAATGTTTGTAGAAATAGAATAGTTGATTTACAAGAGTTAAACAAATATTTTCTTGTTAGATTATACACACGGTAATTTCTTGAATTGGTGTAAAATTATTTACTAGTATTGACTGAAACAAAGACATAAAGTCGGACGAGTAAAAATATTTTGGGGCGTGTAAATTTTCCATCGCACTCGACCGGTGGTCGAGTGATTTTTTTTTTTCAAATCTCAAAGGCTATATATATATATATATATATATATATATATATGACGTAATAGAAAAATATAAAGGTAACTGCAGCTTCTCTTCCAATTTTCGGATTTTTACCATGTCAAATACCATTTCAATTCCTTTGGACGGATTGATTGTTGCTATTTCTTCGGATGAGTTAAGGGCATAATAGATTCATTAATTGATATAATAAGTGATTGATTTTGCGCTATGAAACAGATACTGTCAGAAATTGTATAAATCAACTGATTTAAAGGAATAAACTATAAGATTGTCAACATCATGAATTTTGGAATATAAATTTTTGTCATTTATTCTATATATATATATATATATATATATATATATATATATATATATATATATATATATAGCGTGTGTGTGTCTTGGAATTTTTTCACCTTTTAAAACTGAAAAAAAAAATTTTGATCTTCCGTCTATTTATCTTTTGCAATCACTGCATTAGTTTGCTTATAAGAATTTATTTTAGCCTTAATGTTATTATAGGGATCATCAGTTGTTTACCATGAAGAATTGTTTCAGGGATTTAAAAACAAAACAGTATTTTATATTATCACACCCAGCTGTTTGTGTTGTTCTTTCTTATTATGACTGCTGTTATTAAAATCATGATACTAGTGAGGAAAAAAAAGGGAAGAAAACAAATTACTGTTACACGTTAAGACTCCAAATGCCTGCATGAGAAAGATCCATTCGGTTAATCTGCTGAAATCAAAGAATCCGTCATCGTGGTGCTATGTTAGCTTTTTTTTTTTAGCTTTTGGTTCTTGTACAGTTTAATCAAGACATTAAAAAATGAAAATATCGAAGAAAGGTTATATTGTACGTATCCGTTATGGAATGAAGTTCTCTGAAAAAAAATTTCACTTAATTTGATTGAGTAGTTTTCTTTTTTTTTTTGCAGCTGAAAAAGATGTTTTTATGACAGCATGTTGAAGGTAGACATCTTTGAATTTTTTTAACATGTCATGGGGAGATAACTCAGTTTCAAGCGCCGACACTCCTTCCCCAGCTTTTCTTCCTAAAAATCAGATCTTTTGCTCGGTATCATAACAAAATGTTTTTTCGCTGTAAAAAAAAAACAAAAAAAACTACTTGATGAAATTAAGTGAAATTTTTTTCGGAGAACTTCATTCCATAATGAATACGTGCAATATAAACTTTTTTTGATAGTCTCATTTTTTAATGTCTTGATTAAACTGTACAGTACCTATTTTTTTTTTTTTTTTTTTTTTAAGATGAATACTTAAAAATGTCTTCTTTAATTTTTAGGTAGCAAATCCTCTTCATCGGGTGATGGAAATGGTACTGCTGATGAACTACCAGACATCAGAGAAAACGCTGTCCTTCGATTTGTTGTCGGCCCTTTGGAAGTAAATGTGTCCAGTTCTTTTGTTCATCGTGTTGAAAAGATTGTCCATTGTGCGCTTGACCACCAGTATGAACCTTACAGTATTCCAAAAGATGGTCAGTATATCAAATCTTTGCTTATTTTTTCATAATAGGCCGCCTGGTATTGCCCAGTCATAAAATACACTTAAATATAATATTGAAATGCTTAAATATGAGATGCAGATTTTGTATTTATTTTTTAAAAATTAAATTATAGAGCCAATACTCTATTAATTATTATATTCTACTCAATATATATTATTAAATATAGTAATATATGGTATTATATTGTACATAGTATATATTATTACATACAGTAATATATAGTATTATATTGTACATAGTATATATTATTATATATAGTAATATATAGTATTATATTGTACATAGTATATATTATTACATATAGTAATATATAGTATTATATTGTACCCACTATATAGTAGTGATTTCAAAAGTTTAAAAATTGACTTGTTTGCCATCAGCTGGAATCGAAGCCAGCGTTGTTCATTACCATCTGAGCTAAGACCACATGCATATCAAAACTTTAAAAATTAACGCAGTTAAACATATAAATGTATATTTGTGCATGCGTAGAAGTTACAACTTTAGTCAACTTACACCGGCCAAGTTCCAATTTTTTAATTTTGACCCCATAGCAGCTATTTTCACCAACTAAAAACCAAATCAAATTTGTTCTACAGACCTGGATCCTTTGTATATCGAGTTTCAAATCTATAGATCAAAAATTGAATGAGTAGTTAGACTGTTCCGCACACACGTGCACAGACAAACTATATATTTATTTAGACTCTTTTTTTTTAACTACCCATGGTGGCCTGTCATGAAAAGAAAAGGTGAAGACCAATTTAAAAAAAATTTTTTTTTTACAATGTTAGTCTGTGTAGTTGATAGCTATCAAAGAGATGAACTGATGTGTCCAAAGTTAGGTTGGGGTTGCTGTCTGAGCAAAAATCAACAGTGAGGGCAGGGTATCATTAAAGATCTCCTCTGAGACATTTATAAGAATGTATTTCATGATTAATATCCACTAGCAGGACCTGTGGAAATTCCACAGTGAATTCTTTCATATGTAATATATTGATGTTGGCATTCTGTGGATGTTCAATGTAAATGGAGATGTCCTGATATTATTGTATCTCTTGAGTTAAAACTGCAAAAGTATTTATTGAAGCTAACAGGGACGCCTCGCGTAGCCTGGTCATAAAATATGCTTAAATATGATATTTTAATTTCTGCAGATTTTGTATATATTATTATATAGTCAATTTTCTATCGATACTTATATATTATAAAGTTGTGATTTCCAAAATAAAAGAATATATCCATATGACTTGCGTGCATCAGCTTGAATCGAAACCAAAACTAAAACTTATGATGAAAAAAAAAAAATATATATATATATATATCTCACTTGAGTATATATATATATATCTCACTTGAGTGTATATATATATATATCTCACTTGGGAATAAATATATATATATATATATATATATATATATATATATATATATATCACTTGAGTATATATATATATATATATATCACTTGAGTATATATATATATATATATATCACTTGAGTATATATATATATATATATATCACTTGAGTATATATATATATATATATATCACTTGAGTATATATATATATATATATATCACTTGAGTATATATATATATATATATATCACTTGGGTATATATATATATATATATATATCACTTGAGTATATATATATATATATCACTTGAGTATATATATATATATATATCACTTGAGTATATATATATATATATATCACTTGAGTATATATATATATATATATATCACTTGAGTATATATATATATATATATATCACTTGAGTATATATATATATATATATATATCACTTGAGTATATATATATATATATATATATCACTTGAGTATATATATATATATATCACTTGAGTATATATATATATATATATATATCACTTGAGTATATATATATATATATATATATATATATCACTTGAGTATATATATATATATATATCACTTGAGTATATATATATATATATATATATCACTTGAGTATATATATATATATATATATCACTTGAGTATATATATATATATATATCACTTGAGTATATATATATATATATCACTTGAGTATATATATATATATATATATCACTTGAGTATA
>NC_136496.1:27234838-27477338 GCF_053919585.1 Euprymna scolopes | reverse complement strand
GCTGAACATCCGCAAAAAAATGTCCGAAAGAAGCAACATGTTTCCAGATCTGACAGAGTAAGCTTCTTTTGTTGATAAAAAGAAAAAAAGTTTTAATAGGATTTTGTTGATTAAAAAAAAAAAAATTTAAATAGGTTTTTGTTGATTTTAAAAACGAAATTTAAATAGGATTTTGTTGATTTAAAAATAAAATAGAGTTTTGTTGATTTTAAAAAAAAAATTTAATAGGATTTTGTTGATTTCAAAAAAAAATTTTAATAGAATTTTGTTGATTTAAAAAAAACATTAAATAGAATTTTTTGATTTTAAAAAAGAAATTTAAATAGGTTTTTGTTGATTTTAAAAACGAAATTTAAATAGGATTTTGTTGATTTTAAAAACGAAATTTAAATAGGATTTTGTTGATTTAAAAAAAAATTTTAATAGGATTTTGTTGATTTAAAAAAAAATTTTAATAGGATTTTGTTGATTTAAAAAAAAAATTTAATAGGATTTTGTTGATTTAAAAATAAAATTAAATAGAATTTTGTTGATTTAAAAATAAAATTAAATAGAATTTTGTTGATTTAAAAAAATAATTTTAATAGGATTTTGTTGATTTAAAAAAATAATTTTAATAGGTTTTTGTTGATTTAAAAAAATAATTTTAATAGGATTTTGTTGATTTAAAAAAAAATTTTAATAGGATTTTGTTGATTTAAAAAAATAATTTTAATAGGATTTTGTTGATTTAAAAAAATAATTTTAATAGGATTTTGTTGATTTAAAAAAAAATTAAATAGAATTTTGTTGATTTTAAAAAAGAAATTTAAATAGGATTTTGTTGATTAAAAATAAAATTAAATAAGATTTCATTAGGTATTTGTGTTATTTCCTTGATCGAGAAAAAGTAACTAGTTTTCTGAAAGAAAATGTAATTCCAGGAAAAAATTATTTAATTAACTAGCTGTACCCGGCCACGCGTTGCTGTGGCTCAGTTTGTTAAAATAGAACACATGTGAAAGTAGAGAAAAGTTTGATTCTTTTTTTCAAGAGAATGTACAAATTATTTATTTTTTAACAGATGTTAAGAAAATAAACAGAAAAATACTTCCATCATTAATTATGCAAAAAAATAAATAAAATGTTGATTTAGTGTTTCAATATGCTTATAAATTACGATAAAACTTGCTGAGTATGCACTGTTTTACGGTTGTTGTAAAAATGGAACGGAAACTTAAATTTCGCTTCATTTTAATCTTTCTTAATTTTTTAATTGTGCCCCCCAAAACGAATATAATCAAAACAGTAACATTCAACAATTGTACTTTATGTATATAAAACACAAAATATTTATTAAAAAAAAAATTAAAAAAAAAAAGTTAATAACGAAAGGGAAATAATTCCATTTTTAAACAAAAAAGTCAGTTTACCTAACTTACTGTATTAATGCTATTTTTTTTAAGCAAGAAAAAAAAAAGGTAAATATCCAGATACGCTACTACAGAACACCGACCACTCTAATTTGTTTTTGTATAGGTAATTGAGGTGGCTGACAACGAATCTGATAGTCAAACTTGGGGCAAATTTACCGTTTGCATGGTATTTACCCCTGAACCCACAAACTTCTTTCCACCATTTTTCAGCTTCCTTTTATGCTACGCGCATGCACGCTGTAGCATAAACGACGGCTTCACCAAGCAAACTACGTTGGGGGGAGGGGATTTTTTTTTTCCAGGACATAGAATTTTCTAATTTTCAAAAATACATTATAGCACTTTTTGGGTGGAAAATTTAAAATTAGCTGAAAAAAAAATAAAATAAGAAAAGGAAAGCACACCAAGTTGGAGTGGGGGGGGTTAATTTATCTGTTTTTTTTTTTTTTACCTGGAACATTGAATTTTCAAATTTTCCGTAAGTAACGCACCGACATTTACCAATTAGAACACCATTTAACATTTAAATGGGGGGGGGGGGGTGATGTTGGGGCGCGCGCGCGCCCCAACATCACATTCCCTCCCCCCCCCAACATCACATTCCCACCCACCCCAAACAAATTAGAGTGGTCGGTGGGGCTTGTATTATTGTACACATAGATTCGAAAAAATATATAACAAATAAATGTTATCAAAAGCAAGATAAGTTACTTTTCTACCAAACTGGATATATTTTTTGTGTTTTTATTCAATGTAACATGTTTATTCAGCTCGAAAAACATAGTGTTTACCGATGTATTGGAAAATTCAAGATGGCGTCTGATTCTCTCTTTAACACGGTAAGTTTGGGAAAAGGTGTTATAAATAAAAGCCCAGATAAAATACTGTTAAAAACTCGCTCAATATATGTTACTGTGACATAGGTTGACATATACTCGGCGGGTTTTTAATAGTATTTTGTATAGTTTTTTTATTTATAACACCTTTTCCCAAACTTACCGTGCTAAAGAGAGAATCAGACGCCATCTTGAATTTTCCAAGTCATCGGTAAACACTGTATGTTTTTTGAGCTGAATAAATATGTTGGGTTTGTATTACTGTACACATAGATTCGAAGAAGTTGTCAAAAAACAAATATATAACAAATAAATGTTATCAAAGGCAAGATAAGTTACTTTTCTACCTAACTGGATATATTTTTTGTGTTTTTATTCTATGTAACATGTTTATTCAGCTCGAAAACCATACAGTGTTTACCGATGTATTGGAACATTCAAGATGGAGTCTGATTCTCTCTTTAACACGGTAAGTTTGGGAAAAGATATTATAAATAAAAAAACGGATAAAATACTGTTAAAAACTCGCTCAATACACGTTACTGTGACATAGGTTGACATATATTCGGCGGGTTTTTAATAGTATTTTGTATAGTCTTTTATTTATAACACCTTTTTCCAAACTTACGGTGTTAAAGAGGGTGTGAGACGCCATCTTGAATTTTCGAATACATCGGTAAACACTGTATGTTTTTCGAGCTGAATAAATATGTTACATTGAATAAAAACACGAAAAATATATCCAGTTCGGCAGAAAAGTCACTTATCTTGCCTTTGATAACATTTATTTGTTATATATTTGTTTTTTGACAACTTTTTCGAATCTATGTGTACAGTAATACAAATCCGTATTTTGTATAGTTTTTTTATTTATAACACCTTTTTCCAAACTTACGGTGTTAAAGAGGGTGTGAGACGCCATCTTGAATTTTCAAATACATCGGTAAACACTGTATGTTTTTCGAGCTGAATAAATATGTTACATTGAATAAAAACACGAAAAATATATCCAGTTTGGCAGAAAAGTAACTTATCTTGCCTTTGATAACATTTATCTGTTATATATTTGTCCCCCCTCCAAACAAATTAGAGTGTTCGGTGTTCTGTAGTAGCGTATCTGGATATTTACCAAAAAAAAAATATTTAGGTTTGGCTATAAATTCCTAAACTCATTTCACCCTAAATAATTTAGGTGACTGAAATAGGAATCTAATTGAATCTTTAATTTCCTGAATAGTATCCGATAATTCATTTTTCTTCGAGTTATATCGAATACATTAATACGGGCTTTAGGGGCTTTTTTCGTAATGTTACTGTAAAAATTATTTTTTATTGTTACAAATTACGATGCTTTAAAAAAAGCAAAAATAAATTCTTGCGTTTTTTATTTACTACTGAAAACCATAACTTTAGTAAAGGTATTTTTTGTTTAAACAAAATAAAACATTTTCACTAAGAGTTAAGTAAAAATAATTAGTTCATTATATTCTGCGATCATTATTTGAAAAATACTGCAATTTTCATTAAAATTCGTTAATTTCCTGATTTTTGGTGAATTTTTAAGTAAAGGGAGGAGTCAAAATGTGTATACACTTTGAGCGTCGTCATTCATTTTGAGACCACGTGTGGTTAATTTAAATATCCAGTTTGGCAGAAAAGTAACTTATCTTGCCTTTGATAACATTTATTTGTTATATATTTGTTTTTTGACAACTTTTTCGAATCTATGTGTACAGTAATACAAACCCAAACTTCGGAGGTTGGAATCCCCCCCCCCCCCACCTAAAATGTACTTAGAAAAATCGATTTTATAGTGAGATTTAAGAATGGTTAGTCGAAAAAAAGATGAAAAACAAAACAAATAATCAATAAATAATTGTTACCAAAGGCAATAAATGCTACTTTTTTTTACTTACATTGAATATTTTCAAGCGCTTTTCTTTATTTTTTAATAATCTAATGCGGGTGTGTGGGTGCCAAATACCTCCAGATTTTCTAGAATTTCCCGCTAGATTGTAACCGAAATCTCCAGATATAGCAGCAAAACCGCTAAATTGTAACACTGGTCACGTGACAGGAAGCGGTAATAAATAAATCCACCTATTTATCATAGAAAAATTAAGTATAATGTTATAATTAAAAAGAAATATATAAAAACACACATGGATATAGTAAACATATTATACCAAAACGTGGAAGCCATCCGTCCAGTGGTTTTTTAGACAATTAATTCCGAACAAACCAACATTTACATTTTTATATATATAGATTTATAACTAGGCATGCTTTTGCTATAACTCCAGACACAGGAACTTCTAGAAAGTTTTCAGTTGACCAATGCAAATGAGCATACCAGAAAGAGCTGCATCATTCAATATGACTATGCAATCCCAACAGCTACAATGGAGCTGTTAAATATGATCAGAAAGGAGAAAGTCGCAATCCATAGTCCTTAGACCCGTGGAGGGGTACAGGACATCTACAACTTTTTATAGATGTTTTTGTAGCAAGGAGTTCTTTTTTTACAGGGTGAGGGTGCTGGCTCTACACCCAACCTTCCCAGAAGGTATATACAGCGCCTAGCCTTCCCAAATGGTCACCCATCTGGTACTGGCTAGGCTCAACTTTGCTTAACATCGGTGATCTGGGGAGAACCGGTGTGTCAGCGTGATTGTGCCATACCGAAAGTCGCAAGCCTAGTTGAAATTAGTGTCCATAATGATGCTGGTTTCAACAGAATTTAGAGATAGATATTAACTAAATACTAACGTCTTTTTTTTTTTTTTTTTTTTACATAGGCATCACCACATTATCAAGGCCAAGAGGCCACTCAAGGATAAGGGTTAAAGAGTGTACAGTAGAAATTGGACAATATAGTAATCATTAGTAATGAAAATTTGGTAAATTTGATAACTTATATGGAACGGCTCATCAAGAACTTATTTACGTTAGACTTGAACACAACCATATTGTAGTCAGCCGGAAAGCAGGAAAACGGAAGACAATTCCACAGGCGTGCAGTTCTAAGAAAGAAGCTTTGTTCATGGAATCTACGTTTAGGTTTAGGCACAGATAAAGAGTGGGGGGAACTATTGATAGTGTTTACAGCTAGACGAGTGTTTCTTGTGAAAGTTTGGCGAGGGGGGACCATAGATTGAAGCTCAGTCAAACACTTTCCATGAAAATAACGATACATCAGAGACAAACTCACAACATCTCTTCTATGAGATAGAGGTTGTAAGGAAGAGAAAAGGACATCTCCTACGAGGCTACGAAGTCTATTTTGAACTCTATCAAGGCAGGACAAGTCCTTTCTAGCAGCTTCTGCCCAGATGTGGCAACAGTATTCCATCCTTGGACGTACCTGGCTCTTATATAGATAGAGAATAGCATCAACAGTGAGATATTTACCGGATCGATAGAAAAATCCCACGATTTTTCCAGCGACCTTGGCAACAGATTTGATGTACGTGTTCCATTTAAGATCAGGAGTAATGGTCAAGCCCAGAAGCTTGTCAAAACTTGAGGCCTCCCCAAGACGAGAGCCATTCATTTCAATTGATGCCAGATGTGGATCAGAATATTGATGATGTAAAGAGAGAAGCTTGGTTTTAGATGCATTAAAAGTAACCAGCCACTCCTTTCCTCATTGTACTACATGCTCAAGATCAGAGGAGAGAGAATTGGAGAGAACTTGGTCGTTTACTGTCTTAGATGTGCTACCATAAATGGTAGTGTCATCAGCATAAATGTCTACAAATGATGTAAGGATGTGATTTGGAAGATCATTAATGTAGATCAGGAAAAGAGTTGGGCCCAGCATGGACCCCTGAGGGACACCGGCATTAATACTGTGAGCTTCTGATTTTTGCCCCTCAACTACTACTCTTATGAACCTATCAGAAAGAAATGATTTAATAATTGAGAAGACTTTTCCAGCTATACCATAGCTAGCGATCTTATGAAGTAAACCTTTATGCCATACCCTATCAAAGGCTTTAGATATGTCAAGAGCAATTGCCCTAGAAAGATTGCCACCGTCGAGAGATTTGCTAATCCTATGCGATATAACTGTAAGCACATCTGCTGTAAATCTAGCAGAACGGAAACCATATTGAGTGTCACTAAGAAGGTTATTTTTGTTGAGATGGTTGATTACTTCTGTATTTAATACAGATTCTAGCAACTTACTCATGATGCACAGGAGACTTATTGGCCTGTACTGAGAGGGGGATGAGCGATCACCTGAATTCTTAAATACAGGGCATACTGATGAAATTTTCCAGGGAGATGGGAAACTATTCTCCTTAAGACAACGTTTAAACAGTTTTGTAAGTATGGGCGCTAGTTCAGGTTGAAGATTTTTGAGTACTATAATTGGAATACCGTCAGGGCCAGTTGCTTTACTGGAATCAAGGTTTTTGATTAGCTTGGCAACATCACGGACAGATATACGTATATCACATAGCGTGTTTTCTGATACAGGAGGAAATATTGGGGGTTGGCGGCCTTGGTCGCAAAGGGTAGAATTAGCTGCAAAGTTCTTGACAAAGAGTTTGGCTTTGTCTGATGCTGACGAGATTACCTCAGGTCCATTGATAATAGTTGGGATGGAGCACACGCTTCTGTTCAGGATTCTGTTTGCTATTTGCCAAAACTGGTGGGAACCAAGCCGCTGCTCAGCTACTTTGGACAACAGATTGAGCATACAACTCTCTTGCGTTCTTTATTACTTTCTTACAATGGTTGCTGGCAATCCTGAAAGCGGCTTTAGTTTCCATACATCTATTAGGTTTGAAGCAGTGGAAAAAGTGATTTCTGTGCGCAATGGCAGCAGCACATTCTGGAGAGAACCATGGCTGGCTGTTAGGTTTTTGCTGAAACTTTTTCAAGGGTATGAAACGGTCAATACCTACAATTAACCATTCCGTCAGGTCTAATACTATAGAGGACACATCCTTTTTAAACATGGAATGCAGAGGTAGATCAGATATAAATGTACGGAAACTATCCCAGTCAGCCTTAGTGTATCGATATACTGTACGTCTTACGCACGACATGAAAATAAATTGCTATTTTAAGTAAACCTTCATCCAGTAATTCTAAGAATAGCTAGGATCATGAAAACAAATTAAAAAAGAAACACATTTCCTAATGAATATATCTAGTGAATCAAATACAAGGGAGATCTAAACAATTATGGTTGGAATCCTAAAAAGATCTCTTGATTAGAGTATCTGGAAGAGTGGGTGTATGTCTGGCATCCGGTAGAATATGCCATCTTCACAAAAATGATAAGAAAATTGAAACAAGAAAGGAGAAATGTTGTTGTGTGTTGGATGGCATTCACCTTAGGCATCTTGAACTGGCTTCCTCTGAAGGAGGAAGTGTCAAATGAATATTAAATTCACAGGCAGTTTCCAGTTGCCTATAATGATTGGCCAGGAAGCCAGTATCTTTGGACAGCTTGATCTGGTAATAGTAGCAGGTATTATCACTTTGGGCCAAAGTGGACCTGGGAGCAATGGTAACTAAGGGAAACATTCTATATGGAGCCACAGAAATGGATGTCTTTTAAAGTCATCTGACACTATGTCCGTCAAGTGCTGGAAAGGATAAATGACGAAGGTAAAAGAAGTAGGTTTAGCAAGAACTTATCTATAGACAATAGATAGGAACTTGTTCATAACGCAGACAAAGAGAAATGAGAGTAGGTTTTAATTAGGGTGTGACGAATGGCGATAGCAAAAGGACTGAACAATGAACTAAGGATTGAACAATACGAACGACACTTGATGGGGGGGGGGGAGGATCAGTTGGATGCTTTAGTTAGTTGAGGCCTAAACTTTAAGGTGAACAGTTGGAATTTGAATGCTACTGAAGATGGATCATGGTTTGTACCAGATCAAGAGTTCTTGAACAGAAATGAATTAATCAACTAACTGACGGAGACAGCCTTGACAATAGATAAAAATGTGGACCTCAGTGTGTATGTCAGTTTCACACACAGATTTCAACCCTTATGCATATGTGAAGCATTGACATCTGTGTTTTTCCTGTGATATGGTTTGTTTTATTTTTATACTTGTAGACTTGTGTGTGTCCCCATTGACTGTCGCCAGTAAGGAAATGACGCGATGTGGTCATAAGAAGATGAATGAAAAATCCACAGCACACACAACGTTTGGAGTTAGCAGCTTATCGGTGGGGCCATATGGTGTTTCATTGGTGATGTGAACCAAATTGTGTCTCCGTGTGGCCCCAGTCCTGGATATGATCTAAAACTATATCCGATGGTGAGGCCCCACCTTGCGGGCTTTGGGGAGTGTGGAGCCACCCTTTAATTGCCATTGCTCCCAGGTCCACTCTGACCCGGAGTGGTAGTACCTGTTAGGGTTCCAACTATGGGTTTAATAGAAACTGACGTAAAAAAAAAATATAATCCATTAAAAATCGTTCCTCAAAATAACTAGATTCGGCATTAAATAACCTGAAAAAGGTTGATATGCTGTAAAACAAAAACAACCAACCAACCGTGTGGCCCCATCTCTGTTCAAGGGCTCTCGATCTGGTCTAAACCATGATCCGTCTTCAGTGGTGTTTCAACTGCAACACCCTAATTGAAACCCTATCCTTATATCTCTTTGTCTACATTAAGAACAATTTCCATTGTTTATTGATAAGTCCTTTTAGTACTTGCTAAATCTATTCCTTTTTGGTTTTTATGTGTTATTTTTTAAAATTATTTATTTTTATTATTTATGTGGTATTTAAAAAAAAATTATCTGTTTATTTTAAAAATTATGTCTGGTTTTGTAATTATTTATGTGTTGTTATTTTTTTAATTTTTTATAATTTATGCGTTATTTTTAAATTATTTGTTTATTGTTTATGTGGAATTTGAAAAAAATTATTTATATGTTTATTTTAAAAATTATGTTTTTTTTTTGTCGTTATTTATGTGTTATTTTTTATTATTTATGTGCTATTCTTTTAATGATTAATTATTTTACTTTTATTTATTTTATGACTTTTTTACTTTAAATTCAAGAAAAAAAGTAAAATTTGGAAGTTTAATTTGAAATAGAAAGTTGAAATGTTTTTGTTTCTTTTTAATATCATTAAAGGGCAACACAAAACGATCAAATGAGTCTTCAAATTCACAGTATATTCTTCCTGCAGTCCTTCTTTCCACCGTCCGATTTGATATCCAGTACAGTCAAGCTATGTACCCGCACCATGTAGTGCCAGTGGTCAGCAAACTCGCTGGACCTTCCAGCCAGCTAATGCATCACTGCTACACACATATGCAGGTCAAGGTTAGTACATCCACTCTTCAAAAATTGACATATTTTTACCAAAATTTATTTTGGACCTTGTCCAGAATTCTGCCTATATTAAAAAATATCATTTTTAAAATAATCTGTGTGATGTACATATCCCAGTAAAAAAAGGAAAATATTATATTCCAAAACTCACGTAAATTGAGTAGTTTGATTTTTAAATAAGAAAATCGAATTTTATTAGTATCCGAGGAACAACTGTTACTTGTCACCATTTTGAAAACAATCTTAAGAAACAAAGAGTGATAACCTGACAATAATTCAAACTTGCAATTTTTTGTTGTGATGCCTATGAATTCCCATTAATTGCTTAAAATTTATTTTCTTTATGAAAATAAAACTACTTGATCAATGAGCGTGATTTTTGGAATGTGATATTTTTGTTTTGTCATAGGTACATACATTATAAAGATTTTCCTTCTTTTTTTTTAATATAGGGGAATTCTGGACAAGAACCTGTTATTCTATGCATGTGTGCATGTTAGTATGAGTTTTCACGGTTTCATTTTACTTCAGTTGAAATTCTCAAAAATCAAGTGGCCACCTTCTATTATATAAAAGGCAAAATGGGCGATAGATAGTTGAATAATGCATTAAATCTTTACGTCTAAAATATTTAGTTAGTAAACAAGTTAAGCATATTAATTCCCCCCCCCCCCCCCATTTAACCATTTAAATATGTTATAGACTACCTTTCTCTTGTGATTTCTTACTGGATTCCAAGACAAGAATTCATCTAGTCTGGTGGAGGTAACATCACTTGAAGAAGATGCACTCATACGAGCCTGTGTGGGTAAGCCTTATAGAGGGAATCCTATATGCATGCACATACACATCCAATAAATTATGAAACAGCTCCACATGTTATGTGTTTGAAATTTTTAGATGAAGATTGATTAGTCATATTAACTGGATTCTTCAGGCTATAGTTCTCATGTGTCCAATGTGACCTTTGCAAGGATTCGTGCTGTAGTTATAAAGTTGTTGTAAGTTACACCCTTCTAAATTGTCAAAGGTTCAATCCTTAGTATGGGCAACACCCAAATGCAATTGCGAATTACTTAGGTCATCTACCCAGTCATGGCTGATAGAACGTGAACATGCTATCCCTTCTGATTAAATAAAGTATTCCGTGTAGATTTCTGATTTCAACCGAAAGATTTCTGAGTTCAATAGGATACACCCGAAGAATACCGTAGTTTATGCCGATCGAAACGTTGTGCAAATACCACTCAAGATCAGAATAGTTGTTCGAAAAATCTAAATATAATGGAATCCACTTTTTTTTTTTTTTTAAATTTTACTTCAGTTCTCAGAAATCAAGAGGCCCACTCCCTGGGACTAACACTTGACTCTACATGAGATACACAGATATTCGAATGTTCTATTAAATTTCTTTATCTCTCAAACACTGAGTTAGTATAGAAATTGAGAACATAATTTTCCTCTCCCCAATTAAACATCTTCATATATCTTTCATTTTGGTCTATGGTCTTACTGGATGCCAGGACAAGAATTCAGCTATTCTTGTGGAGTATCCAGCTTTATGTTGTTACTTGAGGTAACATCACTTGAAGAAGATGCACTAGTAAAAGCCAGTGTGGGTAAGCCTTACAGAAGAGATCGTATTTAGGCTGCGAATACTATGTGATCTTGAATAGTTAGTCAGCGTTTACTTATAGGGAAAAATATCCTCATACCAGGTTGTTCTGACCAACCCTTGTACAGAGAGACCTTAGACACTCAAGGACAATGTCTAGTAGGCATTCAAGTTCATGAAAGATACTGTGTGCAAGTAAGTTTCATGTTCAATGGGCATAAAGTTTATATGTCTCGTATTGTTGCTTCACATAAATATGTTTATTAGATAGAAAAATGTATATGTGTGTATTATTATCAGCAGCTGTAGTTTCAGCTGTTTATTTTTGTTATATTAGTATGAAAGTTTGTGTAAGACAGTGTATGCAAGTACGCTCAATACGGTATGTGTATATGTCTTTTAGTTGCTTCATCTACTAATTGTGTGTATGTGTGTGTGTGTGCATAGTAGCAGTAGTAATAGTTTTAGTTGTTTGCTAGTTTTATGTTGATATTTGTTTTACTACTGGAATAAAATCAAATTCTATTGTTTTTCTATAAGTATAACCGTTTTCTTCCTGAGATTTTAATGTATGGCTCTGTTCTTGAGGAGAAATCAACTCTGAAACTTCTTGTTCTTCTTTCCTCATCGGATCTTTCTTGGCGTCCAGAGGTTAGATTCATTACTTTTTTTTTGCGTAACCCTAACCCTAACCCGTCCAGAGGTTAGATTCATTACTTTTTCTTGCGTAACCCTAACCCTAACCCCACCAAACAGTTTCTTATACTTGATGGTATTCTCTATCTCTTTAAATTTACGATCAGGCATTACAAGAAGTATTGTTGTCATATCTGGGTTTATGAATCTCTGTCCAGTTTGAGGTTTTTGATAAGTTTCAAAAACCTATATGTAATTTGCGTGGTTCCCAAAAAATGATGTTGCTGGTCTTTGTTTCTTTTTATCTGTATCCTAATATGATAGCATGCGTGTTATTTTGTGTGGCATGCTTTTTTTTTCTTTTGAGTGACTGTTGTTTAATTGTTATGATCTTCCATTTCTTGTAATAAATAAATTTACCAAGAATTCTTAATAAGTTTTGGTTTCGGTTTCGATTATAGTTGAAGGAACTCAAGTTATATATATGCATACATATATTTTTATTTTCTTAAGTTTTGATTTTGGTTTCGATTCAAGCTGATGCACCCAAGTCATTTTTAAATCACAACTTTATAATATATAAGAATCTTTTTTTTTTTTACAAAGGAGTCACTACCTATCAAAGCCCGGAGGCCACTTGAGGATAAGGGTTAATAAGCGTACAGTGGTCAATGGGATAATGTTGTAATAATTGTTAGTGGTGGAAATCTGGTAAATTGGATTACTTAAGGGGAATGGTTCATCAAGAACTTGTTTACGTTGGACTTGAAAATGACCAGATTATAGGCAGCTGGAAAGCAGGCAAAAGGAAGAGTTCCACAGGTGTGCAGTTCTAAGAAAGAAACTTTGTTCATGGAATCTACGATTAGGTTTAGGCACAGATAAAGAGTGGAGGAAATTATTCATAGTGTTTTTAGCTAGACTAATGTTTCTTATGAAAGTTTGGTGAAGGGAGGACCATAGATTGAAGCTCAGACGAGCACTTGCCATGAAATCGATAAAAAATTTACTCTATATTAGTATATATGAAATGTGTATAAATTAAAATGTCATATTTAAGCATATCTTATGACCAGGCAATTCCAGGTGTCTCTGCTAGCTTAGATAAATACTTTTGTAGTTTTAACAAAGGAGCGACAAAAGTATTAGAGCATCTTCATTTATGCTGAACATCTACAGGATGACAATATCAATATATTACATATGAAATAGTCTGCTGTGGAATTTCCACAGGTCCTGCTAGTATGTACTATTATGGCATTTATTTTTCAGAATTGTCTGATTTATATTATTCTTTGTTCCAGCTCATTTGACTCATTGGTCTAGTGGTCTTCATCTATTCATTGTTCAAATACCTCATTATAATCCATCTTCCTAATCCATTAGCTTCTTTACAAAAACTGCCTGGTGCTGTGACAACATGTGTGGGCCCCGACAGACTGCCGACCCCCCAATATCATGTGCCATGGATGTTTCGTTTAACTTCTTATTGCTGGATCGTCATTTTCTCGCTAGCGACTGTCGATGGGAATACACATGGGTCCACAAAGACGTTTTAGTCTGTTAAACGTTGGAAAATTTGATATCCTTATAATGAGTGCTTTATGCCAAATTTCTGATTGAATATGATTAAATTTGTGCTCATTTTTGCAATAAATACTAATCACTATTAATCCATAATTGTGCATCGAATGGATACCATAATACTTTGTTTGCTGTGTCTTGTCATAACAAAAGTGCATATAAAATTTAACCTAGATCGATCCAGTAGTTTCTGCAGAAGAGTGGAACATACAGGCTAACTAAGAGAAAAAATTTAAAAAAACCTAGCAGAACCCGTTGAAATTCCACGGTAGTTGAAAACTTTTAAAACGCATTACAAATAAAATGAATACAAAATAAGATAAAATAACAAAAAATTTGAAACGATTTTTAGCAAATTCTTTTTTAACCTTTTAAAACTAAAAAGAATTGATTTAAAAAATTTAGATTTTTTTTCTAATTAAAATTCAACACACGACACATTGTTTTTTTTCTGAATAATAATTTATATAGGAATTATAATAGGACAGATGTCATCGATCCACTTGCACATTTTTTTTAATTTGAAAAAGAAACTATAAAAACTTACAGTTTCCTCTCAACATGACTTTTTTTTTAATTATAAAATTTGAAAACGTAAACAGACAGCCATGTTTTTTTTTGTGGGGGGGATTCTTAAATTTTTGTTAAAGAAATGGTTTTAATGATTTTTAACTGATAAAGAGCGACTATAAAGGGAGGTAATTCGTTTCTTATTAATTAATGTTTGTGATGATGTTTTTTTTTGTGACACTGGACATACGGACAAGTAAATTAATATTTAGATAATCAAAAATCTAATAATACCTTTGTCACTTGTGCTACCTTTTTTTTCTTTTTCTGTTGTAGTTGTATAGTTTTTCTACTGGACTTCTTCACATTGACCCTGCTGGCACCTGTTCTCATTCAGTGACCATTGTGCCCCCTTGCAGTGGAGCGCTCTATAAGCGGACACTACTTTTTCCTATTTATTGGTAAGAATCCCAGAATGTTCACTTTTGTGCTTCTCTTTGAAATCATGTGATGTCTTAAAGGGTTTATTAATATTCTCTTTTTCTTTCACAAGATGGAAAAATACGATGGCATCTCCTGAAATATAAACACCCTTTTTATTTTATACTTGCAGGCCACCCAGCGTTGCCCCGTCCTAAAATATGCATAAATATTATATTTTTAATTCGTACAGGAACTGAGACATTTGCATGCGAGCGTTGTTTTTTTCTAAAGAGTTCACTTCTTGTAAGTAACAGAAAAAATAATACTCAAGTTGAAAGCAAAACGAGAACCTAAAGTCAATAAGTCAAGTACGATAACCATTAGGCTAGCTTACCATGATCTTTAAAAAGTGTTTTCCAAAATACTTATTCTTAACATAAGTAATCTGTCACGTGAACAATTCAGGCACCTGCATTCTTTAAACAATTGACAAACAGATAAAAATCCAATGACCCCCTCCCCTCATGTGCCAGTTTTGAAATTTTTACCCCTTTCCATGTGTCTGATTAACCTATATACCAAATTTCAAGTCTGTAGATCAAATATTCGTTGAGTATATAGGTTGAGAATTGTCCTCACACGCACATTCTCACTTTTATAGATATACTAGCATGGGTGCCCGGCGTTGCCCGGTTGTTTGAAGGTGTATGCTGAGCAAAAAAAACAAAACAAAAAAAACGGTCAATTTTTTAAACTTTGACCCCTATTAGGACCCCTTAATATTTATTGTTTTGGGCTCAAATCAAGTTATTAAGTTAGATCCATGTCCGAGGAACCTATATCTAAAATTTCAAGTGTTTAGACCCAAAATTGTCGGAGGAGTTTGATAGAGTTCTCAAAGGTCAAATCGTTGAACTTTGACCACCTTAACAGCCAAATTTCTGGCCGAAACCGATCACATAGATTTTTCCAAATCTCAGTACCCTGTATATCAAATTTCGAGTCGGACCAACTTGAGGCGCGTGATCCAAATCACTATGCGCGCTACTGCCAGGATCACCATTCTTTCCTCCCTGGGGAACAGCGGCTCCATGTTGTACACAAAATAACCTTCGTCGAGATCGAGCGGACATTCGGCATCGATGCGAGCCGTTACCCTCCCGACGTACTCCAATAAGGGCTGGATCCGGCTGCAACTAAAAAACGCATGCCCGATCGTTTCGGGCTCGCGTTCGTCACAGCGCGGACAGAAGCCCCTTGTATGTTCTTTATACCGGCAGAGTTCGTCGAGAAGGGGCAGCGCGTTTCGGACCAGTCGCCAGGTGAGGGAAAATTTCGAGTTGTTCAGAATCTCCCATCCTGGCGCCCAACTCCAATGAGAACGGACAACCTCCATCGACCATCCCATCCGCCTACAAAGTGGATCCTTCGCGGTCCCCTCCACTAGCTCCCGATAAAGTTTCTTTCTTGGCTGATCGAGGACACTGGTCCCCGGCAAAGCTCTAAGAGCGGTCGGCATTCGGAGAAGAACTTAGACTCCCCCCTCGGTCTACGAGGACCTTCTACCGAGGGGTTGGGTTTGAGATTGGGAAACGAGTTCTCAACCACAGGGACCCAAGGAGCGTCTTCTTCAAGCGAACGACCCAGGAAAGCCAATCTCTCAGCATTTCTATGACACAAGAGACTGGGCTGACCCAGGCCTCCCTCGCTCGGATTCTGGACACAGACCTCTCTGCAGACATAATGCTTACCATCGTTCCACAATAGTAAATCGAGGCGCCCTTGTAAGCGGGTTAGTTGTTCTGCAGGGAGAGGAAGTACAGACAATCGGTAAAGGATGAGCGGAAAGACGTATGTAGTACACGCCTCCGCCCGACCCTTCAAGGACAATTTCCTTCCAATCCAAGTCTTCACCGACGATTTGACCTTGCCATATACTTCCGACCAATTCTTTTCCAGCTGAAGTCCCGGTCCAAACCAGACACCGAGAATATGGACCGGTCCATCAGTCCAGCTGAAAATACCTAGAAGTGAGTTTACCCCGGTCCAGGCCCCCAACCGCAGGCCGACAGACTTGCTGCGGTTGAACATGGCCCCTGTGACTTCTTCGTATCGAGCGAGCGCCTCGACCACCGCTTGAACGTCCGTGTGGCAAGACATGAACACGGTGACGTCATCAGCGAACGCGGAAACCCTGGCTCGTGTGTCTCCAGGGAGAACTATTACGCGCAGGACTGGTGTAGCCGCCTCGTCCCTTAACTTGCCAGGACGTACAACAGAGGCGACAGCAGACAACCCTGACCCACCAACCGAGAGACAGCGAATGACTCCGACAGCTTACCGTTGATCTGCACCGCTACCGTCGGCCTATCATACAGGACAAAGATCTACTTGCGGAAGTCCGGATTAAATCCGGCGGCCTCTAGCACAGCTCCTAGGAACCGATGGTCGACCCTATCGAATGCCTTGGACTGATATAAACTGATTAGCGCGGCTAAGGCCAAGACACTTCTTGTAAGTAAAAAAAAAAAAAATGTTCAAGCTGAAACCAAGACCTAAAGGCAGTGAGTCAAGTACAATAACCATTAGGCCTGCTTGACATAATCTTTAAAAAGTGTTTTCAAACCTACTTATTCTTAACATAAGTTATGTCACATAAACGATTCACACATGCGCATTTGTCAAACAGTTGACAAACAGATAAACATCCGATGTACCAATTGTTCAATTTTGACACCTTATCAGTCGTTTTTTCCAGAGGAAAACTGATTAAAATGTTTTCTACATGTCTGAATACCCAATATATCAAATTTCAAAACTGTAGATAAAACATTTGTTGAGTATATAGTTTGAAAAGTGTCCTCTCACACACACACACTCACATTCTCACTTTTATAGCTATACAGATTACTATTTTTGGTTCTTGTCCAGAATTTCTCTTATATCAATAATTGAAAATAAAGAACAATCTGTATGTCGATGTAATCAAACAAAAATATCATATTCTATAAATCACGTAAATAGATCAAGTAATTTTATTTTTAAATAAGAAAATTAAATTTTATAAGTAACCAAAAAAAGGCTATCTTTTCCGCAATTTTAAAAACAATCTAAAACAAAGAGCACAAGGGGAGATAACTTTTAAAAAAATACATACGTGCATCATACGGATTTTCTTTGTTTTTGTCTTTTAGATAGGGTAAATTCTGGACAAAAACCAAAAAAATTGTATGAAGAAACAAAAATATCATATTCCAAAAATCATGGAAATTGATCAAGTAGTCTTATTTTTATAAAGAAAATTATTTTCTAGTAAGTACAAATGATTGTTGAGTTATCTCCCTTTGTTTCTTGTGATTTTTTTTTTTTTTTCAAAATAGTGATTTGAGATAATCACTCCTTGGATACACACAAAATTTGATTTTATGAAACTACTTGATCAAGTTAAATGATTTTTGGAATATATTTTCGTTTCATCATGGGTATGTACATCATACAAAATTTTATTTATTTTTGTTTTTTAATATATAGGAGGGGGATTTCTGGACAAGTAAACTATTTATTTTTTTTTTTTTTTACTATTTTTATAGCTAATCTATTATATATGAGAAATATATTGTAAAGCAGAAGTGTGTTGGATGTTTCTTCATTTTCTGAAATTTTATTTGTTTTAAATTCTTCCAGGAAAAACCCTTACCTGTCCTCAACCGAATACATGTTCGAGATTCCTCAGCTGAGTATTAATCTTAAGAAATCACATATCCTTTTCATGTTTCACATTTGGAAATCCTGGTTAGAAAAAAAGCCTCGACCAATTGCTGCTTTGGATGACACGCTGTTTGATGACATCTCGGCTGACAGCAAAGGTTCCTTTTTATTTTCTCCAATTTTTGTTGAATAATAATTTGAATACTTTTTTGGCTTACTGTGAATATATATATATATATATATCTATCTATCTATATATATATATATATATATATATATATATATATATATATATATTTCACTGGTAAGTCATAATATGTGCTTAAATATAATATTTTAATTCATGCAAATTAGATATTTATTTATTATAGAGACAATTCTCTATCAATCATTATATTGAACCTAATATACGGTAATGAGATCAAAACTAAAAATATATATATATATATATATATATATATATATATGACTTAGGTGCCATCAACTAGAATTGAAACCAAAACATACAACTTTCTACCTCTATTCTTTAGCCTCTGAGCCACGCCCATATATATATATATATATATATATATATAACTACTTTGTTTACTCACATAAATTAATATGTGAAAGTATAAATTTATGCGTAAACTTTTAAGTATTTACTTCAGCAGTGCTCAATACGTATTGTAGAGCTAGGTAGTAAGTTATAAAATATATATGGCGATTAAGCTACACAGAATATTCTGTGTAGCTTAATCGCCATATATATTTTATAACTTACTATATAGATATATATATTCACTTGTCATCCCTTTTAAAAAGATCGAACCCTCTGATTGTTAAAGACAAGATTCAAGTATTCAATAATCAAGCAGTTATATATATATATATATATATATTTATATATATATATATATATATATAAATAAATGACAAAAATTCTCTGTACCAAATTTCAAGATGTTGTCCATCTTACCATTTATTTTAAGTAATGTTCAATTAGCGCAGAACCATTCATATAATATGTAAATTTTTTAATATTTTCCGCCTTCACTCATCAGAAGAAGAAAAATTCCAAAAAATCAGAAGAGTAGTTGCAATTGTGTTTTGTGGTATTTATGCCATTTTTTATTTTTCAAAAAAAAAAAAAAGAAAAATTGTTTATATATAATTTTGTTTTGTTTGTTTGTTTGGTGCAATTTGTAATAATATCTATTTGCCTCTGATGAGTTGTTTGACAACACAATGGACAATATCTCTCATCAATACAACAAAACATGTCAGACATTTATGAAAAAAATAAGTCAAATAACTTGGAAATAAACAATAAAAAAAAATAAACTAAAGTCATGATTGTGGACTGATTCTGATTTTTGTTTATTGGAATGTAACTCTTTCTTAGCAATTTGTTCAAGCTGGGGATGTAATATTCACCCGCTAACTCAGATATTCCAACAGAGATCTTTTTAAGATTTTAACCCTTTAAGTGCAATTGTTTGAATCTCTCTTGCACTTGGTTCCCCGGGTATATTTGCTAAGTAGCTATATATGTGTACGTGTCTGTATTAAGACATCATTTTTATCCTGTTTTATTAAATATAGTAGACAATTCCTTTTAAAGTTTTTAGTTTGGATCCTCTTTGTTTTTCTTTCAGAGAAACATACTCACACGCCCCCCCCCCATCCAGCTGCACAGTAGAGATTGGACAATATAGTAATCAATTTGGTAAATTTGTTAACTTATATGGAACGGCTCATCAAGAACTTGTTTATGTTAGACTTGAAGACAACCATATTGTAGTCAGCCGGAAAGCAGGAAAACGGAAAACAATTCCACAGCCGTGCAGTTCTAAGAAAGAAGCTTTGTTCATGGAATCTATGTTTAGGTTTAGGCACAAATAAAGAGTGGGGGAATTAGTGATAGTGTTTTTAGCTAGATGAGTGTTTCTTGTGAAAGTTTGGCGATTTTCATGGCAAGTACCCGTCTGAGCAATCTATGGTCCCCTCTCACCAAACATTCACAAGAAACACTTGTCTGGCTGAAAACACTATCAATAATTTCCCCCACTCTTTATCTGTACCTAAAGCTAACCGTAGATTCCATGAACAAAGCTTCTTTCTTAGAACTGCACATTTGTGGAACTCTCTTCCGTTTCCCTGCTTTCCAGCTGACTACAATATGGCTGTCTTCAAGTCCAATGTAAACAAGTTCTTGATGAGTCGTTCCCCTTAAGTAATCCAATTTACCAAATTTACACTTCTAACGATTACTATATTGTCCTTTTGACTCCTGTACACTCTTCAACCCTTATCCTTGAGTGGCCTCTGGGCCTTGATAAGTGGTTATTCCCTTGTAAAAAAAAAACAAAAAAACGAACGAGGTTAATACAGAGTGCTAAATACCAAAGTAGGGCAAAATGTACTTTTCATTTGCTTTGTTTACAATATATCACTACACATTCATGAGTATGTTTAGGTCTGTCAGTTACAAGTAATAAGAGACCTCTTCAGGTGATATTGCTTTTGCAAAAGTTTGGTCCAGTCTAAGAGATCTTTAGTTATTTGGAACTGGCTGACCTCTGAATTATGTAAAATAATACATATATATATATATATATATATATATTTTAATGTCTGTTTGGTTTCTTTTATGAATGCTTTTCTTTGTCTATTTTTTCTTTTGTAGTAAATGAATTAAGTGAATCTTTGCCGCTGTTTGAAGTGACCTTGAATAATTTTGAAATGCGAACCTGCTTCACACCCTCTGCTGTTGCGGTCACTGCGACTTTATCCAGCGTACAAGCCATGTTATATATTAACAGTAAGTAATGTTAAAAAACTTTGCATTTCTTTTTTCCTCTCCAGAAAACTTCAAACTTCCATTGATTTTCTTTTCTTTAGAACTAGCGGGGGTACCTGGCGTTGCCCGGGTGGTTGGAGATGTGTGCGCTCGTAAATAAAAAAGAAACTGGGGGGGGGGGGGTAGGATCGATCCTGAAGCCCTGAGGCGAAGTTTGAAAATGAAATGTGAAAAAAACATGAACCGTTCAGCCAGCCAGAATGAGTTACTGAAAGATGTTTGAATTTATTTAAGTAAGAACGAAATTGACAGGTGCCCACACGGAGGTCATCGAGTGTTACGACGACAATGACGACGACGTAAGCAATAGTTATTCAGCAAATGAGGTCAATGACCAGGTTTGTTTGTTATAAGCGAAGTAAAAAAAGAAAACATAAAAACGAATGTTAAAACTTAAGCGGAGGGGGGGGGGTAATCAAAACATCGAAAAAAAACACAAAAAAAACTAACGGAAGGCAAACGAACGATGTAAAAATCGAAAAAACAAAAAAGAAAACAGAAAAATGAACGTTAAAACCAAAAAAAACACGTGAAAAATGGCTTAAATAAGCCTGTTTCGATATTAAAATTTAAAACATCGGTAGGTACCCAGGTGTTTTTGGGTGTCGCTAAGAATAAGCGAAGTAAAAAAAAAAAACAGAAAAACAAACGTTACGTGAAAAATGGCTTAAATAACACTGGTTCAATATTTAAATTTAAAAAAAAAAAAAAAAAAGAAAGATATCTCACACTGCGATTCGAACCCAAAACGTTTAGATAATGAACCAATGCGCTAATCAACTGACCTAACGCGACGTACATGAAATTTAGTCAGTTCTTCAACTATTTAAAGTAAATCAGGTCATGACGTCATCTGACGCATGCGTAGAACCGGTCGTCGTCACGAGAGGACCGTTTTTGTTGTCCCCCCCCCCTGTCGAAAATTGTCGATTTCGGGGTGAAAAAATTAACGTTTTTGGCTAATTTTTCGATATTTTTCATGCGAAGGATGGAGCTTCAATATGATACAGAGTTTGTGAATTTTTGTTCTGTCTGTTGAAAGTTTTTAGCAGACACACAAACATACACACATACAAACATACATACATACATTTTCGTTTTTTTATATATAGATAAGTACGAATAAAAACAAAAAAGTCTGGCATGAAGGGCTGCTCTTGAAAATTAAATCATACAGTATAACTGAACGTATACTAAATATAATTAGATCCTTCTTAGACGAGAGGACCATGCAGGTTATCATTGATGGATGTATATCTAAGCAGCATAACATTAATGCTGGAGTGCCTCAAGGGTTGATACTCTGACCAGTATTATTCCTGATATTCATGAACAGCCTCCCTGATAATATTGTGTCCGAGATGGGTATATTTGCTGAAGATACGACGCTCTATAACATGTACGAGAGAAGAACGGATGTGTATAAATCTAAGACAATGGCAGAATTGTTGGAAAAATGACCTCCAGAACGTAATGGAACAAATTCATTGAGGACATTGGAAAGGCTGCTGCAAAGAAGATGCGTTCCTTTTATCAAACAGAAGATTACTTACACCTGAGAGTATCCTATACCGCTACAAGGCCACCATTTGCCCATGCATGGAGTATTGTTGCCACATCTGGGCTGGTGCATATACCACTAGTCTCTCCCTCATGGATAGGGTCCAAAAAAAGAGTCTCAAATCTAATATGTCCCACTTTGTCAACTAAGCTCCAACCCCTGTCCCATCGCTGTAATGTTGCATCTTTGTGCCTATTTTACAAATATTTTAATGGAATGTGCTCTGATGAACGTATTTCACTTTTGCCCCTCAACATACATATCCCTAACAAACCTGTTTAGCAACAAAATCTCACCCCTTCATTGTTGAGGTCCCTAAATGCCAGAAAGCTTTCTGCTCTAATAGTATCTTACCTCGAACCGCTAGACTTTGGGATTCCCTTCCTGCTACCTGTTTCCCTGACTGAACTTTTTTAATGAAAATAATATCAACTATTTATATGGATTTTTTTTTTTTTTAATTTTAGAAAATGGTAAAGATCAAGTGATTCCAATTCTCTCCGGACCATCATCAACAACTGCTGTGACATCATCCACATATTTCATTTCCGACAACATCTCATCATCACCTTCATCCCAACCTGTAGATTTTATTGTATTTACTATCCAACTTCCGAATAAGACGGACACACCTGAAGGTAAATTTTTTTTTCTTTTATCGCATGTGAAATCATGCCTGTTGTTGATGTTGAAAAGTGAGTTGAAGTCTGTGATACAATTTACTCTCTTCTTAATCTCCTCTCTTGTTTATATATATATGATGAGAATAATGGAAATAGTATTCCAACAAAATAGAGCAAAAGAAACAAACCGAGTTATGTGTTCATCATAAAACGGAAATGGAATCTTGTCGTCTTTTCAAGGGTGATAATTTTATTATTCCACCAGCACACTCCATTAATACACTTGGATCTGAGTTGTGGTAGTAAATGTCAGAATCCTATTTATGGGTTAAATAGAATCTATTATTTACAGACTACATACAAACTAGGAAGAGGAAGTCTCGAAATGAAGACGAAACATTGATGAACACATAATTTGGTTTGTTCCTTTATATATATATATATATATATATATATATATATATATTGTTACGTGCAAGAAAATGTCTAGGGGAAGACACAACATATATTGAAAAAAAATAAAAATAAAAGAATTTATTGAACAGATAAATAGTGAGAGCAAGTATTTACAAGAAAAAGGGTGTAACGGAAATAAATCTGGTTTTAGGTTAATCTAGCTTTTATGTATCTAGTTTTTATATATATATATATATATATATATATATATATATATTGTTACATGCAAGAGAAAAATTAAAGAATTTATTGAATAGATAAACAGTAAAAACATTTACAAGAAAAATGGAGTAGGGAAGATAAATCTGGTTTTAGGTTAATATAGCTTTTATGTAAATGATAACCGAGTTTAAGAAATAATAATATATTACTTTTGGGGATGAAACTTTCTAGAATTTCTAAAATGGAACACTATGATTTGGAACTTTCTGGAACTCTCGGAAAAAGAACACTTTTCTGGTCTGTTTTTACAACTCTGCAGGAATTTTTAAAAAGAATCTTTTTAATTGTAATGTAATGTATTTTAATAGTAAAAATGTTATATTATTATATATTATTAGGTTGGTGCAAAAATAATGTTGTTTTTCGACGTCCAACTATATATATATATATATATATATATATAAAATATATATATAAAAAAACGACATTATTTTTGCACCAGCCTTATATATTTTATACTTACACAACATCGAGTTGGCACACACAACATCGAGTCAAACACAAAATCGACATTTTCTTACCATCAACGCTTACCCTGTGAACTTGGAGTATGGAAAATTCCCATATACACAAAACAAAATCACTGAAAAAACAAAAATGCCCTAATTAAGGGTAAGGATAATGAGTAAACGTTACTTAAAATGATGGTTAAAATTATTACGAACTTGCCAGAATTCGAACCTGGAATCTTCTGATCCGTAGCTGGATGCGTTATCCATTGCGCCACAAATCCTGTCCGTATGCTGAAAGATGTTACCGTGACTGTATACAGACAGTGCTAAATTCCTTTGACATGGGCAGGTAGCTTTTTCGACAAAAACGAAACGACCCAAAACCCCTTATTTCAGGCTTTTTGTGTGACTTGGTGTTGTTCGTTACGAACCATATATAGATAAGGACAATCTAGGGACTCACACCAGTCAGGGAAAAAAAGTATTTTTCAACTCGGTGCATTCGTTTGGAAGTTTTATTGGTATATATATACACACACATAAATAAATAAATAAACATTTAGAATTTTATTAATAGTAAAGATTATTATATATTATAATAGTAATTTGTATTATTTATATATTTATTTGATATTTATATTATTTTTCTGTTACCATTTATGTAAGAAATTGTAATTTCTTCATATTTTAAAGAGGAAAATGTCCTCTCGTGATATCTGCATTAAGTTCTGGTTATCCAAAAAATAAAAATAAAAAAAAAATAAAACGAATTTTTTTTTTTTTTTTTTCATTTTTATTTTTTTTAACAAAGAGGCCACCATTTATCAAGGCCTGAAGAATAAGGGTTAAAAAATGTAAGTTGGTTGTATAGCAATTGTTAATGGTCCAGATTGGGTAGAATTTGGATTATTTAAGGAGATGGCTATACAAGAATTTGTTTACATTGGACTTAAAAGCTACAATATTGTAATCGGCTGGGAAGAAGTAGAACAGTGTTCACAGGTGAGCAGTTTTAGGAAAGAAGCTTTGTTCATGGAATCTGTATTTAGATTTAGGCACATCATATAGAGTGGGGGAAATTGTTGATAATGGTTATAGCTAGTTTAGTGTTTTTTTGTGAAAGTTTGGCAAGGTGGGGGACCATAGATTGGAGCTCAGACGAGCACTTGCACAAAATTACTGGATTCTGCATTAGGTAAATAGACAAGGGTTGATATACTGTAAAACAAAATCACAAACCAAAAACCATAAATAAATATTTGAACTGACCAGTGTCAGCATGAAATAATCTGAAAAGAATTGATATGCCTTAAAGCAAAAAAAAGAAAAAAACAAACAAAAACTGGTTTAAATTTTAAATGTGTTGAGACTTGTTAATATATGCATCTGAAATGGTCTGCTTTTTATAATCTGCAGATTTTGTTAATTTCAGCTCCTGCTCTTTTACAAATGAACATTGCGGGCCTGGCCGTGCTGCTTGACCCAGCCATCTACGCATGGCTTTCTTATATGCCTCGTAAAAAAGTGAATCCAAAACTTAGACAGCAGCAGCAACAGCAACGACAGAAGGTTGAGAAAGTCATCGATGCGAATTTAGCTCATGTTGCGTCACCTTTGCAGGGAAACCTCTCGCAAGGTAACATATTTAAACGACAAAACATTTTTTTTGCAATGCCAAAATTTAAATTTCTCATCATATGCAATCGTAACACATTCTATCTCTCCTTCTCTGAAGAAATATTTGATGTTTCCTTTTTTTATTATTAAAATCACAAATGGCCTCATTTCTTAATTTGTTATGCATATATGCTTAAAAACCATGCAGTACTTTACCACTAGGATGAAATAAATCCATCTATATATAACTGTGATTTTGTCTGTCTGTCTAAGGAATGGTCTCTACCAAACCCCTCTGTCAATTTTTGGTTTGCAGGCTTGAAACTTGATGTATAGGGGATTTGAACCTGTAGAACAAATTTGATTTGATCTTTAACCGATAAAAATAGTTGTTAACAGGTTAAAATTGAAAAAAAAACTGTAACTTGGCAGGCATAAGTTGACTTGAAGTGCTGTTGTATGTATGCGTAACTATATATTTATATGTTTATTAAATTTTAACGTTTTTTTATCCATTTGATGATAGCTCAAATGAAAATGACTAACGCGAGAGTGCTAAATTCATGCAGATTATTAGAAATTTAAGAAAGCCAAAGACAATACATTTTTTTTCTTTAAAGCAAGTTTTTAACCTAATAGGTCCTATTTTTTTTTTTTTTTAAGAAAAGAAAAAAAATATATTGTGTTTTGGCTTTTTAAAATTTCTAATAATAATCAAAATAGGAAACAGTATTTCAAAAAGTGGCAATCTATTATTTCATTAAAACTTTTCAATATTCATTGTCATGTCATGCGTAAAGTAGCCATTACGCATGAACCGTGTTCTTTCTCCCCGTCTTAAAGAGTCTCTCTGCCAGTGCAGGGCCACATGTCCATCTTCTCTGACATGCGTTTTTCTTTTCTGCTGACCACGCACTTGCCACAGCCAGCCCATTCTTGCCTTCACTAAACATAGGGACGGTCAAAAATGGGCAGACAAAAATGGGGGACCTAGTTTTGAAAGTTGATTTATCATTATTGTTTTGTAGGTTTTCGACTACTTTTTTATTGTATTTGAACTAAACTTAATTTCCAAAAGGAAAAAAATATTTGTACACGTGAAAAAAAGTTATGAAAATGTTTTCACGGTGAGCTACCCAATTCAGCTAAATTTTGAAGTTAAATAAATTCATTGTAAAAATCCTTTAAAAGATAAATATTAGTTTTCTGGGTCTATTTCAAAGATAATTAGTAAAGTCCTAAGATACTGAATTAAATAATATAAAAAAAAAAAAAAACCTTGTTTATACAGAGTGATTCTGACGTTCGCAAAACGCAACAAACTAAAATTTTGTAAACACAAAAATTACGAAGGCCCAACATTTCAGGTAGTCGAAAGACTGTGAAAATGACGTCATGTAATTAAAAGGGAGGAAATTTTTTTTCCCAATCGTGCATCCGTGCATTTCTTTTCTAAACGTTTGTATTAATTTTTGCATTTTTTGATTTAATTATTTTCTTATGTTCCTGTTTTTAAATTACTTTTTTTTAAAATTATTGTTCAATATTATATAAAAAATATGTTACACCGAAAGTTTCACATTCTTGCGAGCAAGGAAATTATTAAAATCTTGCATATAAAAATTATGCAAAACCCATAATTTTAAAAAAAAGTAGAAATATTTTTTGTAATTATAATTTTTTGTGTGAAAATATTAAATAAACAATGCTTAATTCAATGGTAATATCGGTAGTTCGAGAAATTAATTTTTCTTCGAGTTATATCGAATTCATTAATATGGAATTTAGGGAACTTTTCGTTTCCTATAAAAATCATTTTATTTTTATTGTTACAAATTATGATGCTTTATTTATATAAAAAAAGCAAAAATAAATTCCTGCGTTTTTTATTTACTACAGAAAACCATAACTTTAGTAAAGGTATTTTTTGTTTAAACAAAATAATACATTTCCACTAAGATGTAAATATAAATGATTAGTTCATTATATTCCGCGATCATTATTTGATAAATACTGAAAATTTCATTAAAATTGGTTAATTTCCTAATTTTTGGTGATTTTTTTTTTTTTATAAGTAAAGGGAGGGGTCAAAATGTTTATACATTTTGAGCATCGGCATTCATTTTGCCTGTACCTACTAAACATATCCATCTCCTTCGGTGTTGACTTTGCTATTCCCTGACCATATGGTGTCCTTTTTTTCTTTTTCTTCAGATGCAAGCCCGAGCACACTTGCCAATTAGCATACACATTCAAACACTGCTCCTGCTGCTAATACAATCGCTTGCCATCCATCCTTTAGCTGCTGCTGCTATTTTCATATGTGCTGCTATTTTCATACATGCTCATATACACTCTGTTACGCATGGAGCAAATTTTTTTTTTCAGCATTGCTTCATTTACTTTTAAAAGTCCTTCCATCAGTTCATAATCTTCGGTGTTGCATATAGATATATTTGTTTATATTTGTATATTATATATTTATAGCGGTCCTGGATATGACCTTAAACTCTATCCAATGGTGAGGCCCCAGCTTGCAGGCCTTAGGGAGTGTGGAGCCACCCTTTAATTACCATTGCTCTCAGGTCCACTCTGACCCGGAGTGATAGTACCTGTTAGGGTTCCAACTATGGGTTAAATAGAATACGACTTAAAAAACAAATACACTATATTAAAAAATCGTTCTTCAAAATCACCAGATTCGGCATTAAATAATCTGAAAAGGTTTGATATGCTGTAAAACAAAAACAAACAACCATATATATTTATATATTTGTCTTTGTTTTGTTTTTTTTTTTTTTGCTTTTATTCATCCCAAACAAGGAACATTTCCACTAAGGCATAAATTAAAGGTCACATCAATAGGGCATCCTAAGTGGGGAGTTATGCAGCAAGATTCTTGTTCACATTACATTTAAATTTCTGCATCTTAGTACAGCAAAGGAAACAAGGAGCAGGGCGGGGAATTCCAAATACTAGCTGTCAAAATAGAAAGTTTTCTGATGTCTGCAGATCTCTACAGTGGGAGGGTGTGATTTGGCTAATTCCCAGGTTGGTCGGATGTATTTACTTCGAAGAGCAGCAAGATTATCAGAGAACATTCCATTGAAGTACTTGTAAAACTAGCATAGGGATGCAACACTGCGATGATGGGACAGGGGTTAGAGCTTTGTAGACAGTGTGCAACCTGTTAAATTAGAGACTCATTTTTGGATCCTGTTTAAGAGGGAGAGACTAGTGGTTGGTGCACTAGCCTAAATGGGCAGCTTGGTAGAAATAAAGAACACTGGTGAGAGAAGTTTTCTAGCGTGCTAGAGGGAGCCCACTTTCTGTGCAGCAGCCGTGGCAGTTTTTTCTATGTATTTGTATCAACTTGTGTTACCTGTGAATTTTAAGTTGAGAAGTATAGATATTAGACTCTCAGTTAGCGTGCTATTAACCGTGGCAGTTGTTGATTGAAAAGGTTTCTTATGTTAAAGGAAAGAGGCTTTCTCTTAGTAGTATTAAATGCGGCCATCCATTTGTCTCCGATCAACTACAGATTGGAGGCCATTTTTTATGGTTTCAGCAATTGTCTTGGATATGTGCACTTCGGTTTACCTGCAAGAATAATCATTAGTATAATAATATACTCATCTCAGACACAATTTCATCAGTAAGGTTGTTTATGAAAATCAGGAACAATAAAGACCAAAGATCGACCCCTTGCATACGCATGCATTAACTTGATGTTGTTTGAATGTAGAACAACCTAGATCTTTATTTTAGCTAATAAGGATCTGATTATATTAAATATTCGTCCAGCGGATACGGATTATACGGATTAATTGTCAAAAATTTTAGATATACCAAACTCTACCACCCTAGCTGTTGCAAAGCTGGAGTTTGTATATCTGTGTGTCTTGTATGTGTGTGGGCTTGTGCATCATCTAGTGGTTATAATGTTCTACTTTTCTTGTACGTATGGCTTGTGTCCCTCTAGTATTTATTAAAAGTATGTGTTGTAGAGTTGATCCAAAATGTGTATGTTATATACTTGTGTGTATAGAAAGTGTTTATCTAAATAATGTGTAATGTTCATAATTAGGGAAGTGGGTGTATATACATATTCAATTACACAGTTAACAAACATACCTTTTTGTATAGTTCTTTTTCCCAGCAGTTGTTTTTGCCATGAAGTCCTATAATTGAAGACACTTTCCTCGAAAAAAAAAAAAACTCATAACAACAAGTTATATTTTTATATTTATTCGTTTTTATGAATGATCCCTTTTTTTGCGAAACTGACATGCTGTATCTCTACATTTTTCTGGTGTGACCACTGGAATGCTGCCGTGGATTTCTCTGTCCGTTCTCTCCAACTCGTGAGCTCAAAACTGTCACTCTTTAAACTGATCAAATTATCTCATTACGTCATTATTCCACGTGACCAAGGACACAAATCGGATGATCTACCTTCATCACATATTTTATTTATGTTTACATTCTTTTCACCAAGTTAACATTTTTTTAAAACTATTTTTACATAAATAATTTTATCTTTAAGTATTTATTTCGTCTTGATAACATTCTTTCTGCTTCTATTTACAAATATCAATGATGATCATAATAATAATGATCATAACAATGACGATCCAGCTAATCTGGTGTTGCCTGAACCAACTATGTAACATAGCTTCACTTGTCCAGTATATTATACATATGCTTAAAGATGACTGTTAGGATATCGGCGGTAGAATACACTTTCCTAAATAAATACAGATAGTGAGAAAAAAAATTTTTTTGTTTTAATTTATTACATTTTTTTATTACATTTTCACCCCAAACAAGACACATTGCTACTTTGGTGTAGGGAGCTACTATCAGGGGCAGCAACTGCTGGGGCACTATGTTGGTATTTGGGCAGCAAGATGTCGGTTCACATTACACTTGAACTTCTGCATGTCAGTACAGTTAGGGAAGCAGGGACCTGGAATGGAATTCCAGAGTCTAGCGGTTCTGGGGAAGAAACTACTGGAGTAGAAAGATCTTTTACAGCTAGGTGTCTCTACTGTGTGGGGGTGGGATTTAGCTGGCTGACGGATTTGTCAAGGGTGTCTACGTCGTGGGGGCACAAGTGTCTGCAGTTCGTCAGAGCATTCACCATTAAAATACTTGTAGAACAGGCAGAGGGATGCAACGTTTCGTCGATGAGACAGAGGCTGAAGCTTAGATGCCAGTTCAGGGCCTATCAGATTGGCGACTCTCTTTTGAACCTTTTCTAGGAGCGAGAGACTAGCAGCAGATGCACCAGCCCAAATGTGACAACAATACGCCATACATGGGCGAATGGTGGCCTTATAGAGGTACAGGATACTTTCAGGTGTCAGTAGTTTTCTAGCATGGCAGAGAGAGCCTACCTTTTTCGCAGCGGCCCTGGCAATGTTTTCAATATAATTGTTCCAACTCATGTTTCCTGTGAATGTTAGGCCAAGCAGTTTGAAAGATGTACTCTCAGACAGGGAGTCACTGGCCATTGCTATTAGTGGCAGAGAAGGTTTCTTGTAATTATTGAAGGAAACCAGTCTTGGCAGCATTGAATGTGACCATCCATTTATGTCCCCATTCCACTACAGATTGGAGGTCATCCTCTATTCCTAGATTGTTTAATTATTCAAAGATTTTAGCAAAGAGCAGAAAGAGACTATTAGGGACATGTGATTGGACCTGTGATTCAGCAAGGCATTTTTTTTAGTTTGGAAAGAATAGGGTCCAGCTCGCAAAGCATTTCTTTACTACTCTAACAGGGATGTGTGATGCTATATTGCCGGAATTGGGACAATTTTCTTACTGTAATGGAAAACCTGACATTTTAAAGTATTATCTTTAAGTTAATTCAACACAGAATCTTTTAGAAGATGAATGATTTATTCATATTGCCTGCAGCTGAATTTACAGTGGCTGAAAGGTCAGTGGGTGGGGGAGGTAGATAGAGAGAGCAACTTATTTTAGACTTGTGCTTAATTATTATGCATTTTGTTAGATCTTCTTAGAAACATATTTTGTCAATGCCATGTAAGACTCGACTTTGGTAATTGCCACTCTCTGAATTATGTCTGATGTTATTCCTCTTTAATTTACCAGCTTCTACCTTCCATTATTTCACACGATCAGCGCCTTTTACAACATTATGATTACTAGCAGAACCTGTGGAAATTCCATGGTAGCTGAAAATTTAAAAAATCTCACCTGTCTGTTTGAATGTATGTATGTATGTTTGTATGTCTGCCTAAAACTTTCGACAGAGGCCATGAATTTTCACAAGATCTATTTCGTTTTGAAGGTCAGCCCTTCAGACAACAAATATCGAAAAATTGGCCAAAAACAGTAATTCCTTCACTCTCAACTGGACACTTTTCTACAGGGAGGGTTCACTTTTTTAGCTGATATTTTATAAAAGTCATCCCCTCTTTTTGATTGACTAGCCTTAATTTAAAACTACATCACTTCCGGTTTGGTTATGGGGGTAACATCAAAGACGCCACATTTTTTTTTTCACATTCTTTTCCGCCTTTGCAGTACAGGTTCAAGCCTGCCTGCCTACTACCACTTTTTTTTTTTTTGCTCAACACACACCTCCAAACACCCGAGCAACGCTGGCCACCCAGGCTTGTTATAAATAAAACAAATAAAAAAATAAAACAAATAATAAATAAAACAAATAATAAATAAAACAAATAAAAATAAAACAGATAATAAATAAAACAATAAATAAAAAAATAAAAATAAAACAGATAATAAATAAAACAAATAATAATAAAACAGATAATAAATAAAACAATAAATAAAACAAATAAAAATAAAACATAATAAATAAAACAATAAATAAAACAAATAAAAATAAAACATAATAAATAAAACAATAAATAAAACAAATAAAAATAAAACAAATAATAAATAAAACAAATAATAAATGAAGCAAATACAACAAATAAAAAATACAACAAATAAAAAATAAAACAGATAATAAATAAAACAGATAATAAATAAAACAAATAAAAATAAAACAGATAATAAATAAAACAAATAAAAATAAAACAGATAATAAATAAAACAAATAAAAATAAAACAGATAATAAATAAAACAAATAAAAATAAAACAAATAATAAATAAAACAAATACAAAATAAAACATATAAAAAATAAAAAGGTTAAAAAAGAATTTGTTAAAAAATTGTTTTAAATTCATCATTATTTGTTTTATTTATTATTTGTTTTATTTATTTTAAACCTAAAATTCATCATTATTTGTTTTATTTATTATTTGTTTTATTTATTTTAAACCTAAAATTGTTTTTTAATTTAGATTTTTTTTCAATGAAAATTCAACACACAGCATAAAGGAACAGATGTCAATCCACTTGCACATTTTTTAAAAAAAATTTAAAAAGAAACTATAATAAAAAAGTTAGTCTCCTCTCAGCATAACTTTTTAAAAAAAATTATAAAATAAAATAGCCAATTTGAAACCGTAAACAGACAGCCATGTTTTTTTTTTTTTTTAAATTTTTGGAGAGGAAATGGTTTTAATGATTTTGACTGATTAAAAGCGACTATAAAGGGAAGTAATTCGTTTCTTATTAATGTTTGCAATGATGATGTTTTTTTTTTGTGACACTGGATGTACAGACAAGTAAATTAATATGTACATTTTATTTAAGCAAGTGTATTTAGTTAGTAGTTTTAACTTTTTAACGAGCTTTTCTCTATTATTAATAACCAAATTATGTTTATATATGTGGACAAGCTTAAGAAAAGTAGAGACAGATATAAAAACAACAAAAAACTTACCTCTTCACCTATTGGATATGATTTATGGAGGATAGCCAATAATGTAAGGGTCTATGTAAGACCCTTTATGATATAAAGTGAATAAACTGAATGAAATATGATCTTTTATGCATTGATATTAACTAGCAGGGGTAACTGGCGTTGCCCATGTGTGATGATGTGTGGGGGGAGGGTAAATCAAAATAATAATAAAAGGGAAAATAAAGAATAGGTGAATGAAAAAAAAAAGGTATAAATAAGATGAGAATTGTCTGAAGATAGCGGTTTCAATCCTACCCAAAGCTGGCCAGGGGCTTACTTGGCCAAAAACCGTGGGGAGACGACAACTACAGAAGGCAGTGATAGTTGACAATGCAGTTAAGAGATTCAAAGTTCCTATCCGTCGCGGTTACCACCTGACGAAGGCCAGAGAAATAGTTGGTTGAAATGTCGTGAAACAACAACTAATAAAGATGACAATAATAGTCCGAAATAAATAAATTAATATAAATAACCCTGTTTAAATGTTAAAACTTTAAAATATCAGAAAAACAAACAAAAAAAAAAAAACAGGAAATGTGATGGAAAAATAATGGAAAAATAAAAAAATGGAAAAATAAAAAAATGTGAAAATAAAGAATAAGTGAATGAAAAAAAAAAATGGCATAAATAACCCCGTTTAAAAAAATATTAAAATTTAAAAAAAAAAAAAAAAAAAATGTCCAATATGTTGGTGCGAACAACCTTAAGATAACGATGCTGCCATGTTAATCACTGCTTTACAATGGCGTCAGTGAAGTAACGTCATTCTTTTTTCTATTTAAACCAATTCAAGAAAGAACATTTTTTGCGCATGCGTGTTTGCCTAAATTGTCTTAAAGGAACGATTTTTTTTGCTACTCTCCCTCATTGCAAACGTCCATTTCTATAGGAAATAATTGACTGTTTTTTCTAATTTTCACATATTATTCGATTGAAATATCGCCCTTTCAAACGATACCGGTTTCGACTCGGTCCGATGCTTGGAGGTGTGTGTTGAGTAAAAAAAAATAAATAAAAATTAAAGGCAGACAGGCTCGGACCCGTGACACGAAGGTGGAAAAGAAATTGAAAGAAAATCTTATGTCTTAGCTGACGTCTCCATGACGTGACCGGAAGTAAAAAGCGTTGAAAATAATGAAAGTCAATCCAACGGTGACGATGACTTGCTAAAATCGACCCCTCCTTGTACAAAACAGCTGAGTTTAGGGTGAAGGAATTAATGTTTTTGGCCAATTTTTCAGTATTTGTCGTCCATGACGTTGAATTTCAAAATGATACCAATCTTATCAGGATCCGTTGCCTCTGTGAGACATACAAACATACATACATAAATTTAAACAGACAGGTGAGATTTGTATTATAGAAGATTACATTATCTTGAATTTGTTTCTTTTAAATGTATGAACAGATATGCCTAAAATAATACGTAGAAAATGAGATATAATCACTTTATTTCACAGACGTTTTATTTATCGTCTTAAACACTCTTGTGTTCTCATGCATTTTTTTTTTTTGCTTTTTTTTTTCTAGTTTCAATCGCTTCAAGCAGCTCTACTCGACAGCAAACAACGATGACTGGTCCCAGCCATTCGGTCACCCAGACGCAATCAATGTCTCAACAACCCAAAGATGCTGCTGATAAGACCGAGAAAGCTAACCTCGATGGTCCGGATGCAAGAGACAGCTTTTTGGGAAACACCCTTGCACGATGGTTTCCTCTTTTACGCATCATGAAGTTACAGGTACTGACAGAGAACACACACCCTCCTCTCCCGCACACACAAAAACGAAAAAAGAACTTTTCAGTTTTTGTCCAAAATTCTCCCTTTATGAAAAAAAACAATAATAAAGAAAAATTTGTGTAAGGTATGTACTTATGACAGAATCAAAATATATTCCAAAAATCATATAAATTAATCAACTAGTTTTATTTTTAATAAAAAAATCAAATTTTATGAGCAACTGAAAAACACCTTTCTTGTCCCCCATTTAGAAACCAATCTAAAAAGATACAAAGGGAGATAACTCAACATAATTCAAACTTAGGCGATTTGTGTTGAATTTCCATTAATTGCTTGAAAATAAAACTACTTGATAAATTTACATAATTTTTTGGTATATGATATTTTGTTTTATCACAGGTACGTACAGCACACAAATTTTTCTTTTTGTTTTTTAATAATGGGGAATTTTTGACTCCATCCCTTGGCTGCTTTTTTGTTCTCCTAATTTAAATTTTAAAAAGTCATGATTTTTTCTTTTTATTTTTTTTTTGCTGTTTAGATAAATCTTTCTTAAATATACAAGACCATGTATTCTTGATGTAAGTAGCCATTTGACCCCCAAAGAATGAATCTTTTTTTTTTCTTAATTTTTTAAATATTACTTTTCCGGGGTTTTGACAATTTAAAATATACCAATTTTATAAGAGTTTGTTGAGTATTTTTTCAAGTTTTAGTTGAACATAGAAACATGTAGGAACTTTTTTGTGGATTACTCTGCTTTTTTGTGTGAACAATACAATTAAAAAAAAATGATTAATATAGTTCACAAATCTAAGAAAAAACATATAGAATCACAAAGTGAAAAATAAGGTCTTTAAAAAAATAAAAAAAAAATTTTTTTCAACCCAAACAAAGCATAATGCCAGTTAGAATGTAAAGGGCTGTTTGGGATTGTGTCTATAGGTACTATGGGAAGTTGAGCAGCAAGATGTCCATTCATATTGCATTTAATCTTCTTCCAGTTAGTACAGTCAGGGAAGCAGGAAACAGGAAGGGAATTCCATGTCTAAGTGTGACAGGCTAGTGGTAGATATATCAGCCCATATATGACAACAATACTCCATGCATGGAGAATTGTGATTTTGTAAAGATATAAAATGATCTCTGGTGTGAGTAATTTTCTAGCATGGTAGAGGGAGCCTGCCTGTTTTGCAGCAGCGTTGGAAATGTTTTCTATGTATTGGTTCCAATTCATGTTGCCTGTGAATGTTAGGGCAAGGGATTTGAAAGGTAGGGTGTTATTTGTCATGGCAAGACTCTAACTTGTGTTCCCAAAAGAGGGACGATGTGGTGGAATGTTGTGTTACATTTTTGCTTTTGCTCATTTAGCGTTCATATCGGTTTTCATAGATCGAACATATACCAGGAAGAACAGTTGGAAATAAGTCATTTACCATACATTTTGGACTATCCCATTCCTGCGGCTATGTACCTAGGAAATGAAGCTGTCAAACCTGACATAGTGATATGGGACAAGGAGGAGAAAGAAGAAACCTTAGTTGAAGTCGGTGTTTCTAATGATGTCTTAAATAGAGATTAGACGGAGAAGATAATGAAATGATATGAAAAGTAGAAAAAGAAACTGGAATCTTAGGAAGATCTCCATCATTCCAGTAATTATAGAAGCAGCAGAACTCGTGAAAAAAAAAACAAACTTCTGGAACTATCTGGCGGACATACCCGTTGAAACAAATGCAAGAGAATTGCTCTTAAAGAAACGGTTAGAATCTTAGAAAAATTAATTACGTTATTGAAACGACACTCCTTGTTATGCAAAACGCCCCATGACTCTTACTAAAAAATACCTACAACTCCAACTCTATTCGCACCTACTGAAAACCTGCCCATATATATCTATTCACCTAATTACGCATGACTCAATACTTGCTGTCTTATCCATGCTATATTGCACTTACATCTTAACCCTCCTATCATCTAAAATAGCTCGGGCACAACTCGTAGCTCAATTCTTAATACCTACTCATACTGTAACACTATACTAGACCTAAGCTAACATTAATAAAAAAAAAAAAAAAGGGTACGACTAAAATCACATTATCTCCTCCCTAACAAGCCCTCTTACAAACATAGACGCTTACACTGCATGAACTTCACCCACCCCCTTTATCCATTAACAAGTAAATAGCATGTCCCTAAATCACTTTGAGGAGTGTAACTAATCAGTAGATATAATCCCCAACAAACTAACCCATTAACACTAACAACGCGGGGTCGCAGAAATACCTGGATTAGAACCTAGGCGCGGAGAAAACCCTCTCAGGGCTGACGGACCCAGTAGGTCTTCCCAGATCATCCGTCTAGGAGAAGGAAAACTCTGAAACTAAACCAAAGGGGAGAGAGGCCTCTTCAGTCTTGGATGACAACCTTCCTAGAGCTGGTGACTCAAACAAATTCACCGGTTTGCAAACCTAAATTGCTTAAGGAGTAGATAGGCTCTGTCTATCGCCCGGCTTCCATACTCCTTCTTTGCCTATTAGTCAAGCGCAGAGACACTATCTCAGTGATTCGACAGAAACACCCAGCGGTAGATCTTGTTTCCTGGCTAGGGCAATGAACGCCGTTCTTCCCCATTCCCAGCATGCCCCACCCCTATAACTGAACATTTGGGAGTGCTTGAGTATAAGATATGCCTGAGCGGTAAGATTGGGTTGACCTTCTTCTAAAGGGTTGAGGGTACCGGATTGACAGTTCCTGGCTGCTGTTCCCGACTGGTAGTACAGGAGCCCTAACTCTTTGGTAGCGCTTAGAGCGGCTGCTCCATCAACAGTTGAATAATATCGGGTTGTTTGCAGTGCCATGACGCGCATGGAAAGGGACCCTGCACTCATCCCCGGTGGGCTTTCCTGAGGCCACAATCCTAATTGGAGAAAGGTCAGCTGATGGTCTACTTGTGATGCATGTCTGAAGCTCCGCATAACCTCTTGTTTAGCTCCCCCTTACCGAAACTCTTAAAAAAAAAATATGACGACAGTACAATCTAAAAATAAGCTTAAACCAGGATTAGGGACAAACAAATTCAACTTGCCTCCTCCCTTGAGGCTCTCATTCACAAATATCCGTGGGCTTAGAACTAACTTAGCTGATGTTGAAGCATTTCTCTTAACAAATACCCCGGATATCTTAGCACTAAGTGAGACTAACCTACACTCCTCCATTCCCTCTAACCACTTTAACATGCCTGGATATCTCCCACTCTGCCGTAAGGACTCTGACAGACATATGCACGGACTTGGAGTTTACATTCGTAATACCCTTCCCTTGACTAGAGAAACAAACCTAGAAACAGATGATCAAGCCTTTATGTGCTTTAGACTAAACGTGCAACACAGTATTAGCTACTATTATTTTCTCTACCGCTCTCCCTCGACTCAGGACTGCTCCATAATAAACAAAGTATCTGACAGCATAGACACGGCACTGTCCCTCGACACTAGCGCACAAATACATGTGTTTGGTGACTTTAATGTCCACCACAAAAACTGGCTTGGATTCTCTACTCACACAGATGCAGCGGGCAGCACAACCCATAGCTTCGCTATATCTCACTCCCTATCACAAATTGTTACGTTTCCAACCCGTTTCCCTGACCAGGAAGAACAACACGCATCACTTCTAGATCTGTTTTTGACCACAGTTCCCGATGACTGCATAGCGAAGGCCCACAGCCCACTCGGGAACGCTGATCATGCAGTGATAATGGTTGAAATCGCCCTAAACTCTAGTCCCAAAACTGAAGAGCCAGTGCTCAAAACAACGAGATATTATAATAAGGCTGACTGGGAAGCCATCAGGGAACTAATTAGAGATGCTCCATGGAAAAATATTTTCTCTCTCCCTGCTGAACAGTGTGCAAACGAGACCACTGACTGGTTCAAAACTGCAATCGAAGCGCATGTTCCCATGCGGAAATTTTATAGTAAGCCCCACTCTCCCCAATGGTTTACGTCGACTTGTGCAACTGCCATTACTCAAAAGCAGCATGCATACCGTAGGTTTAACCGACATAAGTCCAGTTCAAACAGACTGAAGTATATAGAAGCTAGAAATAACGTTAAGAAAGAAATAGCGACAGCTAAGAGAGAATTTACGGAAACCACTAAAAAGCGCATCGAAGCACAAAAACTAGGAACTCGAGACTTCTGGAAAATCTACAACAGTGTAGTAAATAATGGGCAATCAACAATTCCCCCACTAACCAACAATCACGAGGTTGTCTCCTCAGCAACTGACAAGGCTAACATGCTTGCCAGTCGGTTTGCCTTAAACTCCACACTGGACCCTTCCAACCACCCCCTACCTGACTTTCCTATGCGGACAGACGCCACACTAGACGATCTGAAAACCACCCCTGCTCAGGTGCATGCTATCATAAAAAACCTTGACACCTCAAAAGCATGTGGACCCGATCTTATCCCAGCTGTGCTATTAAAAAAGTGCTCAGCCGAAGTAGCTCCAGTTCTCTCCAAACTCTACAACAAATGTCTTAATGAAGCTTGCTTTCCGGGCTGTTGGAAAACTGCTTCTGTTGTACCAGTATTCAAGAATTCTGGCGAAAGGACAGACCCATCAAATTATCGCCCCATTAGCCTCCTCCCACTTTTTGCCAAAATATTTGAGACCATAATTAACCATGCTCTAGTCCATCATCTTACAGATGCTAAACTACTGACTGACAAACAATATGGATTTAGACAAGCCCGTTCCACAGCAGATATCCTCACCGTGATCTCTGAACGTATATACCAATCACTGGACAAAGCGGGGGAAGGCAGAGCGGTAGCTCTAGATATATCTAAGGCTTTTGACAGGGTATGGCATGAGGGTCTCCTCAGGAAGATTAGATCTTACGGTATCACTGGTAGAATACTTAACATAATTAAATCCTTCTTAGATAAGAGAAAAATCCAGGTAGTCCTCGACGGTCGCACATCTAAACAATATGATATAAATGCGGGAGTGCCCCAGGGTTCTATCCTTGGACCTCTATTGTTCCTGATATTCATAAATGACCTCCCCGACAACATTGCCTCTGAGATGGGTATATATGCTGATGACACTACACTCTATGGCAGACACGACAGGAAGACGAATGAACACATTTCAAAAGAAATGGCAGAAACACTAGAGGAAGACCTCCAATCTGTAGTGGAATGGGGACAAAAGTGGTTGGTCGCGTTCAATGCTGCCAAGACTAAACTAGTTTCATTCAATAATTACAAGAAACCCTCTCTACCACCAATAGCAATGGCCAACGACCCTTTATCTGAGAGTCCATCTTTCAAACTCCTTGGCCTAACGTTCACAGGAAACATGAGTTGGAACAATTACATTGAAGGCATTGCCAGGGCCGCTGCAAGAAAGGTAGGCTCTCTCTACCGTGCTAGAAAACTACTAACACCCGAAAGTATCCTGTACCTCTATAAGGCCACCATTCGCCCATGTATGGAGTATTGCTGCCACATCTGGGCTGGTGCATCCGCTACTAGTCTCTCGCTCCTTGACAAGGTTCAAAAGAGAGTCGCAAATCTGATAGGCCCTGAACTGGCATCTAAGCTTCAGCCTCTGTCCCATCGACGAAATGTTGCATCCCTCTGCCTGTTCTACAAGTATTTTAGTGGTGAATGCTCTGATGAACTGCAATCACTTGTGCCCCCACGACGCGAGCACCCTCGACAAACCCGACAGGCTACTAGATCCCACCCCCACACTGTAGAGGTCCCTAGATGTAAAAGATCTTTTTACTCCAATAGTTTCTTCCCCAGAACCGCAAGACTCTGGAATTCCATTCCAGGTCCCTGCTTCCCCAACAGTACTGACGTGCAGAAGTTCAAGTGTAACGTGAACCGACACCTTGCTGCCCAAATCCCTACATAGTACCCCAGTAGTTGTTGCCCCTGATAGTAGCCCCCTACACCAAAGTGGCAATTTGCCTTGTTTGGGGTGAAAATGTAATTAAAAAAAAAAAAAAAAAAAAAATATTATTTTTATTTTAAATAAATATTTATTATCTGTTTTCATTTTTTAGATTGAAGTCCATCCTTGGCTCGTGTTCCTCTCCCTGAAAAGCATGCAGCAGACAGAACCCAAAATGGATGTCCCTTCCAATCTGCGAGAAATGTTCAAAGCCGGACTCTCGAGTGACGTTTTGGCACTTTGCCTTCCATATATCATTGTGCACAGTGCCGGCATTCGTTCATCGCCAATTATACAAGACATTCCAGTACGGATTCTGGAAGGATCACTTGTTGGTAAGGAAATGCTTTCTACGTTTCTTGCTTGCATGATTTGCTTCATGGATGCTGTCAACGACTACAAGATTGTCTAGGTTGGGTTCAAATTCCATTAAATCTGTCATAAGCAAATACAAAGAGACAGGTATGAACCCTTGATTCACCCCTCCAATTGTAGATAAAATAGCAACTGGTGTTCAATTAATTGTACACAATCTTTTACAATATGTATTGTGTGACCGTGACCCCGCCGAAGTCACAATAGTCATGATCATCTTTCTTCCGGGAGTTCTTTATAGGATTCTTCCGCATCGCAGGTCTCGTTATCGGGTTGATATGCCGGCGTCCGCTGAAAATAATTAGTTGCTCATGCAAGCCAAAAGAAGACAAACGCAGAGGTATCTAGTTTACTCAAATTAATTCATGAAATTTACAAATGTGTTACATATGTACAATTGTTCAGTTCGATCTCATTGCACAAAAAAACAGTCCGGAATCTTATTCTACGGTGGCGACGGTATACGAGAGGGGTAAGGTATCTCTCTTGGGTTAGTGTTCTTCTCTCGAGATTTGGCTTCAATCTGCTAATTTTGGCACGGGCATTTGCTTATATTTCGAGGGATGGATTAGTTGGGGGTAAGCCGCGAAACCAATCATCGATCAGCACGCTTTTCACAGACGTCCCGATACCTTGCACGGTGTGAGAACCTGTGATCAGAGCTCAATCTCATTCACATGCTCACAGGGGTTGACTGTTTGAGCCTGGCTAACCTCACACTCAAAAAGCCAGACGTCCTTGAGTTGGGTTTCGCTAAGCCAAGAACGAAATTATATTTCGTTCTCGCTTTCCAAATGACATCTCTTGTCATTTTTTTGAAACAATAAAATTATATGTCTGTTGTACAAAAACACAATAAATTCATCCTTTCAGCAAGGTTACCCCAGCGCTGTCCGGACACCCAATCATGCTTAACAGACAATATCAGCATCATTCCCGGCCTTGTTAAGTGTTTCAAGGTCTCAATCTCCTCCAGTGGAGTGGCCCTGTCGGTGGGGCATTAGAATACGCCGACACGCCCCTGCAGAGGGTAAAAGTCCCTCAATGGGGGTCCTGGATATGACCTTAAACTATATCCAGTGGTGAGGCCCCAGCTTGTGGGCTTTGGGGAGTGTGGAGCCACCTTTTAATTACCATTGCTCCTAGGTCCACTCTGACCCGGAGCGGTAGTACCTGTTAGGGTCCCAACTATGAGTTAAATAGAAACCGACGTGAAAACAACAAATATATTCTATTAAAAAACTTTTTTCTTCAAAATCTTTGGATTCGGTATTAAATAACCCGAAAAGGTTTGATATGCCGTAAAACAAAACTAACCAACCAACCAACCAACCCCCAGTGGAGAGCTCCACCATTCCCTGAGGCGGTCATGCCATATTGTTCTCTGGTACTTAGTAACCAGAAAATGTTAACTTGTAAGATGCACAACCGAAATGAAAAAACATTTTGATTTAATCTTTTCAAAATAATATAGTCTCTTGTTTATTCATTGCTGCAGTTGGTTACTATGAAGAAATTTATCTTTCGTTGACCTTTCATAACTAAACATTGTTGTTTACTAGGCAAATAGAAAAATTTCTAGCCAAACCAATGACTACGAGATTGTCTAGGTTGGGTTCAAATTCCATCAGATCTGTCATAGGCAATTACAAAAGGACACATATGGTTTAAATCCAAAAATTCAGTATCCAAAGTTAGTGGAATGGATTTGGGAATATGGAACAGAAGTCGCTAAGCATACAACGAAATACGAAACCATATGTGAACACTTATTTTATCATGATGTAATAAAAAAAATAATAAGGTTGTATTTTCTTACATTGCTTTTTTGATATTTAAAATATATTCATATGAAAATATTTTATTTCTAAAATCTAATTTAAACTTTCATAGTTTATGTTTCTATAAATATTTATAAAAAAATATATTTAAAGCATATTCATATGGAAATAATAAAAAAAAAAAAATAATTTTTACATTTCTGTAAATAAAGTTTTCTTTTTAATATATTTCACAAATTTTATCACATAATTTTGTCATTAATAATCTATAAATATAAAAGCGAAAATGTATGTATGTATGTGTGTTCGCTTTTTCTGTGTGTCTACAAAAGGCTTCTTTCAGAGAAGCGGTCGGTCGGTTCACAACTTTTTAAAACTTTTTATATCACATATAAATCGTAATATCTCACACTTAACAATGAAGCTCGCCTGTCTATTTAATTTGCTCGATTTCGGGAAGATAAATATTCAACATTTGTCGCTCGCCGCATGTGGGTTAGTCTTTTTCCTATAACATCTTGGGGGTGAGGAAAAAAGCGTTCAGCAGTAAATGAAATCCCGCAGTCAAACTGACCTCATTAACTCATTAAAACGAGCACCTGCTAAGTCCAACTAATTAAATAAATTCAAATGTGTTTTCATAAGCATGTCGCGGTGGAGCAATGGTTAACGTTGCACATTTTTTTTTTCACAACTTTGCCTCAACGGTTCGGATTCGATCCTCATACTTACTTTTTTTTTTAACCCCCACCCCCAAATACCCGACCAACGCCGGGTACCCCTCGCTAGTGTATCATAAACGAGGTAGTTACCTTTTTTAATTGAATTATGAAACCCAAACTTCCTTAACAAATAATTAAAATTGTCATTCGTTTTTTTATTATTAATGTTTCTTGCTAACACAAGTGTTAAAACAAAAAGAAAAACTATTCATAGAAATGTAAAAAATAAAAGTTTATTATTTTTTACTAGTGAGAAGGATCGGGGCGCCAGGCTTTGTTTGGTCATAAAATATGCTTATATATGATATTTTAATTTATCGTGATTTCGAAAAGTAAACAAAAAAATGTTATGACATTACCAATGTGACATGCATATGAACTGATTAAAAATTAAAAATAAACTAAGATGAATATACAAAATTTTATAACACCTTTTTCAATTTTGACCCATTTTTGATTCCTTAAAAGTTATTTTAACCGGCTAAAGATCCATAAAACCATAAAAGAATGAGTGAATTACTAGGTCCTATCCCTCCTTTGTTGGGGGATTAATTAGATATGTAAATATTAAATATTCTGGCATTTTAGGTGTTTGGGGTGACATTTCGCTTACCAAAAGAATTTGTGTGGTAATATACATTGCGTGTGGGCATAGATTAGTGATGGGATGATTCCAATATTTGTCCCGATTCAGATACAATTACCGATTCCGATTCTTTATAAATCTCTAAATATTTAATTCTAAAAGTTTTATTTTGTCTCAATTACTGTAAAAACACATCTTAAATGTGCCCATGTTTTCTCAAACGTAAAAACACACTTGCGAGTGGGGGTGGGGTGATCTAGAGATTTTAGTCTTACTGGAAGTTAAAATCAATAAGTATTTATTATTTAATTATTACTACAAGCAGTGGGAGATGTTTCTTAAACCAAAATCAAATAAAAAAGATTGTTTAAGAATCGGTTTTAGCATCGGAAAATAGGCTAAAATTTTTCTGATATAACAAAGAGCTCCGATTTTTCCGATTCCCAAAAATCGTCCCAACACTATTGTAGATACACTCAGCTGCGGTGTAATTTGATCTTAGGCTTCAAGTTGACAGCTAGTGATGACATTGCGAAATAAAATATATTATTAATGAATAGAATGAACTTGCTGAACGATGTATGATTTGTAAACTTATAATGACAAGAGATTATAAAATAGAGCTGAATTATGTCGATGGCAGAAGGAGGAATGTGTTCATGTCGAAAGGAAATCAATTGTGACTCATAAAACCATAAAAGAATGGTTCATAAAAATCCGATCGTTTGAGGTCCCTACCGCTGTTCAGCAACTTCTATTTTCGGAAGAGATAGTTTGAAAATATGGAGACAGACAGACAGACATACAGCCTTTTATATATTAAATTACTAGCATTTAAGCCCAGCGTTGCCTAGGTGTTTGGAGGTGTATGTTGAGCAAAAAAAAAAAAAAAGTGGTAGTAGGAAGGCAGGCTCAAACCTGTACCGTGAAGGAGGAAAAGAATAGGAAAAAAACGTGACGCCTTTGCTGTTACGACCACTGCCAAACCGGAAGTGACATAGGTTTTAATTAAGACTAGACGATCGAAAAGAGGGGATGATTTTCGAAAATATTGGCGAAAAAAGTGACCCCCCCCCTGTAAAAAGTGCCCAGTTGAAAGTGGAGATATTAATGTTTCTAGCCAATTTTTCCATATTTGTCATCTGAAAGGTTGAGCTAAAAACGATACTGACCTTGTGAAAATCCGTCACCTCTGTCAAAAGTTTTAGGCAGACATGCAAACATACATACATACATTTATATATTGGTAGCTCAAATTTTCAACCCAAACCGGTTAAAAAGCTTTCCCTATCTCTGAATACCCTTTATGTAAAATTTCAAATGTTTAAACCAGAAATTGTCTGAGTAATTTGGTAGAGACTGCAGCAGTCAATTTTTTTACTTTGACCCCTATTATGACCCCTTAACATTTATTGTTTTGGGCTCAAATCAAGTTAAGTTAAATCCATGTCCAAGGAATCTATATCTAAAATTTCCAGTGTTTAGACCCAAAATTGGCAGAGGAGTTTGGTAGAGTTCTCAAAAGTCAAATCGTTGAATTTTGACCCCTTAACAGCAAATTTCTGTCCGAAAATGGATTATAAAGATTTTCCCAAATCTCAGTACCCTGTATATAAAATTTCGAGTCTGTAGACTGAAAATTGACAGAGATATTGTGTAGGGAAATGTACACAGACATACTGACAGACAGACACTTTCATTTTTATAGATATACTAGTATGGGTGCCTGGCGTTGCCCGAGTATTTGGAGGTGTATGCTGAGCAAAAAAAAAAAGAAGGTAAATTTTTTTAACTTTGACCCCTTAACATTAATTGTTTTGGACTCAAATCAAGTTATTAAGTTAGATCCATATCCAAGGAACCTATATCTAAAAGTTCAAGTGTTTAGACCCAAAATTGTCAGAGGAGTTTGGTAGACTTCTCAATGGTCAAATCGTTGAACTTTGACCCCTTAACAACCAAATGTTTGGCCGAAAACCGATCACATTGATTTTCCTATATCTCAGTACCCTGTATATCAAATTTCGAGTTTGTAGACTAAAAATTGACAGAGTTATTGCGTAGGGAAATGTACACAGACACACACACACAGACATGTTTACTTTTATAGATATATAGATATATATATATTTCATGAAGTATTAAAACTAAAATAATTTTTAAAAATAAATCATTTCCATATGGTTTCGTATTTCTTTACATGCTTAGTGACCCCCGCTCCATTCCATATTTTAGCTAAACTATGTCCACTTCCGGTGTCTTAACTTTGAATACTTAATTTTTGGATGTAACCCAGGTATTAACCCTCAATTCACCCGTCCAGCTACGGATAAAATAGTAACTGGTGTTCAATTAATTGTACGATCTTTTACAATATGTACTGTGTTCTGGTTTTAAGTAACGAGAAAGGGTTGACTTGTAAGATGCACAACCGAAATAGAAAAAAATATCCTGATGTCAATTCTTAAAAACTAATATAGGCCATTGTTTATTCATGGCTGCAATTGGTCAAAACCAGCTGGTTGTTAAGCAAATTGGGTCGCAAGAATATTATTCTGTGTAATGAATTGTGATAATCTTAACGTCCGGAGCTCTATGGACAAATTTATCATTAATTGACCTTTAATAACTAAATATTTTCATTTACGAGGCAAATAGAAAAGTTACTAGCCAAACCACATTATTTTTGGAATATGACATCTTCGTTTTGTGACAGGATTGTATATCATAAGGATTTTTCTGTATTTTTATTTTAAATTAGTGTAATTCTCAATATGCACTGAATTTTTATGTTGAGACTTGAAAGTGCAAAAATTTGAATTTCTTCAGATGTTTTTTAAACAGCCTTCGTTTTAAAAAAGAGTATATTCTTCCATAATTGAATAATATTTATTTTTTTGTTTATTATTATTATTGAATATTTATTTTTTGGTTATTTAAATAATTTGACTTTTCTCACATCAAAACAAATAAAGGTTGAAAAAACATTTTTCACCAAGTAATGAGCTTTGAAAGAAACACAATCGTCAAAGGATAAGCAATTTATTATTTATAGTCGTCATTTGGAAAAAATCACTTGCAAATGCAACTGTTTCACTTGCAACATTAAGCCCCAGAGTCATAATGTATCAACATTTTCTTGATTAATTTACGAATTTTCGAAAACCAAACATATCCTGCTTGCGCCTTCCTTAGTTAATCCATACGTTATGATTTGAAAAAGGCCAAATACAATTTTCGAAGATCAAACTGCTTCAAAAAGGCCAAATTTGTAAAATTGGCCATTATAAAAAGACCAGTCTGGTAAACCTAGACAAGAATATGAGAGTGACCTTGCTTTAATCTAGCCTCGTTTTCAAATATCATTATAATATGATTATTGATATAATGGTGTGACAAAGGAACTCATAATAATTTTAACATGCAGCGGTTCTTCAATGAAAAAAGAAATCAGCAAAAAAGGGAACATCTAAAAGAAACAGAGAAAAAAAAGAACATTGTCTGCCAAGAGGTGCTCGACTGAAGGAGTAAATTAAATATTGACTCTTACAGTCTGATTTTATTATTTGTATTGAACTATGTAGCACAATATTATGTACTTGTACAGTTTAATCAAGACATTAAAAAATAAAAATATCGAAAAAAAAGTTATATTGTATGTATCTATTTTGGACTGAAGATCTCAAAAAAAAAAAATTTAATTTAATTTAATTGAGTATTTTTTTTTTTTTTTACAGTGAAAAGACACGTTTTTATGACAGCGCAGTGAAGGTAGCCATGTTTGGATTTTTAGAAGATCTCCAAAAAAAAAAAATTAATTTAATTTGATTGAGTATTTTTTTTTTTACAGTGAAAAGACACGTTTTTATGACAGCGCAGTGAAGGTAGCCATGTTTGGATTTTTAGAAGATCTCCAAAAAAAAATTAATTTAATTTGATTGAGTATTTTTTTTTTTTACAGTGAAAAGACACGTTTTTATGACAGCGCAGTGAAGGTAGCCATGTTTGGATTTTTAGAAGATCTCCCAAAAAAAAATTAATTTAATTTGATTGAGTATTTTTTTTTTTTTTTTTTACAGTGAAAAGACACGTCTTTATGACAGCGCAGTGAAGGTAGCCATGTTTGGATTTTTAGAACACACCACGAAGAGAGAACTCCGTTTAAAGCGCCGACACTCCCTTCTCATCTTAAATACTTGCTTTTCTTCCTAAAAATCTAAACATGACTACATTTTGCTCAGTATCATAACAAATTGTTTTTTTGCTGTAAAAAAAAAAAAAAAGAAAACTACTTGATCAAATTAAGTGAAATTTTTTTTCCGAAGAACTTCATTCCATAATGGATACGTACAATATAACTTTATTTTTTCAATATTTTCATTTTTTAATGTCTTTATTAAACTGTACAAGTATCCAGTATTACTTTCTGATTATTTATTTGTACTTATTGATTTATCTCGTTTGATTAATTTTTTATTTAAAATATAATGGATACTTTTTTTCAGAGAAATGTTAAAAAAAACCCTCATATTTGCTGTGTGTTATTTATTTTTCTGGCAACCCCCCCTCCCCTCATTTTTTGTGCTATCCAGAAAATTATCAGCTTTATCAAAACATTTGTTGGTTAAATATATTTCTCATTCTGTGAAATTTCCATGGGTCCTGCTATTGTTAAAAATATTTTATTGAATGATTAAAATCATTTTTTTTTTTTCCTGTTTTTATTTTCTGAGACCTTTAGTGTGATACACCTTTTTATAAGAATATTGTTGATTTCTTTTTTTTTTTTTTTTTTTTTTCATAAAAAATGTTTATTTTATTTGAACAGAACAAGATACGCTGATAGAAGGCGTGTCGTACATTGACATGGGTGAGTGAATGCCACAGAAAAAAGAAACAGTGTGGCTCTCTCTCTCTCTCTCTCTCTTCACTGAGGGTGTTTCAAAATGAAAAAGTTCATTTAAATTTTGGATTCTTTCTCTTCCCTTGTTTTTTTTTTTTTTTTAAACTCACTAATCATTCAGTCTCCTGTTCCTATAAAATATATATTTACCTAGTTTCATATTATTTTCTTAGATTAGAATACGACGAAACCATGAACAGTTTACAAACATGAAAAATTTAAAGAAAGCACGTGGAGCATGCGGGGGTCCCTTTCCATGAGTAAAAAATCTACTTTCACCATGACTAATGTTTGTGCAAAATTTCCAAAAACTCCAAAGGCATGGTTATTGAGAAAAGTGCGAACAAACGAACGGATGAACGATTTTGGAGCAATTTTACCCCTATAATGGATCTGGAGGTTGGAGGGGCATCCAGAGTTATTCTGGAAAATCTGTTGTGGCAAAAATTTACTTTTACCATGACTAATGTTTGTGCAGAATTCCAAAAAAAAATTCAAGGCATGGTTATTAAGAAAAGTACGAATAGATGAACGCGAGTGAATTACTAGTTCCTATCCCTCCTTTGTTGGGGGATTAATTAGAGATGTAAATATTAAATATTCTGGCATTTTAGGTGTTTGGGGTGACATTTCGCTTACCAAAAGAATTTGTGTGGTAATATACATTGCGTGTGGGCATAGATTAGTGATGGGATGATTCCAATATTTGTCCCGATTCAGATACAATTACCGATTCCGATTCTTTATAAATCTCTAAATCTTTAATTCTAAAAGTTTTATTTTGTCTCAATTACTGTAAAAACATATCTTAAATGTGCCCATGTTTTCTCAAACGTAAAAACACACTTGCGAGCGGGGGGGTGGGGTGATCTAGAGATTTTAGTCTTACTGGAAGTTTAAATCAATAAGTATGTATTATTTTATTATTACTACAAGCAGTGGGAGATGTTATGACATTACCAATGTGACATGCATATGAACTGATTAAAAATTAAAAATAAACTAAGATGAATATACAAAATTTTATAACAACTTTTTCAATTTTGACCCATTTTTGATTCCTTAAAAGTTATTTAAACCGGCTAAAGATCCATAAAACCATAAAAGAACGAGTGAACTACTAGGTCCTATCCCTCCTTTGTTGGGGGATTAATTAGATATGTAAATATTAAATATTCTGGCATTTTAGGTGTTTGGGGTGACATTTCGCTTACCAAAAGAATTTGTGTGGTAATATACATTGCGTGTGGGCATAGATTAGTGATGGGATGATTCCAATATTTGTCCCGATTCAGATACAATTACCGATTCCGATTCTTTATAAATCTCTAAATCTTTAATTCTAAAAGTTTTATTTTGTCTCAATTACTGTAAAAACACATCTTAAATGTGCCCATGTTTTCTCAAACGTAAAAACACATTTGTGAGGGAAGGATCTAGAGATTTTAGTCTTACTGGAAGTTTAAATCAATAAGTGTTTATTATTGCTACAAGCAGCGGAAGATGTTTCTTAAACCAAAATCAAATAAAAAAGATAATTTAAGAATCGGTTTTAGCATCGGAAAATAGGCTAAAATTTTTCTGATATGACAAAGAGCTCCGATTTTTCCGATTCCCAAAAATCGTCCCAACACTATTGTAGATACACTCAGCTGCGGTGTAATTTGATCTTAGGCTTCAAGTTGACAGCTAGTGATGACATTGCGAAATAAAATATATTATTAATGAATAGAATGAACTTGCTGAACGATGTATGATTTGTAAAATAGAGCTGAATTATGTCGATGGCAGAAGGAGGAATGTGTTCATGTTGAAACAAAATCAATTATGACCATTTTTGAAACAGCAAGAGGACAGAGATAAGTAGGAGCGAAAACGTCCACTGATTATGGGTTGCATAGTATTTATTATTTTGACTAAGTGGCGCTCACTTCACAAAGCTTGCAGATCTTTATATTTTATTTTATTTTTTGGAATCCTTTGAGATGAGGTTACATAATTTGCGTATTTATTTATTTATTTTTTTAGGAACTGTTATCCTTAGCTGAAACAACTATGAAGATGAGGATAACAGTCTGCAGAAAAAAAGATACACAAATTATGACGCCTCATCTGAAAGGATTCCAAAATATACAAAAATAAAATAATATATATAATACCATTCTGTACGGACCCGACAATGTAAGACCAGCTACAAGTTCTTGATGAGCCGTTCCCCTTAAGTAATCCAATTTACCAAACTTATACTACCTATAATTTCCCCCACTCTTTATCTGACAACGTACATTCCATCAACAAAGCTTCTTTCTTAGAACGGCACATCTGTGTAACTCTTTTTCGTTTACCTGCTTTCCAGCTGACTACAATATGGCCATCTTCAAGTCCAATGTAAACAAGTTCTTGATGAGCCGTTCCCCTTAAGTAATCCAATTTACCAAACTTACACTTCTAACGATTACTATGATATTGTCCCATTGACTACTGTACACTCTTTAACTCTTATTCTCGAGTGGCCTCTGGGCCTTGATAAGTAGTGATTCTTAAGTAATAAAAAAAAAGAAAAGATAACACAAAACTGGATTTATAAGACCATAAAATCCAACCTTGATCGTCCTTCGGGGCCCATGATGCAGTGGATATAGAGGGATTGGGTCTATGATTCCAAGTGAGCATTGTCTGAAGAGTCTATTATGCGTGTGGAAGTGAAACATGATCAGTGAAAGTTGAGGAATGATATGATGGATATGTAATATGAATCATAAAGAAAGGTTTAGATCTGATGACCTCAGAGGAAGATTTAAAACTGGACAGTCTAGGGATATCTGTGCAGAACAGGAGACTTTAATGGTATGGCCATTTTGAAAGAATGGATGAGAGTTCTTGGGTTAGTAGATGTAGAACAGTTGAGGTAGCAGGTTCAGTTTACTACTATGATTGCAAGAATTAGGAGCAGATGTGGTAAGTTCAGAGAACTATTGTCATTACTAGGACTATAACAACAGCATATTCTTTTCCTTGTTTTGATTCTCAGGTATATATCCGTTATGTTTTTATGTAGAGTGATGTGGTTCTCGGTTGATTAATTGTGTCTGTGTCAGATATATACTCGAGAGATTCTCAAGAGTAAAAACAATGAAAAGAATATGCTGTTTCATAATCCTAGTCATTACTAACCAGCACAGCATTACCACTGCTGAGCATGGGAAGAGTCTATTACACATAGATAGGAAGACTAAAACAAAACAGGGAGATGTATGCAGACAACAAAGAATAATATGTGCATTTATTACATCTCTTGCTATTTTAACATCCAGGGATCTTGTTTGAGAAATTGTCCCTGTTCAGGTTCAATAGAAATCGGTGGTGAAATACTAGTATTCTTTAGTTGCCACGTAAGATATCATATAAATTTACACAGAAGAGGATATAGTAGCTGAGTATCTGTCCAATTCCGCCTTGCATTGTTGGCACATTTATTACCTCTCTTGGAGATCTATTACAAGGTTCAACGATTCCCCTCAAGGACTTATTTCCTTTATAACAACAAAATGAAGAAAAAAAAAACAAAAAAAACTACGGACTGATTAACTACCCTGATGAGGCTATTTTTAGCGAAATATCGGACTTATAACATCAACAAAAGGACGTAAAAACAATTTTATCATTTTCCTGACACTTAAAGTTTTTAAAATTTTCAAATTTCTATTCAAAATAAGTGTCTTCAAATAGTGTGCAACTATTTTCTTATTTCATATATATATATATATATATATATATATATATAAAAAACACTATGAAAAAGAGTTAAAAACATATTTAATTTTAAAAAGGAAGCACAAAATAAGTGGATAGTTCTTATTATAAGCTCTATCTCCTATTTGGTTTTATCGAGCTTTTACATCTGGTTGAGATTACTTTATAATTATTAACTCTTCAATATTTATAATATACTTTAGTTTTGCCATCTTGGATTATTTTGCTAAACTTAACTGTAATACTTATTTCATTTATATATATATATATATATATATATATATATATATATGCAATTAAAAAATAATTGACGAAAAAAATTATGTATTTTTATATATTTTTATTATAATAGGGGGGAAAAATAAACATAAAATAATATTTGGAAATTGTATGTTCTCTAAAGTGCTATGTAGACTGCAATGCATTGTGGTTCAAGTCACTGCAGGGAGGCATGTGAAGCATCATCCTGGTCTACCTTGATGGGTCCCTGACTAGAGCAAGCAGCCAATTGATTTGATTGAAAAATGAACCATTTTTCCTATTTCAATGACAATAAAAGTATTGGAAGTGTGACATATTCGTTGGTCCTCATTCAATCCTGGGCAATGTCAAGTCTCCCTGTTAGTCTGTAGATAAAAATAATTTTTATTTATAAAAATGTCATTGGTTATTCAGTAAAACAAATCATTTGCATAATCAGAAACTGCTTACTTAGTGCTACCGAATATCTGTCTACTGCTGCCACATCTGGGCAGAAGTTGCTCGGCGGTCCCTTATCCTCGAGTGTCCTTTGGGCCTTTATACTCCCAAGTAATTAAACCCCCCCCCCCCCCAAAAAAAAACAACTTTTCTATAACTGTTCTATAACATTGTTTTCTCATCTGTCTACTATGCAAGAGTTTCTGAAGGTTGTGAGTTCAGTCCCTGCATGGGTAGTGTATTTCCATTTCTATTTATTTTTGTGTACCATTATTTGTTAAAGTGATATGAAAAATGATGTAAGAAGTGAAATATAAGAAACTTTAAAACAAATATTATCTCTCGTATTGATTGAACTATTGTTCTCATCTTCAGTGTTATTTGTGCAACGTTTCGGTCGGATTAACCTTCGACCGTCCTCAGGCATGTTGGTTATTGTTTGAAAAAGAAAAGAGACAATCCGACCGTAACGTTACACAAATAACGCTCAAGATGAGAACACTAGTCCGTTCAATACAAAGAATATAAACAATCAGCCTTCATCTAAAAAAAATTCAGAACTTAAATATATCTCTCATCCTTAAAAAAAAAAAATATTTTCTCCAAAATATTTTTGGGAACTGGGTATTTCCCTCTTAGCTCCACACTCTGCATGTGAAACAGAAGATCATATAAGTTCCAGATCCTTTGCACTTGCACATGGTATTTTTAAATTTTTTTATTTTATTTTTTTACATCGTTTTGTTTGTGATCTTTTAAAAGTGTCTTTTTATCTATGTCATCATTGCATACATGTGCACCTGTAACCAAATCTGGCACAAGGACATCTTGCTGGTTGTTTACAAAGCAGTATAATTTACAGTGCATCAAGTTTTCTCACCTTGGTTGTGGCGGTCACATATTTTTAGCTGCTGTACCCTTGATCTTTTTCATGATTTGTATGACCTATTGACCTTTTTTTTGTAGCTTGTGACCTACTTCTGTAATGATTTATTTAATGAATATATATGGACTAGTATATAAATGCTGAAAAAAATTATGCTTTCCTAGTACTAAGATGTGTAACTAGCCCGGGTGCCTGGCGTTGCCCGGATGTTTGGAGGTGTGTGTTGAGCAAAAAAAAAATGTAGTAGGCAGGCAAGCTTGAACCCGTACCATAAAGGAGGAAAAGAATGTGAAAACAAAAAACGTGACATCTCTGCTGTTGCGCTCATCGCCAAACCGGAAGTGACATAGGTTTAAATCAAGGCTAGTCAATCGAAAAGAGAGGATGACTTTCGAAAATATTGCTGAAAAAAGCGACCCCTCCCTGTAGAAAAGTGCCCAGTTGAGGGTGAAAGAATTAATATTTTTGGCCAATTTTTTGATATTTGTCGTTCAAAACAGTACAGATCTGGTGAAAATCTATCTCCTTTGTCGAAAGTTTTAGGCAGACATACATACATACATTTAAACAGACAGGTGAAATTTATATTATAGACTAGTGGGGGGTACCCTGCATTGCCCAGGTATTTGTAGGTGTGTGTGTTGGGGGAGGGTAAATCAGAACAAAAAGGAAACTTAACGATAGCGATTTAAAAAAAAAAAAAAAAAAAAGGTGGGGGGTTGGTGGCATGTGGGCTCGAACCCGGAGCCTACAGACTGAGCCTGAACACCTGCGCTACGGCGACAATGTTAATGTAAGAGCGATTAAAGTGAATCAAGTCAAGGAGATTTGATTGATAGGTGGACGCTTAAAGAGGTCATCATGGGAGCGTTACGATGACGGAGCAGTTTTCTGGTGTTCGTTTGCTTTGTTTCACTGCAGGATCATTTTTTCATTTACTGCGGGGCAGTTTGGGCTTCCCCAAGATGATGGGAAAGGAGGAAACCAGCTCCCCATTGAAAGGGGATTGTCCAAATTGAATAGCAATTGTCTGATATAAGGAAACAACCGCATTGATCAAAACTGATTGCTTTTGGTCGTTCCCGGCGAACGCCCTGGGAACGATGCAACAACCTTCGTATTAGTTTCGCTTTTATTATACGAAAAAGGTGAATCCACACACGCCGATCGAAAAATGTTGAATATTTAGCTTTTCAAAGTCGGGCAAATTAAATACACATGCAACCCCTGTTCGTAACTCGTAGATATTATGATTTTGACGTGATATAAAAAGTTTTAAAAATGAGCAACGGCCTCGAGAAGCCGCTGAAAAAAAATCATTTTGCGGACATACACAAAAAGTGAACATACATACACACATTTTTGCTTTTATATATATATATATATATATATATATATTATACTAGCGGGGGTACCCGGCGTTGCCCGGGTGTTTGGAGGTGTGTGTGGTGTTAAATAAAAAAGAACCTGGGGGGGGGGTAGGATCGAACCCGAAGCCCTGAGGCGAAGTTTGAAAATAAAATTGGCCAGCCAGAATGAGTTAGTGAAAGATGTTTAAATTTATTTAAGTAAGAACCAAATTGACAGGTGCGCGCCCAGAAGTCATCGAGCGTTATGACGACGACGTATGTTTGTTTGTTATAAGCGAAGTTAAAAAAGAAAACAACGTTTTAATTAAGCGAGGGGGGGTATCAAAACATCGAAAAAAAACACAAAAAAAACTAACGTAAGGCAAATGAACGATGAAAACAGAAAAATGAACACATGAAAAATGGCTTAAATAAGCCTGTTTGGATATTAAAATTTAAAAAATCGGTGGGTACCCGGGTGTTTTTGGGTGTGTGGTCGGGGGTGAATAAGCTAAGTAAAAAAAAAAACCCAGAAAAATGAACGTTACGTGAAAAATGGCTAAAATAACACTGGTTCAATATTTAGATTTAAAAAATCAAAAAAAAAAAGAAGACATCTCACACCACGATTCGAACCCAAAACGTTTAGATAACGAACCAACGCGCTAATCAACTGACCTAACATGACGTACATGAAATTTCTTCAGTTTTTCAACTATTTAAAGTAAATCAATCAGGTCATGACGTCATCTGGCGCATGCATAGAACGGCTCGTCATCATGAGAAGACTGTTTTTGTTGACCCACCCCCCTGTCAAATATTGTCGATTTTGGGGTGAAAAAATGAATGTTTTTGGCCAATTTTTCGATATTTTTCGAGTGAAGGATGGAGCTTCGATATGATACTGAGTTTGTGAATTTTCGTTGTGTCGAAAGTTTTTACCAGACATACAAACATACATACATACATATATACATTTTCGCTTTTCTATATATATAGATAGATTACAGAATTATATTCATAATAGATTATTATAATTTCTGATGACCTAAAGAAAAATAGATGAACCATTTATTCTTTATTTGGAGTGAAGGATTTCTTTCTGAATTCATTTCAGAAGTTTGTGGGGGGTTAGTCTGACTTGTTATTTGCTATACTATGAAAATCTTACTATTGCCTTTTTTATTTCAATAGATTAGGACGAAACTGTTGTGAGTTAAATAATAAAAAAAAAACAAGTCATTTCTGATGACTTAAAGAAAAAACATCAACCTTGACTGCATCTTAAAAAACTAAAAAAAATGTTCATCCTTTCATTGTTGATAGTTAGGGATGGGGGAAGAAATAAAAAATGACACCGGATATCAAAAACATCAAAGACATTAGTGGTTAAAAATTAAATTATAAGTGAATGGTCACCATTGACTTTATTAAGAAAGAAAGAAAATGTTAAAAACTGCAAAATTAAAAAAAAGATAAGGAAAGAAAGAAAACATTAAAACTACAAAAAAAACAAAACAAAAAATGAAAAAAACAACAATGCATAAATCGATATAGAAAACAAAGAAAAAAAAGAAAAAGATCTATTTATGGAAATGGATTTTCATTCTCTCTTTATCGGTCATACCTTTGTGTGACAGGATGAACTTTTTTATGCAAATATGATTAATTTCATATTTGTAGTTTCTTTCAATGCATTAACCTGCAAAGAATTGCATTTTTAAAACTCTGCGGAATAAGGTGTACTCCTTTTTGAATAATTAAGATTTTGTATATCTTCCTTACAGGTTTTTTTTTTAAATTTTTTTTTATTTTACACAGTGATCACCACTTATTAAGGCCCGGAAGCCACTCAGGGATAAGGGTTATTGCAAGTACATTACGTTAGTGTGGATATTTGATGAAGTGTTTACTTAAAGGGGTGGTTCATTAGGAATTTGTTAACATTGGACTTGAAGACATCCAAGTTGTAGTCCGGTGGGAAGCAGGCAGACGGAACAGAGTTCCACAGGCGTGCAGTTCTAAGGTTTATAATGTTTTCTTGAAAATTTGAAAAAAATTTTCTAATAAGATTTTTTCTATTATATATACATATATTGAGGATAAAGATTATTGTATATTATGAATCAGTTTCAAAACGAAATCAAATTGAGTTTACGATCATTTCAGAAACGATATTCATTTTAGTAATTTTGACAAAGATTGACAGTGAATGTTTTTTTTAATGTTGTCTCCTCGTCAGCACAAATGAGATGGGTGGGGATAGGGCAAAGCACCAAGATAAACTAGCATTTTCGTAATAAGTAAGGTGGATGAATCTTCATTTGTCAATATTAATAAAATGAATATCGTTTCCAAAACGATCGTACACTCAATTTGATTTTGTTTTCTTTCTCCTTTTATAACTGATTCATAATTTACAATTAATTATTAATCTTTATCCTCAATATTAATATAGCTCTAGAATACATATACCTATTGAGCTTATTATATATCTACAGTACAATGAGCAATGTTCCTTTAAAGTATTAGTACAGTAAATTAAACTTTGTTCTTATAGACTGTCGGTCTAATTCCCTCTACAAATTACGTATATATATATAATATATATATATATATATATATATATATATATATATACTCCTATAAATTCGTTTTTCTTTTGTGTGCATTGATATTCATATTAAAAACCCTCTTTTCTATTTATTTAAGAAGAAAATAAAATTTTTTTATATATGGATTGTGCAATTGCATTCATCTGCAAAAGATTTGCATATTCTTTTAAACATTCATTTTAATTAATTCCCTATTAGTTTTTTCGGTTTTCTTATGGGATGATCACCTTTAGTAAACTATTACGTGTAATTATATTCATGCAGACTAGCAGGACCCGTGGAAATTCTACGGTAGTTAAAATCTTGTAAAACATATCAATAAGAAATTCCTTATTGTTATATTACAAAAATGAACGTATGGAAGCAAGTAGAACAAACAAAGAACTGTAGTTAAAACTTTTATTGATGGCCAATGTGATCGTAACTGATGCTGTTGATATTGTCAGGAAGTGCTGGTGATGATTGAGGCAGTGACAGGGACGTTGATCAGCTGCTTGGAGTGAGAATAGTGGTTAGTCAGCAGGTTTTGGGGAGTCAGACTGTGAATTTAAAAAAAACTGTGTGACATTGTTGACATCGATTTTGTGAAAGTTCTGATGACCCCAAGTTGTTTAATATTTCAGGACATCTTGGATTACATGTATAGGTAAGGAATAGGTCTGGCTTTCCATATTTACAGAAAACTGCCATTGCATCTTGATACAGTTGTTGAAGATTCCTAGGACTTCCTGTAAATGAAGATGGTAGAATAACTGGTACACCAGAATCGCCATCTTCATTCCTTGCTAAATGATCCATTAAGCCAGAATATTGAGCAGTTCTTGGTTGACTTTGATAACTTTTAATGAAGTTAAATAAGCAACCGTCAACTTTTACATATGCAATAGACTTTTCTATTTATTTTAAATTTTATTCAATGAAGATTTGGAAATTCACAAATATTTTTTAAGTCGAATTAGTGATATAGATTTCAATTAATGCATCACAACTTCCTGATGATATAAATAGAACACTTTGAATTTTCTGTACAAAAGTTTTTCCCATAAAAACATTGTAATCTGTTATAATATTCAGACTCTTGTGTATTACATGCATAGAAAATGAAGTGTTTCTGTAAATCTTACGAAATACAGTTAAATTTTGATTTTTCGATAATCAAAATGATGTGAGGTGGGTTAAACAAACTGTACACTACTTTTTCATCAAATTATGAATTTTAAATATAAGGAAAGCAATTTAAAAAATTTTTTTTTCCAAAATCATATTTACATCCAAGTTAATTTTTAGATTTCATAGCTGTTCCTGATTGTTTTCATAACACTTCACGGTAAACAATATTCTTAGTATATGTTACACCACGCTTTCTGACCTGATTATTATCTCTATGCAGTTGCATTACCTTAAATTTCACACTGTGCTTAGATCGAGCTCTTGAACATGCCACATACAGCTGACCATGAGAAAATACAGGTTGTTGAAGATATATACCAACCTTATCCAAAGTTTGGCCTTGTGCTTTATTGATGGTCAGTGAATATGCTAATCGTATTGCAAACTGTATCTGATGAAATGCAAACGGAACATTTGTATCACTTGGCTTTAACTTAATTCTTGGAATGATAACTGTGGAACCTCTATTAGATCCATTAATTAAAATAGCAATGATGCTGTTTTGATGACATTCTTTTATTTTCATCCTAGTTCCATTACAAAGTCCTTGATTTATGGATAAATTTCACAGTCGCCTTACTATTGCCCCTATTTTCACATTAAGTCGGTGAGGTAACATTCCAGATAGAGTTAATGAATTTATGAACTCGATAGGATAATTTTGAAGTTCAGCATCATCATCGGAGATGTAATCTGCACTTAAATATGTATTTATGCCTCCGGGAAGATTATTTAGAATTTCTACATTTACTGTTAAACATTCTGTATTTTTTTAGAGTCATGATGATTCAATTTTCCATTTCTTGAGGGCTGCAATCAAATATTTCTGAGATTAGAGAACCATTACATACCGAATAGTCAGGAACATCTATGGCATCTACAGGAACGTCATTAAGACTGCTCGTTAGTGTACCATTACAAAGATGAAGGAGCCATCTAGAAAACTCCTGTTCATTTATGTTAGTTCTGACGTTTTGTGTTAGTTGTAATTGACTGAAATGATGCCACAATGGGCATCTTTTAAGACAGGTGTCTATAATAGATGTAGGTGATCCATGTGGCACTACTGGCAAAATTTGCCTGAAGTCACCTCCAAGTATGAGAAATTTTCCATCAAATATTTTATCGTTACCCATTATATCTTGTAAACATCTATCTATAGCAAGCAGTGCATGATTAGGTATCATAGAGGCTTCGTCTATGATGAATACCTTTACCTTTCTCAAAAAAGAAGCATGCTCTGATAAAGGAGAAACGTTACAGACACCGTTTTCTGTCAGGGGTATAGGTAGTTTGAATATACTGTGGAGTGTTTTCCCTGAAGTTAGTAGCATTGCAGCTATGCCGCAGTGGCAGTTACAGTACTGCTGGAGGTGAAGTAATCATATAACATGTTGAATAAAAAGGTTTTTCCTGATCCGGCTGGGGCATCTAAATAGAAGCAATTGTTGTGTGGGGCTTCTTTTTCAGTTGCCATGACAGCCTTGATTATAGTATTAAAGACCTCTAATTATTCATTGTTTAACAATTCAACATTAGGCCCGTTTGTATTTCGAGTCATATTATCTATTGGAGGATCACCTGTTGGTTCAGGTAAACCCATTGCCTGGCAAGAAGAACCATTCTCATTAAATATTGCTTTTATCAAATGAATAACTTGGGGGATACACTGGCCCCCGCCCTTTGCGGCCCGGGCGACAAGATCAAAGTGTAGTATCTGTTCCGGCAGATACTGCAAGCTATGACTAGCTATGACTAGCAAAGACAAGATGTGGGGGCAACCCCACATGCCTGACCTTTAACCAGCTCCCATTTCCCACCTCTCGGGAGCTGGTCCCCTTTTTCCCTTCCCCCTCCCTTCACTCCTCACATTAAAAATTGGCCTTGTGCCTAATTTGCTCGGTGGGGGAGCAAATAAATACCATCTGTTCCGGCAGATACTGCACTTAAGATAATTTGTACCAGTCAATGGAGGGGAAACCCTCTATACTGGGACAATTATTATTTTTGGTAACCAGAGTGCCCCCTTTTTGCCTACTTTTAGGGGAGCTGGTTTTTACCTCACATTAAAAACGGCCTTGTGCCTAATTTGCTCAGTGGGGGAGCAAATAAATACCATCTGTTCCGGCAGATACTGCAAGCTATGACTAGCAAAGACCAGATGTGGGGGCAACCCCACATGCCTGACCATTAACCAGCTCCCATTTCCCACCTCTCGGGAGTTGGTCCCCTTTTTCCCTTCCCCCTCCCTTCACTCCTCACATTAAAAATCGGCCTTGTGCCTAATTTGCTCGGTGGGGGAGCAAATAAATACCATCTGTTCCGACAGATACTGCAAGCAAAGACCATATGTGGGGGTAACCCCACATATCTACCTTGGTCAATGTAGGGGCAACTCTTCATACCAACAGTTCCTATCCAACTCCCATTTCCCACCCACATCGGGTGCTGGTCCCCATTTCCCTCCCTCCCCCCTCCCTCTCTCTCTCCACATTAAAAAACGGCCTTGTGCCTAATTTGCTCAGTGGGGAAGCAAATGAATACAAACTGGGGGATATGTATAATATATCCACCAATCCACTACACTTTACCGTAAAATTCGGCTAAAACAATTGTTGACGAATTACCTCCTTTGAATCGATATCGTCTGCTTGTGACAATTGAAGCGAAAACCTTATTAGGTATTAAATGCTAAAACAGCTGGCTAATTGGCTATAAAGTAAGTTATTCCGATCTTTGATCTAACAGTTTAATGTAAAAAAAAAGAGCTTAACATTTTCTTGTATCTTTTTTTTATATTAAGAAAAATGTAAGCATCATGCTGAAATAATACAAATGCCATTCTTAATAAGGGGAGAGGGTTTGACTATTCTAAATCTTCACCTAAATAACCATTTAATGAAAAAAATGTTTAAAATGTTCTTGTATCTTTTTTATAATTTTTGTTAAATAAGAAAAATCAATAAACTTTGATAACACTATTGTAAGAATCATGCTGAAAGCCATTCTTAATATGGGGAGGGGGGTTAACTATTCTGAAACTTTACCTGACAATGTAAAAAAAATAAGGGAAAAATATATGTATGAACAATAAATATTTCTTCAGTTAAATAAATTATACTGTAAATCTTTAAATAAGGAATAAATATTTATTTAAACCATAATTATTGAAACAGTATTTTACTGCATAAAAAAACGGTTATGGGGAGAAGGGTTAACTATTTTGAACCTTCACCTAAATAGCGATTTAATGAAAAAAAAAATTAATGGTCTTGTATCTTTTTTTTTTTGTATAATTTGTTTTAAAATAAAAAAATAAAAACTTTGATACCGCTATTGTAAGAATCATGTCAAAAGCCATTCTTAATATGGGGAGGGGGTTGTATCTTTTTTATAAATTTTGTTAAATGAGAAAAAGCAATAAACTTTGATACCGCTATTGTAAGAATCATGCTGAAAGCCATTCTTAATATGGGGAGGGGGGTTAACTATTCTGAAACGTCACCTAACAATGTAATAAAAATAATGGAAAAAATATATGTATGAACAATAAATATTTCTTCAGTTAAATAAAATATACTGAAAATCTTTAAATAGGAAATAAATATTTCTTTAAATAAATTAAATTGTAAGTAATGAAACTAAGTGTTTTATTTCATATTAAAAAAATTGTTGTGTCCATTTTTTATAGTATTTAAATATGTATGCTCTGTCGGTGGGCATTAGAAGATGATGAATGCCTGTAAAAGAAGCCAATAAAACAGACAAAACATAAATAATAACTATGTAAACAACGTGAAGATGTATAAATGTTACAAAATTACTCGATTCGGCATTAAATAACACGAAAAAAGATTGATATGCCGTAAAGCAAAACAGAACAAGACGTAAAATATGTTTTGACTATGTTACTCAGTGTATTTGCGAATGGTGACTTTGGTTATTTATTTAATAAAGTCATTCTTGACTTTTGTAACATTTATTTCGAAACATATTTTTTGTTGTGTAAATAAAAAAAAACATAAAGTGGCACAGTAAACAAAAAAAAAAAAAACCGAACTCGTAACGTTAAATGTAAAAAATATATTTATTACTGAATAAAATAGAATAAACGTTCCTACAATAATAAACAGAAGGCATCGTTAAATAATAAAGAGTGAACAATAAAGGGAGATAATTCACATTAATTAATGTTTGCGATGATGATGACGCGTTTCATTAATTAATGTTTGCGATGATGATGACGTGACACCGTACGTACAAGCAAATTAATATATAGATATTCTACATGGTTTATACATGCATAATATTTGCGTAAAAACGTTTACAATAAACACAAAATTGTTTCCATATATATTTATGTATACGTATATATTTTTGTTTAATCTATCTATCTATCTATCTATATATCTATAAAAGTGAATGTGTCTGTGTATCTGTCCGTCTGTGTGTGTGTGTACATTTCCCTACGCAATAACTTTGTCTATTTAAAGTCTACAGACTCGAAATTTGATATACAGGGTACTGAGATTTAGGAAAATCTATGTGATCGGTTTTCGGACAAAAATTGGCTGTTAAGGAGTCAAAGTTAAACAATTTGACCTTTGAGAACTCTACCAAACTAAACACTTGAAATTTTAGATATAGGTTCCTTGGACATAGATCTAACTTAATAACTTGATTTGAGCCCAAAACAATAAATGTTAAGGGGTCATAATAGGGATCAAAGTTTAAAAAAATTTGACCTCTGCGATCTCTACCAAATTACTCAGACAATTTCTGGTCTAAACATTTGAAATTTTCCATAAAGGGTATTCAGAGATATGGCAAACTTTTTCATTGGTTTGGGTCGAAGTTTTTAGTTACTAATATATAAATGTATGTATGTATGTTTGCATGTCTGCCCAACACTTTCGACAGAGACGACCGATTTTCTCAAGATAAGTATCGTTTTGGAGTTTGACCTTTCAGACGACAAATATCGAAAAATTGGCTAAAAACATTAATATCTTCACCTTAAACTGGGCACTTTTCTATGGGGGGGGGGATCAGTTTTTTTCGCTGATATTTTTTAAAATCATCCTCTCCTTTCGATTGTCTGGCCTTAATTTTAAAAAATGTCACTTCTGGTTTGGGGGTGGTCATAACAGCATAGACGTCGGGGTTTTTTTTTCCCGTTCTTTTCCTCCTTTGCGGTACGGGTTCGAGCCTGCCTTCCTACTACCACTTTTTTTTTTTTTTTCTTTTGCTCAACAGACACATCCAAACACCCGGGCAATGCCGGGCTGAAATGCTAGTATATCTATAAAAGTGAACGTATCTGTGTGTCTACATTTCCCTACGCAATAACTCTCTCAATTTTAAGTCTACAGACTCGAAATTTGATATACAGGGTACTGAGATTTGGGAAAATATTTGTAATCCGTTTTTGGCTAGAAATTTGGCTGTTAAAGGGGTCAAAGTTTAATGATTTGACCTTTGAGAACTCTACCAAACTCCCCCGCCAATTTTGGGTCTAAACACTTGAAATTTTAAATATAGGTTCCTTGAACATGGATCTAACTTAATAACTTGATTTGAGCTCAAAACAATAAATGTTAAAGGGTCATAATAGGGGTCAAAGTTAGAAAAAATTGACCGCTGCGGTTTCTACCAAATTACTCAGACAATTTCTGGTCTAAACATTTGAAATTTGACAAAAAGGGTATTCAGAGATATGGCAAGCTTTTTAATCGGTTTGGGTCAAAAAGTTTTAGTTATCAATATATAAATGTATGTATGTATGTATGTATGTTTGCCTAAAACTTTTGACAGAGGCGACAGATTTTACCAAGATCAGTATTGTTTTAAAGTCCAACTTTTCAGACGACAAATATCGAAAAATTGGCTAGAAACATTAATATCTTCACTTTCAACTGGGAACTTTTCTACAGGGTCGCTTTATTTGCCGATATTTTTTAAAGTCATCCTCTCCTTTCGATTGTCTAGCCTTAATTTAAAAAAATGTAACTTCCGGTTTGGTGGTAGTCTTAACAGCATAGACGTAAGGTTTTTTTTCCCATTCTTTTCCTCCTTCGTAGTACGGATTCGAGCCTGCCTTCCTACCACCACTTTTTCTTTTTTTCTTTTTTGTTTTGCTCAACATACACCTCCAAACACCCGGGCAACGCCGGGCTGAAATGTTAGTGTATATATATATATATATATATAGAGAGAGAGAGAGAGAGAGAAATTTAAATAACTTTCTTGGATTTGCATTTTTGGATTTTACCGTCATTGGATACTTTACCCTTCACCAGACTATTCATTCACGTGAAATCACTTTTTTCTTCACCCTATTCCCTCTGCTTCACTTTTTGTTATCAAGTAAGATCTTTGACTTACTTGTAGTTTCATCAAATACTTTTGCAAGCAAAATCCGATCCTGCATTTTTGCTAATTCCTACCCTCTTTGAAACTCCGCGGATTAAGGACTATCCACTTATTTAGTGTTTCCTTTTCAAATTAAATGTTTTTAACTCTTTTTCAAAGCGTTTTTAACATGTTGTTTTAATTACTTGCTCTTATATATTTAACAAATTCGTTTCTTATCGTTGAGCACTTTCAGTTGAATTAAAATCGGTCAATTTACCTCTTCTGCATAGATCATTGTATAACGATTAGATCACTGTCTGATTGACATAAAGAACATTTTTAAAAAAATTAAAAATGTTTAAATTCAACGTTATTTCACGCAGTTAATGGTAGCCGAATGGATACGGTCTTTGCTAATCGAGCCAGAGATGTCTCGTGTTGCCGAGTTCGAATCATTCGACTGGTGTTAATCGTGACACCCTGCACTGAAGGTTCCCGAAAGAATGAAACACTAGTGTCTGTAGGTATTTAATTATTATAGTAAAAAAATAACATATATATATATATATATATATATATATATATATATATATATACTGTGTGTGCAAAATCAAGACTTCAAGACAAGGTGTTGATGGCAACGAAAAGTGTATTTCTTGTAATTATTGAAGGAAAAAGCATTGAATATGCCCAGATAATGAAATAAGTTTTAAAAGCACACTTAGTAATACTTATTTAGTATTTTTGGCCCCGATCAATAATCTGAACCAAACTCTGGAGCAAAAACATATTAATACACTAGAAAAAGCAATACATAGTATATGCTACATAAAATAGAGCTTAGTGTCCTTGGGGCATGGTAGATGCTGAATCCAAATGTATTTAATATTCTAAATATGGCAGCTATGTATTCAAATATAATTTTACTTTTATTAAGTGTAATGTTGAATCGAACAGTGCTCAATACTCCAGTGAGAATAGAAAAGTACTTAGTAAGAGATATATACTGAATTGAAAGCCGTGCAATATGTTAGATAGTAAACTGGTTGTTAGTTCTACTACTGATACAATAATAAAATTAACGTCTTCAATCAGAAACATTAGATCGAAACATTGATTTATTTCAATTTTATGTTGCAAAATGCATATATATATATAAAGTAAATAAAAAATATATATACTGTATGTGCAAAATCAAGACTTCAAGGTGTTGATGGCAACGAAAAGTGTATTTCATTTTATGTTACAATAGTTTCAATGTCCAGTTTGACAATTTCAAGCATTATATCGTTTGAAAATTTTCAGAAACCAGCATTTCTTAAGACTTTATGAATAAACACACTTTTGGCAATGTAGCATTTTTTGAATAGCAAGAAAAAAAGGGGGGGAGTCCGTAATGGAAAAAGCATGCAAGAAACATTTACCTTGGTTGTGGTTACGGAAAAGCCCATTTAAATATATATATATATATGGCTAATGATGGGATGATTCCAATATTTTTCCCGATTCCGATTCTTTATAAATCTATATATATTTAACTATAAAGTAATTTTTTTCCCCCAATTACCGCAAAACACATGTTAAATGTGCATATATTTTCTCAAATGTAATAACACACTTACGATGGGGATGATCTATAGATGTTAGTTTTATTAGTAGTTTAATATCAAAAAATATTTTTTTTTTATTACTACCAGCTGTTGAAGATTTTGTTTTAAAACAAATCAAATAAAAAAAAAAGATAATTAAAGAAATCGTTTTTTGGCATCGGAAAATAGGTACGCATTTTTCCGATTCCAATACCAACTCAGATATCTCCAAAAGTTCTGATTTTTCCAATTCAGATTAATCATTCCCAACACTAACATATACATACTGGTCTTTATTATATAGTGGAGGATTAGATTAGTTGTTCTACCTGGCATTGGTCATTGCAATTTTTAAATTTTTTTATTTACTCAAGAGTCACTACTTATCAAGGCTGAAAGGCTACTCAAGGACATGAGTTAATGAGTGTCAATTGAATAGTGAAACAACACCATTATGATTGGTAATGATGGTGGAAGTTTGACAGAATTTGATTATTTAAGAAGATGGCTCAACAAGAATTTGTTTACATTGAACTTGAAAACAACCATGTTGTATCTTAGCATGTAAAGGGTTGATGCTGTTGCCCACGTGGTCGCAACACAGGTCTAGAACAAACTCTGAGAATGTTGTTGGGTGCGTCATTGTGGCTATATTCGTTCATGTGTTAAAATCCATATTTTTTCGTTGATTTACATGCCATGATCTTTCTCTTGGAATTCTTCTATTCACCAACATATCTCAGATTTTTTCCATCAGTTTCTATTTTCTTTATAAAAACAGAGAAAAGAAAATGACAAAAAAAAAAGGGGGAAATAAGTTTATCAGCAGAACAATGGAGAGGAAGTCGTTTGCCAAGGTGCACAAGAAAGCTGAAATAGGATTGTTAATCAAGGTGAGACAGTGATTTAGGACAGAGCACTGAACAATGTGGGTTAATATGTTTAGAGTTAGTTTACCAGCAGTTTCAGAAGTGTCAGTGAATATTACGACATGGGCAGTTTATGGACAGTCTTGGGTTTGCAACAGTTAAGGACAATTACCAGTTTAATACATTGGAAAGCAGGTCATGGTTTAGACCAGATCGAAAGAGCTTTAGGAGATCTAGATCAGCTGACAGAATGTAGATGTCGACCGTAGCGTGTAGAGGAGAGGTTCACAACCACTGTGCCGTGAAATGATTACTGGTGTGCTGCGAAGAGATGATAGCTACAAGCCATTTAATTTTATTTTATTTAATATTTAATTTTCTAATCATGATGACACCGCTCAATTCCAACTTTAACTAAAAGTCATCAAAATCTTACTGCCTACATACTGTATGAACTGGGATTTTCTTACCTAAACAACATTAAAAGTAAAATATTATGAAAGACTTTAAAATATTGAAGAAGACTGTGTGTCTCTCTCACGTTCGTCCACATATTGCAGCAGTAGTTAAAAAACACCAGGCACAGCTGTCCACTGACATTCACCATTATTATTCTATACCAAATATTGAATACAGTTGATTTATGTGAATAAAAATTCAAGTTATATAATGCTAGCAGGGAGACACGGCATTACCTGGGATTGAATGATGATCAACGAATATTTCAGACTCCTATATTTTTATTGTCGTTGAAATCTGTGAAATCACCCAGGAGGAAGCCTCACATGCCTCCATGCAATAACTTAGTCCAAAATATATGTTATTCTACATTGCACTGTAGAGAAACTACTGTTTTTCTTTTATAAAATTATTTTATTTAAGCTTCTTTCCAGTTAACAACAAAAAAAAAAAATTAAGAAATTTACATGCAGGGTTTGAACCTGCAGACCATGTCATGCAAAATTTTTTAAAATAAAACACGTAAATTTTCAAGTTTTATAAAATTCGTTGCTATTAATGAAAAAAAAAAAATTAAGAAATTTACATGCAGAGTTTGAACCTGCAGACCATGTCATGCAAATTTTTTTAAAATAAAACACGTAAATTTTCAAGTTTTATAAAATTCTTTGCTATTAATGAAAAAAAAAAAATTAAGAAATTTACATGCAGAGTTTGAACCTACAGACCACGTCATGCAAAAAAAAACACAAAAAAAAAACACGCTATCAACTTACCCGCAGTAGAATTTTCATGGCCCGTTGTTCTATCATTGTCGCTAAGTGACGACATGGAAAAATGGGTTTAACCGATGATAGATAAATTAAAATAACAGTTTTGATTATTGATTATAGGGTTATTCCGAGACAAAACTTAACTAAGATCACTCCCAGACTTGTACACTAAATTTCTGTAAATTTTAAAGAAAATCTGTTTAGCCATTTCAAAGTCTATAAGGAACGAACTCTCACACACACACACACAAAGTTGCAATTATAATTGTAGAGAATTGTTTTTCTATTTTATTGCAAAAAGGCTTTATGAGTAAAAAATACTAACTTTTTATGATAGGTGTGCCGTGAAAATTTAAATAAACTCAATGGCGTGCTGCTATGTAAAAATGTTGGGAAACATTAGTGTAGAGGGTTGATACTCTCGCCCAATTGGTCTTAACACAAGTCTAGAATACATTCTAGGAATGTTGTTTATTTTATGCCTGGGTGCGTCATTGTGACTATATTCATTCATATATCAAGATCTGTACTTTTTCATGGATTTACCATCTATTGGAGTTCTTCTATTCATCAACGTATCTCAGATTCTTTCTGTTTTCCTTATCATTTCTTTTGGTTGGCATCGTGTAAAATTTTACCAACTTCACTCTTTGATTTTGTTAGGAAGCATGCCTGTTCTGAGTCTCTGTTTTATTCTACCGTAACTCTCCGGCTTTCATCTGTTATTAAAATGATCAACAATATTGATTATAATTTGATTAGTTTTACTTATTTATTTACTTATTCTTTAATTTTTCAGGTGATAAACTTCCGTGGACAATAACCGTGAGCAATTATTCTATGTACAGCCTCCATCCAGCTCGGAAAGCTTTCTCCCTCGTCAAGCCAGGCAGTGTATCCTGCACGCTTGCTGTTTCCACCAAATATCATCCACCTGCTTCGGACAATGTTTCTTCGCTCGCCCTGTGTCTTCATCTGGATATGCATACCATGCGATTTTCATTTTCACTTAAACAGGTAAACATGTTTCGTAAATTTTGAAATGAAGATTGATAATTTGTATTTCATTCTGTCTACTATTCTCATCTTCGTATTATTTGGATTCTTCGAACTATTCTCATTTCGAGTGTGATTTTCAGAACGTTTTGGTCGATGTAACCTCTGACCTTCTTCAGGTAGTCCGAATAATCCAAATGAAACAACCAATCCTCATCTCAAAAACTTTGAAACGTTTTCTCAACTTGTTTATTCTCACGTCAACTTTTTTTCTGTTACATATTTTGGTACTAGTGCACTTATTGATCTGTGCTGAAATAATGTCATTATTTAGAAAGCCATTCTTAACATGGCGAGGGGAGGGTGTTTTGTATCTATTCTCTACTTTAACCTTACACTTTAATAAAAACAGATATCATAAAACTTTAATTAAACTTGAAAATGCTATTTAAAAAATAGCACAGATCAATAAGTGCATTAGCACCATAAACTTTTCCAAAATAAAAACGTCTCCATCAGTTGTGTGGAGGGGGTAGTCACTTCTACTCCTGCGACGAAATAAGTAATAGACAGAAAATCACATTCAATATGAAATCGATAGATTTGATTATAAACATGTTTTTTTTTTATATTATTTTGAAAACACTTACCAATAATTAGCCTAAATCGTGTACGAAGTAGATTTTTATATGTACCTAATCTGAATAGAGTCTAGTTCTAGTTAAAGAGCTATAACAACGTTACAGAGAAAATTTCTACTCTATTATATAGTATAACGTGGAGATCTGTCGAGCGGTTGGCTCTGAAATGGTGCATGTTCTCTCCTGATGAACTGGCATTATCTGGAAACTGAACTATGATGCCTCACAATTGGAGGCAGCCTACAACTAATTTGCAAGCGGAATGGCTGCAGTGGTAGGGTGGCAGGGTGGCAGGACGATCCATGTTTCTGGGGGAGGGTATTTTGTACCTATTACTTTAACCTTACAATTTAATAAAAACAGATGTCATAAAACTTTAATTAAACTTGAAAATACTATTTAAAAAATAGCATGGATCAATAAGTGCACTAACCCTAACCTATATTTTTGAATTTGAGAATTTTCATATCTAACTCTGCTGCTACCAGATCAGGTTCTTTGAATATATCGGCTTCCTGACAATAAATGCACTAAACATTATTTTTTTTCTTTTCCTTAACTCAACTCAACTCAATCATGTTCTGCAAAGCCAAAAATGAAAACAGCAATTTTGGTCTACAAAAAACAAAAAACAAAAAAAAAAACTAAGCAGTATCAATAAATATTTGAAAATATAAAGAATTTGAAGCATAAAATCTTTTACCAAAATGACCGGATTTTGCATTAAATAATACGAAAACGGCTGATATGCCATAAAACAAAACAACCAAATAAATAGTATAATCATTTGTCCTTAAGTATCTAATTTAAACCTCGTCGGAGATTTCAAAACCTTTACACAAAACCATACCTTACAATACTTGTGATAATCAGTCTGACAGTGACTTTTTTTTGAAGTCAGGGTGAATTATAGTCTTGTTAAATCTCAGGATATTCCTCTTCCCAGGCTTTATCTTCTCTTTGAGAAAGGGTTAGTTTATCAATAATCAGCTAAAGTTTCACTACCAGAAAATGCCAACAGGACTGCTCAGGTATTTTGTAGGCTATAAAGCTCTAATCGTTTTGTGGTGGCTTTTCAAAATCACATATGACCTTATGTCTAACCTTCTGATTGGACACAAATGAGGTAAATAAATATACATTCAAATACGTGCATCGTTTTATTGATTCCAGAGGGGAAGATTGTTCTTTTTCTATCTATTTTAAACCTTCTGGTAGTTATGTTTTAAAATTTTATTATTTTTGTTATTTGAAATTATTCGGACTATTATTCTCATCTTTCTTCTTCACAAAATTTTGACCAATGCATACTCCCATCTTTTGGTAAGCTGATAACGTGAAACTCAAGAACCGATATGAAATTTGGAACTGAACAAAGCAAATTGTTCTTATTTCATCAGCCATTATCATGAAGTGTTAATTTTTATGTTATTATAATAAAGATTGAATCTCTAACTTTCAGAAACTGGTGCTACCAGGTCAGGCTGTCTAAAGATACTGGCTTCCTGACCAAAAATGCACCAAGCATTGATGTTATTGCTTTTTTTTTCTTTCCTTTTGAAAAATTCAGTCATATTCTGCAAAGCCCAAAACAAAACATCAATTTTCCTCTACAAAACAATCAAACCAAACACCATGAATAAATATTTGAAGATATAAATAACTTGAAGCATAAAAACTTTTACCAAAATAATTGAATCCAAAAGGGTTCATATGCCATAAAACAAAACAACCAAACCAAATCCATCAGTAATAATCAGGTACAAGTGTTAATTTATATATTACTAAACTGAATGTTTAGAGATATGTGTTGAGCATAATAAAAAAATGGTTTACTGATATTCTGCAGTCATTTATTATTGTGAAAATATGTCTGTATACATTCATCCTACAGCTTAAAAAAGCTATTGTGGAAGTTTAATGTTTTATCAATGCCACGTGACCAGTGAATCATCGGCGATGATATTTCTCCATATAATAAAACTAGCCTGTGTGCCCGGTGTTGTCTGGGTGTTTGAAGGTGTGTGTTAAGCAAAAAAAAAAAAAAAAGTTGTAGTAGGCAGGCAGGCTTGAACCCGTGACGCGAAGGTGGAAAAGAAAGTGAAAGAAAATCTGACGCCTTACCGCTACTCCATGATGCGACCAGAAGTCTAAAGCACTCAAATTTAATGTAGTCCTTACAGAAATGGCGTTGTTTTTAAACTTCCCATGAAAACAAATTAGACACAAGGTTGTTTTTAATAATAACCATCTCCCCCCCCCCCAAAGGGGGCTCTCTGGCAGTATCCAAATAAATAGTAACTGTCTCAGTATGAAGGGTTTTTCCCTGAACAGATACTACTCGGCCTGAAGGCTAGGCAGTTGCATTCCAATAGTTTCGCTTTATTCATACGAAAAAGACAAATAAACATTGCAGACAACAGCATGGTGGAATTTTGTTTAACTCAATCAAAAAAAGATAGACAATGTCCGTTTGCGAATGCAAGATATTACAATCTGGGAAGTATGCAAAAAGCCTGATGCAAAAAACCTTTCATGAACATGCACAAATGCTTACACCCATTTTGCTTTTATATATTAGATTAGTGATTAGTGTCTGTAGTTAGGATTGAACCTCCAACTTCCAGAAGACTTTCTCTTAGATGCACCTGAAGATGATTGAACATTACATCAGCTGATGAGAATAGCCATCCAAGCAATCATTGTTTCAACTTATGACATATCCAACTTATAACTGACCGACTTTATGACAGACCATAGTTCTTGTCCAGAATTTCCCCTACATTAATAAACAAAAACACAGTAATATCTCTGTGATGTATGTCCTTGTAACGAAATGAAAATATATTTTAAAAATTACATAAATTGATTTAGTAATTTTATTTAAAAAAAAAAAAAACATGATTAATGGGAATTCGTAGGCATTACAGCAAATCTAGTAAGTATGAATTGTTATCTCCTTTGATTTTTTTTAGATTTTTTTTTTTTTAAATATCAGAAACTCTTTGGGTGCTCATAAAATTTCATATTTTATTTTAAAATAAAACTACTTCATTAATTTATATGATTTTTGGAATATGATATTTTTGTTTTGTCACAGGTACATACATCATGCAGATTTTTCTTTATTTTCATTTTTTAATATAAGGGAAATTCTATAGAAGCACCCATGTCATTGTGACATTAGGGCAGGTCGATTTGCACTTATTTCAGAAAATCAACATGGCGGCACTGGTGATGATAGTTGGGATTTGATGTGATAAGAACATATACCAAAAATTAGATTCCCATCTTGAACAGAAAACTGAGCATTTGATTTTAAAAATTGCGTAGAAAAATGCTGAAAATCCTTCATTTTAATTGTATTTTTCACAACACTGACTTTGAAATTTCACTATTTTTATAAAATATTCAATTAAAATTGATATATTTATATGAAATACATTGAAATAAAAATAAATACATGAATTATAATTTTAATTATGAATCACAACTATCAAAATATCTAAACTTTTACTGCATTAATTAAACAAAAATTGTAAAAAAAGCTAATTAGCAACTAAGTCTTTTAAATTTCACAATTTAAAAAGATATGTGGAGATGTATTACACAATATAAAAACTTGATATAAGTTACAGAACCATGTATTTTAATTTTTTATTAGAAGCAATAATATAAACTTATAATAGAACTAAATTGTTCTGTATAATTTCCTTTTGCAGAAAATGAAGGCCTTATTTGCTGGCATGATGACTGTGTAATAATGTAATGTCTTGCTTCCTGCCCATATACAACTTTTTGAGAAAAATCAATCAAATTTGACCAGTGTGTGGCTGCAAAATTGATAGCAGTAATATTTTTCATTTTTTTTTTTTTTTAGTTGTTCACTATTTCTGGAAAAATAACACAAAAAAAAAACTATTATTTGAAAACACTTATTTTTTATATTTTTGCAATGTAATATGAATAAAAAACTAACTATTAAGAAAACTAATAAAATTTAATGGATAAATATTTGTTTACCTAATGGACAAAATCGTTTGAATGCCCTCTTCTCTCACATCCAATTCATCTGAGTTTATCATCGATATTATATTTTCCGGAAGTAGTGCAAAAGCACTATATTTGGAACAGTTTAAAACAGTAATTTGGATTTCAGTTAACTGTTTTGTTCTCTGAATCATATTAAAATATACTGTTGTTGGTTAAAAAAAAATATTGTCAGTTTTGATCTCAAACCAACTAACTGCATACACTTGGATGATAAATTTGACCAAAATGTTTAATTTATCATAGTGTTTGATGATAGACAACTCTAGTTCATAAACACATTAATCTTGTGGCTTATGTTAGCCATCTTCCTTGATTCAAGGGCCCAATTTTCCAAGTTAAATTCTCCATAAGAAATGCCAACAGCATACTCAAAAAGTTCTTCACACTTAAATTATTTGTTTCTTCTGCTGTCAGATAATGATGATCGGGAGGGACACTAATTTTTTAGAATTCTACTTAAGGCAAATCTTGATTGATACAAAGTTTCCCCAAAGGACCAGTAAATGTTGTTAGGCTTTTTGCATGTTTAATAATAGAGCCAGATTACATAATAAATACCAATATATTATTTTATTTTCCACAAAAAAGGAACATAATTGTAGGTGAATCTATAGAATTAATTTGATCTCCTTGTTACGAGGACAAGTGCAGATTATGTGCCTTGTTTGACAATTTTCTGTTTTGCACTTTATTGCAAAGTCATCACATCTCAAGGCAGAAAGTTTACAGCTACAAGAAGATATATCAAACAGTCTGTCTAGCTGTTCCTTCATTCTTTTCACTTTGATTGCTGCAAGAGATTTCCTGTCAATTTGTTTGGCCCTCTTATAGCAAAATATATTGACCTTCTGACCTATATAATGTTACCTTAAGGGTATTTGTGGATTAACTGCTTGCCGAATACTAATTATTTCCTTGGCAATTAACTTAGAAACTTCACTATTTTTTAAGTGGGATAACTGTTTTCAAGGAAATAACTAAACTGGATGACTTGTCATGAAGTTGGGGTGCTGTTTCATCCAAATAACAAGGTGGACCAGCAAATTTTGTGAACCACGGGTTAAAACAGAACGTTGTGCTTTTACTGACATTCCAATCTGAAAAGTAAAATAAATAAATGGATTATAACTGAAGGAAACTGTTTTAGGCTATCTTCCAGTTTCATACGTAAAAAAATAAGTGCTAGTTATAAGAAATAATGAAAAACTGTGTAGAGTTGAATTAGAGTAGAGTTAGATGTCTTGAAGAGAGAGGACCAAACCAACTCAGAGGCATATTAGTGTTTAGTTTAGACATTTTTAGCTCCTCCTTCGATAACATGAATTTATCCATAAAGAGATTTATTCTTGCTGTAGCTGTGCCATTTTAAAAAAATTGAAAAACCAGTGCTTGTGCATCTATGTTACTATGCTATTTTTAATAGTATTTTCAAGTTAAATTTTTATAAAATTTTTGTTTATTACATTTTTAGGTGAAAGTACAGAATAGTTACAATACAACCTCCTTCCCATATTAAGAATGGCTTTCTAAATAAAGTTATTTTAGCACAATAACATAGATGCACAAATAACAAAAAACCTTTAAAGGAGTTTCCTTATTTACTCGTATTAATCTTTGTGGGTTATCTGATTTTAAAACTATAATTTTAGAAGAAAAACACTGCTTAAAAACAATTACTCCCTAAAAATAAAAGAAATTAAAATTTGACACTAATTTTCTGCAAAGTATTTTTTTAATAAGTAGAAAACTTGGAAATTTACGTGGTTATGTTTCGTAAAGAATGTGTAGAATAAAATTGTATGGACTATTTTTTCTTTGTTTTAATATAAAACTGGAGTATTACCATATTTTAATAAAAATTTCAAATAGAATTTGATGTGAAATATTAGGTTGGTGCAAAAATAATGTTTTTGACGTTCATTTGAACATCAAAAAATGCCATTATTTTTGCACCAACCTAATAGAAAAACATTAAAAAAGATAAAACAAATATGTTTCAATTCATTGCAGACACTTGAAATATAATAATACATATTTTAAACAAGTCTTTTTCATTTTTCCTTTCGAAATAATTAAGCCTAAATCGTAATGTTTTCAAATTAAACAATAAACAAACGTTAATTTTCAATATCAATAACGAGCGTGTTTTGCGACGGTGAAATCTAAAATGTTTCCACTCCAAAAAAGATCCTGAAATGAAAAAAGCGAACTTTGGTCGCTATTATTTAAAAAACATAATTTTGCCTTTACATTTAATATTTATTTTATTAATTCATTATCCTCACTCATTTTATTTAAAAATGTAGTTTAAAACATATTCTAAATAATGATTCCATTTTCTTGGGTACGGATTGTTTTGGTGACTGTACGTTCTTAACAATTCACTGAAAAACTGTTAATCACTTCAATTTTTCAACTTTTCAAGTCATTTCTTCAAGCAAAGATAACAATTTTGAGAAAAATATTTGTGTAGATCTTTTCTATGTCAAACCGTAACTATCATCACCATTGCCTCACCGGGGTTCCAAAATCGACCTGCCCTATTGTGACGTGTTGCTCTTTGGTAAAGGGGAACAGAAATAATCCACGCACACCATTTACTTTTTTTTCTAATTTAAATACAAATCTTTATTTCAGATTCAACTATGTGTACTCATTTTAAACCAATTGATCACAGAAGGAAGCAAATTATCAAGCCTGGCTATTCCCAAACCGTCTGTCCCCGAGGTGGTCACTCCTATCGAACCTGTGAATGTAAAAGCTGGTCATAAAGACCAACAACCGGTGAGCCAGTCTGTGTTCTCTCACAGTCACACGCAGGGTCAGACGCATAGTACCAGCTTCTCCAACGATATAGATGTTACTGGCCTAACAGAGACTTCTGGAGAGTTCTCAAGGGAAGCAACTCCAATCAGAGACCAAGATATGGAGGATGACCCCGAATTGGAAGGGGTTAAATTGTCTTTGTGGCTTCAATGGACCTGCCCGAAATGCGAAGTAAAGCTATATGGGTGTGATCCCATCAAAGAAGAAGGTAATGTTTACATTATTTTTGAAGGAAATCATTATAATGATGATGATTATTTTGACATTATTTTTTAAGGAAATCATTATAATGATGATGATTATTTTGACATTATTTTTGAAGGAAATCATTATTATGATGATGATTATTTTGACATTATTTTTTAAGGAAATCATTATTATGATGATGATTATTTTGACATTATTTTTTAAGGAAATCATTATAATGATGATGATTATTTTGACATTATTTTTTAAGGAAATCATTATAATGATGATGATTATTTTGACATTATTTTTTAAGGAAATCATTATAATGATGATGATTATTTTGACATTATTTTTTAAGGAAATCATTATTATGATGATGATTATTTTGACATTATTTTTTAAGGAAATCATTATAATGATGATGATTATTTTGACATTATTTTTTAAGGAAATCATTATAATGATGATGATTATTTTGACATTATTTTTTAAGGAAATCATTATTATGATGATTATTTTGACATTATTTTTTAAAGAAATCATTATTATGATGATGATTATTTTGACATTATTTTTTAAGGAAATCATTATAATGATGATGATTATTTTGACATTATTTTTTAAGGAAATCATTATAATGATGATGATTATTTTGACATTATTTTTTAAGGAAATCATTATAATGATGATGATTATTTTGACATTATTTTTTAAAGAAATCATTATTATGATGATGATTATTTTGACATTATTTTTTAAAGAAATCATTATTATGATGATGATTATTTTGACATTATTTTTTAAGGAAATCATTATAATGATGATGATTATTTTGACATTATTTTTTAAGGAAATCATTATAATGATGATTATTTTGACATTATTTTTTAAAGAAATCATTATTATGATGATGATTATTTTGACATTATTTTTTAAGGAAATCATTATTATGATGATGATTATTTTGACATTATTTTTTAAGGAAATCATTATAATGATGATGATTATTTTGACATTATTTTTTAAGGAAATCATTATAATGATGATGATTATTTTGACATTATTTTTTAAAGAAATCATTATAATGATGATGATTATTTTGACATTATTTTTTAAGGAAATCATTATAATGATGATTATTTTGACATTATTTTTTAAAGAAATCATTATTATGATGATGATTATTTTGACATTATTTTTTAAGGAAATCATTATTATGATGATGATTATTTTGACATTATTTTTTAAAGAAATCATTATAATGATGATGATTATTTTGACATTATTTTTTAAGGAAATCATTATAATGATGATTATTTTGACATTATTTTTTAAAGAAATCATTATTATGATGATGATTATTTTGACATTATTTTTTAAGGAAATCATTATTATGATGATGATTATTTTGACATTATTTTTTAAGGAAATCATTATAATGATGATGATTATTTTGACATTATTTTTTAAGGAAATCATTATAATGATGATGATTATTTTGACATTATTTTTTAAAGAAATCATTATAATGATGATTATTTTGACATTATTTTTTAAGGAAATCATTATAATGATGATGATTATTTTGACATTATTTTTTAAGGAAATCATTATAATGATGATGATTATTTTGACATTATTTTTTAAGGAAATCATTATAATGATGATGATTATTTTGACATTATTTTTTAAGGAAATCATTATTATGATGATGATTATTTTGACATTATTTTTTAAGGAAATCATTATAATGATGATGATTATTTTGACATTATTTTTTAAGGAAATCATTATAATGATGATGATTATTTTGACATTATTTTTTAAGGAAATCATTATAATGATGATGATTATTTTGACATTATTTTTTAAGGAAATCATTATTATGATGATGATTATTTTGACATTATTTTTTAAGGAAATCATTATTATGATGATGATTATTTTGACATTATTTTTTAAGGAAATCATTATAATGATGATGATTATTTTGACATTATTTTTTAAGGAAATCATTATAATGATGATGATTATTTTTACATTATTTTTTAAGGAAATCATTATAATGATGATGATTATTTTGACATTATTTTTTAAGGAAATCATTATAATGATGATGATTATTTTGACATTATTTTTTAAGGAAATCATTATTATGATGATGATTATTTTGACATTATTTTTTAAGGAAATCATTATAATGATGATGATTATTTTGACATTATTTTTTAAGGAAATCATTATTATGATGATGATTATTTTGACATTATTTTTTAAGGAAATCATTATAATGATGATGATTATTTTTACATTATTTTTTAAGGAAATCATTATAATGATGATGATTATTTTGACATTATTTTTTAAGGAAATCATTATAATGATGATGATTATTTTGACATTATTTTTTAAGGAAATCATTATTATGATGATGATTATTTTGACATTATTTTTTAAGGAAATCATTATAATGATGATGATTATTTTGACATTATTTTTTAAGGAAATCATTATTATGATGATGATTATTTTGACATTATTTTTTAAGGAAATCATTATAATGATGATGATTATTTTGACATTATTTTTTAAGGAAATCATTATTATGATGATGATTATTTTGACATTATTTTTTAAGGAAATCATTATAATGATGATGATTATTTTGACATTATTTTTTAAGGAAATCATTATAATGATGATGATTATTTTGACATTATTTTTTAAGGAAATCATTATAATGATGATGATTATTTTGACATTATTTTTTAAGGAAATCATTATAATGATGATGATTATTTTGACATTATTTTTTAAGGAAATCATTATAATGATGATGATTATTTTGACATTATTTTTTAAGGAAATCATTATAATGATGATGATTATTTTGACATTATTTTTTAAGGAAATCATTATTATGATGATGATTATTTTGACATTATTTTTTAAGGAAATCATTATTATGATGATGATTATTTTGACATTATTTTTTAAGGAAATCATTATAATGATGATGATTATTTTGACATTATTTTTTAAGGAAATCATTATAATGATGATGATTATTTTTACATTATTTTTTAAGGAAATCATTATAATGATGATGATTATTTTGACATTATTTTTTAAGGAAATCATTATTATGATGATGATTATTTTGACATTATTTTTTAAGGAAATCATTATAATGATGATGATTATTTTGACATTATTTTTTAAGGAAATCATTATAATGATGATGATTATTTTGACATTATTTTTTAAGGAAATCATTATAATGATGATGATTATTTTGACATTATTTTTTAAAGAAATCATTATTATGATGATGATTATTTTGACATTATTTTTTAAAGAAATCATTATTATGATGATGATTATTTTGACATTATTTTTTAAGGAAATCATTATAATGATGATGATTATTTTGACATTATTTTTTAAGGAAATCATTATAATGATGATTATTTTGACATTATTTTTTAATGAAATCATTATTATGATGATGATTAATTTGACATTATTTTTTAAGGAAATCATTATTATGATGATGATTATTTTGACATTATTTTTTAAGGAAATCATTATAATGATGATGATTATTTTGACATTATTTTTTAAAGAAATCATTATTATGATGATGATTATTTTGACATTATTTTTTAAGGAAATCATTATAATGATGATGATTATTTTGACATTATTTTTTAAGGAAATCATTATAATGATGATGATTATTTTGACATTATTTTTTAAGGAAATCATTATAATGATGATGATTATTTTGACATTATTTTTTAAGGAAATCATTATTATGATGATGATTATTTTGACATTATTTTTTAAGGAAATCATTATTATGATGATGATTATTTTGACATTATTTTTTAAGGAAATCATTATAATGATGATGATTATTTTGACATTATTTTTTAAGGAAATCATTATAATGATGATGATTATTTTTACATTATTTTTTAAGGAAATCATTATAATGATGATGATTATTTTGACATTATTTTTTAAGGAAATCATTATTATGATGATGATTATTTTGACATTATTTTTTAAGGAAATCATTATAATGATGATGATTATTTTGACATTATTTTTTAAGGAAATCATTATAATGATGATGATTATTTTGACATTATTTTTTAAGGAAATCATTATAATGATGATGATTATTTTGACATTATTTTTTAAGGAAATCATTATTATGATGATGATTATTTTGACATTATTTTTTAAGGAAATCATTATTATGATGATGATTATTTTGACATTATTTTTTAAGGAAATCATTATTATGATGATGATGATTATTTTGACATTATTTTTTAAGGAAATCATTATAATGATGATGATTATTTTGACATTATTTTTTAAGGAAATCATTATTATAATGATGATTATTTTGACATTATTTTTTGAGGAAATCATTATAATGATGATGATTATTTTTACATTATTTTTTAAGGAAATCATTATAATGATGATGATTATTTTGACATTATTTTTTAAGGAAATCATTATTATGATGATGATTATTTTGACATTATTTTTTAAGGAAATCATTATAATGATGATGATTATTTTGACATTATTTTTTAAGGAAATCATTATTATGATGATGATTATTTTGACATTATTTTTTAAGGAAATCATTATAATGATGATGATTATTTTGACATTATTTTTTAAGGAAATGATTATTATGATGATGATTATTTTGACATTATTTTTTAAGGAAATCATTATAATGATGATGATTATTTTGACATTATTTTTTAAGGAAATCATTATAATGATGATGATTATTTTGACATTATTTTTTAAGGAAATCATTATAATGATGATGATTATTTTGACATTATTTTTTAAGGAAATCATTATTATGATGATGATTATTTTGACATTATTTTTTAAGGAAATCATTATTATGATGATGATGATTATTTTGACATTATTTTTTAAGGAAATCATTATAATGATGATGATTATTTTGACATTATTTTTTAAGGAAATCATTATAATGATGATGATTATTTTGACATTATTTTTTAAGGAAATCATTATTATGATGATGATTATTTTGACATTATTTTTTAAGGAAATCATTATTATGATGATGATTATTTTTACATTATTTTTTAAGGAAATCATTATAATGATGATGATTATTTTGACATTATTTTTTAAGGAAATCATTATTATGATGATGATTATTTTGACATTATTTTTTAAGGAAATCATTATAATGATGATGATTATTTTGACATTATTTTTTAAGGAAATCATTATAATGATGATGATGATTTTTTTTAGGCAGACGGTGTAATTTAGTGTTGGGACGATTAATTGGTATTGGAAATCAGAAAAATCATAACTTTTTAGGGTATCGGAATCAGAAAAAAATGTTGTACCTATCTTCCAATGCCAAAAACGATTTCTTTTAATTATCTTTCTTTTTTTTTTTTTTTTTTTTGATTTTGCTGAAACCAAAAATCTTCCACTGCTGGTAGCAATACTAAAAGAATAAATATTTATTGATTTTTAAACTACTAGTAAAAGTAAGATTTATAGGTCCTTCCCGCACACAAGTTTATGTTGAAGAAAATGTACACATATTTAACATGTGTTTTTATGGTGATTGGGAAAAATTAACAACTTGATAGTTTATTTTTATTTAGTTATTTGCAGGCTATTATCCTCATCTTTTTTATTGTTTTAACGTTTCGGCCAACTATTCCTCTAGCCTTCGTCAGGTTGTTAACGTCGTTAAAACAATAACTACAAAAAATATGAGGATAACAGTCTGCAAATAAATAAAAATATACAAATAACTCATCTCGAAAGAATTCCATTAATTAATATTTTTTATAAATTTCTAAAGAATCAGAATCGGTAATTGTATTGGAATCAAGAAAAATGTTGTCATCATCCCATCAGTAGTATCATTATAAACTAATTTAATATATTTTATGGTTTTGTGTCTGTATTTTCAGAGAGTAAGATTTGTTGCGTATTTGAAGAGCTTGCCACTTCCGTTGATGTCCAAGAAATTTACATCAAAGCCAAAGCCAATATCGGAACTCTGTGCATCACCCATCATCAAAGAAGGTTTGTTTTTAATTTCCGTTTTCGTCAATTTTTATCAATGCAAAATCTCCTGTTTCATACTTCCAATTTTTTTTATTGTCATCAAAATCGGTGAAATTACCCATTTTTTCAATCAAATTAATCAATTGCCCACTCTAGTCAGGGACCCATTGCAGTGCAACAGGAAGAAGTTTCACGTGCCTCCCCGCAGTGATTTAGTCTACAATTTATTGTAGTCTACATTGCACTGTAGAGAACCTACTCTTGATTTTAAAGAATTCTTTTTATATAATGGCTTTAATTAAAGTTTAAAATGCAAACAAAAAGTATCATGGCTCAATTGTACTCTAAAGAGCAATATTCATAATGAACATGCCTCTGTCTTATAAAAAAGAAATTGGTTATTTTAGATGCTAGATTCTTCTGCTTGTGCAGTGATAAAACTTGTCAAATGCACTTGTGTTGTTAGGCTGTATAAGAGTGTTAACTTTGGTTAAAATTGGACTATTCCTTCTTTAATCATTGTGTCATTCAGTTTACATGGATGGCTTTAAGAAATTTACTTCTTCCTCCGTTTCTCAAGCTCATTCTTATCACTTCCATATTTTCATTAGCTTTCCTCTATGAACTCGACCTGCTATCTCAATTGCTGCATATCTACTAACCCCAAAACTCTTGTCCATTCTTTCAACATGGTCATACCATCAAATTTTCCTGTTCGTAATTAACCCTAACACAGATTGATGATTGAGAAAAATAAACATGCCATTCATTTATCCCAACACTAACCCTAAGTCATCTTTGATGCCAAGTTAGAAGACACTTAATCAAAAAATTGAGTAAAATTGTATTTTATATTTATTTAGTATTTATCCCTCTTAAACACATGTTTACTATTCCAATGTTTTCTTTGGCATTCCTCTGTGAACTGTACCTTAATTGGTCTATATGTATTATTAATTCTTTCAATGTGACCATACCATCAAAGTCGCTTGTTTTGCACACCATTTTTCCTTATACTGATGAGATTTAATCTTCCTCTAAGGTCATCAGATCTAAGCCTGTCTTTAAGATTCCGTTCATCCGTTGTATCATTCTTATATCATTTCCCTCCATGCAATGCATCATTCCACATGATTTAGATTTAATCTGCAAATTCATCTTGTAGTGATTGGAATGCACTCAATTCATGCAAATAATATTAAATATTTATAATATTAATGCATTCAATTCATGCAAATACTATTTAATATTTATAATATTCATGCATTCAAATCATGCAAATAACATTAAATATTTATAATATTCATGCATTCAATTCATGCAAATAACATTAAATATTTATAATATTCATGCATTCAATTCATGCAAATAACATTACATATTTATAATATTCATGGATCAATTCATGCAAATAACATTAATATTTATAATATTCATGGATCAATTCATGCAAATAACATTAAATATTTATAATATTCATGCATTCAATTCATGCAAATAACATTAAATATTTATAATATTCATGCATTCAATTCATGCAAACAACATTAAATATTTATAATATTCATGCATTCCATTCATGCAAATACCATTTAATATTTATAATATTGATGCATTCAATTCATGCAAATAACATTAAATATTTATAATATTGATGCATTCAATTCATGCAAATAACATTAAATATTTATAATATTGATGCATTCAATTCATGCAAACAACAATTAAATATTTATAATATTCATGCATTCAATTCATGCAAACAACATTAAATATTTATAATATTCATGCATTCCATTCATGCAAATAACATTAAATATCTATAATATTCATGCATTCAATTCATGCAAATACCATTTAATATTTATAATATTGATGCATTCAATTCATGCAAATACCATTTAATATTTATTATATTCATGCATTCAAATCATGCAAATAACATTAAATATTTATAATATTGATGCATTCAATTCATGCAAATAACATTACATATTTATAATATTGATGCATTCAATTCATGCAAATAACATTAAATATTTATAATATTGATGCATTCAATTCATGCAAATAACATTAAATATTTATAATATTCATGCATTCAATTCATGCAAAGGACATTAAATATTTATAACATTCATGCATTCAATTCATGCAAATAACATTAAATATTTATAATATTCATGCATTCAATTCATGCAAATAACATTAAATATTTATAATATTCATGCATTCAATTCATGCAAATAACATTAAATATTTATAATATTCATACATTCAATTCATGCAAACAACATTAATATTTATAATATTCATGCATTCAATTCATGCAAATAACATTAAATATTTATAATATTGATGCATTCAATTCATGCAAATAACATTAAATATTTATAATATTCATGCATTCAATTCATGCAAATAACATTAAATATTTATAATATTCATACATTCAATTCATGCAAACAACATTAATATTTATAATATTCATGCATTCAATTCATGCAAATAACATTAAATATTTATTATATTCATGCATTCAATTCATGCAAATACCATTTAATATTTATTATATTCATGCATTCAAATCATGCAAATAACATTAAATATTTATAATATTGATGCATTCAATTCATGCAAATAACATTAAATATTTATAATATTGATGCATTCAATTCATGCAAATAACATTAAATATTTATAATATTCATGCATTCAATTCATTCAAATAACATTAAATATTTATAATATTCATGCATTGAAATCATGTAATAATAACATTAAATATTGATAATATTCATGCATTCAATTCATGCAAACAACATTAATATTTATAATATTGATGCATTCAATTCATGCAAATAACATTACATATTTATAATATTCATGCATTCAATTCATGCAAATAACATTAAATATTTATAATATTGATGCATTCAATTCATGCAAATACCATTTACTATTTATAATATTCATGCATTCAATTCATGCAAATAACATTAAATATTTATAATATTCATGCATTCAATTCATGCAAATAACATTAAATATTTATAATATTCATGCATTCAATTCATGCAAATAACATTAAATATTTATAATATTGATGCATTCAATTCATGCAAATAACATTAAATATTTATAATAATCATACATTCAATTCATGCAAACAACATTAAATATTTATAATATTCATGCATTCCATTCATGCAAACAACATTAAATATTTATAATATTCATGCATTCCATTCATGCAAATAACATTAAATATTTATAATATTCATGCATTCAATTCATGCAAATAACATTAAATATTTATAATATTCATGCATTCAATTCATGCAAATAACATTAAATATTTATAATATTCATGCATTCAATTCATGCAAATAACATTAAATATTTATAATATTCATACATTCAATTCATGCAAATACCATTTAATATTTATAATATTCAAGAATTCAATTCATGCAAATAACATTAAATATTTATAATATTACTGCATTCAATTCATGCAAATAACATTAAATATTTATAATATTCACGCATTCAATTCATGCAAATAACATTAAATATTTATAATATTCATGCATTCAATTCATGCAAATACCATTTAATATTTATAATATTCAAGCATTCAATTCATGCAAATAACATTAAATATTTATAATATTCATGCATTCAATTCATGCAAATACCATTTAATATTTATAATATTCACGCATTCAATTCATGCAAATAACATTAAATATTTATAATATTCATGCATTCAATTCATGCAAATAACATTAAATATTTATAATATTCACGCATTCAATTCATGCAAACAACATTAAATATTTATAATATTCATGCATTCAATTCATGCAAATACCATTTAATATTTATAATATCCAAGCATTCATTTCATGCAAATAACATTAAATATTTATAATATTCATGTATTCAATTCATGCAAATAACATTAAATATTTATAATATTCATACATTCAATTCATGCAAACAACATTAAATATTTATAATAATCATACATTCAATTCATGCAAATACCATTTAATATTTATAATATTGATGCATTCAATTCATGCAAATAACATTAAATATTTATAATATTCATGGATCAATTCATGCAAATAACATTAATATTTATAATATTCATGCATTCAATTCATGCAAATACGATTTAATATTTATAATATTCACGCATTCAATTCATGCAAATAACATTAAATATTTATAATATTCATGCATTCAATTCATGCAAACAACATTAAATATTTATAATATTCATGCATTCAATTCATGCAAATAACATTAAATATTTATAATATTCATGGATCAATTCATGCAAATAACATTAAATATTTATAATATTGATGCATTCAATTCATGCAAATAACATTAAATATTTATTATATTCATGCATTCAATTCATGCAAATAACATTACATATTTATAATATTCATGGATCAATTCATGCAAATAACATTAAATATTTATAATATTGATGCATTCAATTCATGCAAATAACATTAAATATTTATAATATTCATGCATTCAATTCATGCAAACAACATTAAATATTCATAATATTCATGCATTCAATTCATGCAAATAACATTAAATATTTATAATATTCATGCATTCAATTCATGCAAATAACATTAAATATTAATAATATTCATGCATTCAATTCATGCAAATAACATTAATATTTATAATATTCATGCATTCAATTCATGCAAATGACATTAAATATTTATAATATTCATGCATTCAATTCATGCAAATAACATTAAATATTTATAATATTCATCCATTCAATTCATGCAAAGGACATTAAATATTTATAATATTCATGCATTCTATTCATGCAAATAACATTAAATATTTATAATATTCATGCATTCAATTCATGCAAATACCATTAAATATGTATAATATTCATGCATTCAAATCATGGAAATAACATTTAATATTTATAATATTCAAGCATTCAATTCATGCAAATAACATTAAATATTTATAATATTCATGCATTCAATTCATGCAAACAACATTAAATATTTATAATAATCATACATTCAATTCATGCAAATACCATTTAATATTTATAATATTGATGCATTCAATTCATGCAAATAACATTAAATATTTATAATATTCATGGATCAATTCATGCAAATAACATTAATATTTATAATATTCATGCATTCAATTCATGCAAATACCATTTAATATTTATAATATTCACGCATTCAATTCATGCAAATAACATTAAATATTTATAATATTCATGCATTCAATTCATGCAAACAACATTAAATATTTATAATATTCATGCATTCAATTCATGCAAATAACATTAAATATTTATAATATTCATGAATTCAATTCATGCAAACAACATTAAATATTTATAATATTCATGCATTCAATTCATGCAAATAACATTAAATATTGATAATATTCATGCATTCAATTCATGCAAATAACATTAAATATTTATAATATTGATGCATTCAATTCATGCAAATAACATTAAATATTTATAATATTCATGCATTCAATTCATGCAAATAACATTACATATTTATAATATTCATGGATCAATTCATGCAAATAACATTAAATATTTATAATATTGATGCATTCAATTCATGCAAATAACATTAAATATTTATAATATTGATGCATTCAATTCATGCAAATAACATTAAATATTTATAATATTCATGCATTCAATTCATGCAAATAACATTAAATATTTATAATATTGATGCATTCAATTCATGCAAATAACATTAAATATTTATAATATTGATGCATTCAATTTATGCAAATAACATTAAATATTTATAATATTGATGCATTCAATTCATGCAAATAACATTAAATATTTATAATATTGATGCATTCAATTCATGCAAATAACATTAAATATTTATAATATTCATGCATTCAATTCATGCAAATAACATTACATATTTATAATATTCATGGATCAATTCATGCAAATAACATTAAATATTTATAATATTGATGCATTCAATTCATGCAAATAACATTAAATATTTATAATATTCATGCATTCAATTCATGCAAATAACATTACATATTTATAGTATTCATGGATCAATTCATGCAAATAACATTAAATATTTATAATATTGATGCATTCAATTCATGCAAATAACATTAAATATTTATAATATTGATGCATTCAATTCATGCAAATAACATTAAATATTTATAATATTGATGCATTCAATTCATGCAAATAACATTAAATATTTATAATATTGATGCATTCAATTCATGCAAATAACATTAAATATTTATAATATTCATGCATTCAATTCATGCAAATAACATTAAATATTTATAATATTCATGCATTCAATTCATGCAAATAACATTAAATATTTATAATATTGATGCATTCAATTCATGCAAATAACATTAAATATTTATAACATTCATGCATTCAATTCATGCAAACAACATTTAATATTTATAATATTGATGCATTCAATTCATGCAAATAACATTAAATATCTATAATATTGATGCATTCAATTCATGCAAACAACATTAAATATTTATAATATTCATGCATTCAATTCATGCAAACAACATTAAATATTTGTGATATTCATGCATTCAATTCATGCAAATAACATTAAATATTTGTGATATTCATGCATTCAATTCATGCAAACAACATTAAATATCTATAATATTGATGCATTCAATTCATGCAAATAACATTAAATATTTATAATATTCATGCATTCAATTCATGCAAATAACATTAATATTTATAATATTCATGCATTCAATTCATGCAAACAACATTAAATATTTATAATATTCATGCATTCAATTCATGCAAATAACATTAAATATTTGTGATATTCATGCATTCAATTCATGCAAACAACATTAAATATCTATAATATTGATGCATTCAATTCATGCAAACAACATTAAATATTTATAATATTCATGCATTCAATTCATGCAAATAACATTAATATTTATAATATTCATGCATTCAATTCATGCAAACAACATTAAATATTTATAATATTCATGCATTCAATTCATGCAAATAACATTAAATATTTGTGATATTCATGCATTCAATTCATGCAAATAACATTAAATATTTATAATATTCATGCATTCAATTCATGCAAATAACATTAAATATTTATAATATTCATGCATTCAATTCATGCAAATAACATTACATATTTATAATATTCATGGATCAATTCATGCAAATAACATTAAATATTTATAATATTGATGCATTCAATTCATGCAAATAACATTAAATATTTATAATATTGATGCATTCAATTCATGCAAATACCATTTAATATGTATAATATTCATGCATTCAATTCATGCAAATAACATTAAATATTTATAATATTGATGCATTCAATTCATGCAAATAACATTAAATATTTATAATATTCATGCATTCAATTCATGCAAATAACATTACATATTTATAATATTCATGGATCAATTCATGCAAATAACATTAAATATTTATAATATTGATGCATTCAATTCATGCAAATAACATTAAATATTTATAATATTCATGCATTCAATTCATGCAAATAACATTACATATTTATAGTATTCATGGATCAATTCATGCAAATAACATTAAATATTTATAATATTGATGCATTCAATTCATGCAAATAACATTAAATATTTATAATATTGATGCATTCAATTCATGCAAATAACATTAAATATTTATAATATTGATGCATTCAATTCATGCAAATAACATTAAATATTTATAATATTGATGCATTCAATTCATGCAAATAACATTAAATATTTATAATATTCATGCATTCAATTCATGCAAATAACATTAAATATTTATAATATTCATGCATTCAATTCATGCAAAGGACATTAAATATTTATAACATTCATGCATTCAATTCATGCAAACAACATTTAATATTTATAATATTGATGCATTCAATTCATGCAAATAACATTAAATATCTATAATATTGATGCATTCAATTCATGCAAACAACATTAAATATTTATAATATTCATGCATTCAATTCATGCAAACAACATTAAATATTTATAATATTCATGCATTCAATTCATGCAAATAACATTAAATATTTGTGATATTCATGCATTCAATTCATGCAAATAACATTAAATATTTATAATATTCATGCATTCAATTCATGCAAATACCATTTAATATTTATAATATTGATGCATTCAATTAATGCAAATAACATTAAATATTTATAATATTCATGCATTCAATTCATGCAAATAACATTAAATATTTATAATATTCATGCATTCAATTCATGCAAATAACATTAAATATCTATAATATTCATACATTCAATTCATGCAAATAACATTAAATATTTATAATATTCATGCATTCAAATCATGGAAATAACATTAAATATTTATAATATTGAGGCATTCAATTCATGCAAATACCATTTAATATTTATAATATTCATGCATTCAATTCATGCAAATAACATTAAATATTTATAATATTCATGCATTCAATTCATGCAAATAACATTAAATATTTATAATATTCATGCATTGAAATCATGCAAATAACATTAAATATTGATAATATGCATGCATTCAATTCATGCAAACAACATTAAATATTTATAATAATCACGCATTCAATTCATGCAAACAACATTAAATATTTATAATATTCATGCATTGAAATCATGCAAATAACATTAAATATTTATAATATTCATGCATTGAAATCATGCAAATAACATTAAATATTTATAATATTGATGCATTCAATTCATGCAAATAACATTAAATATTTATAATATTCACGCATTCAATTCATGCAAACAACATTAAATATTTATAATATTCATGCATTCCATTCATGCAAATAACATTAAATATTTATAATATTCATGCATTCAATTCATGCAAACAACATTAAATATTTATAATATTGATGCATTCAATTCATGCAAACAACATTAAATATTTATAATAATCATACATTCAATTCATGCAAATAACATTAAATATTTATAATATTCACGCATTCAATTCATGCAAACAACATTAAATATTTATAATATTCATGGATCAATTCATGCAAATAACATTAAATATTTATAATATTCATGCATTCAATTCATGCAAACAACATTAAATATTTATAATATTCATGCATTCAATTCATGCAAACAACATTAAATATTTATAATAATCATACATTCAATTCATGCAAACAACATTAAATATTTATAATATTGATGCATTCAATTCATGCAAATAACATTAAATATTTATAATATTGATGCATTCAATTCATGGAAACAACATTAAATATTTATAATATTGATGCATTCAATTCATACAAACAACATTAAATATTTATAATATTGATGCATTCAATTCATGCAAACAACATTAAATATTTATAATATTGATGCATTCAATTCATGCAAACAACATTAAATATTTATAATATTCATGGATCAATTCATGCAAACAACATTAAATATTTATAATATTCACGCATTCAATTCATGCAAACAACATTAAATATTTATAATAATCATACATTCAATTCATGCAAACAACATTAAATATTTATAATAATCATACATTCAATTCATGCAAATAACATTAAATATTTATAATATTCATGCATTCAAATCATGGAAATAACATTAAATATTTATAATATTCATGCATTCAAATCATGGAAATAACATTAAATATTTATAATATTGAGGCATTCAATTCATGCAAATACCATTTAATATTTATAATATTCATGCATTCAATTCATGCAAATAACATTAAATATTTATAATATTCATGCATTCAATTCATGCAAATAACATTAAATATCTATAATATTGATGCATTCAATTCATGCAAACAACATTAAATATTTATAATATTCACGCATTCAATTCATGCAAACAACATTAAATATTTATAATAATCATACATTCAATTCATGCAAACAACATTAAATATTTATAATATTGATGCATTCAATTCATGCAAATAACATTAAATATTTATAATATTGATGCATTCAATTCATACAAACAACATTAAATATTTATAATATTCACGCATTCAATTCATGCAAACAACATTAAATATTTATAATATTCACGCATTCAATTCATGCAAACAACATTAAATATTTATAATATTGATGCATTCAATTCATGCAAATAACATTAAATATTTATAATATTGATGCATTCAATTCATGGAAACAACATTAAATATTTATAATATTGATGCATTCAATTCATACAAACAACATTAAATATTTATAATATTGATGCATTCAATTCATGCAAACAACATTAAATATTTATAATATTGATGCATTCAATTCATGCAAACAACATTAAATATTTATAATATTGATGCATTCAATTCATGCAAACAACATTAAATATTTATAATATTCATGCATTCAATTCATGCAAACAACATTAAATATTTATAATATTCATGGATCAATTCATGCAAACAACATTAAATATTTATAATATTCACGCATTCAATTCATGCAAACAACATTAAATATTTATAATAATCATACATTCAATTCATGCAAACAACATTAAATATTTATAATATTGATGCATTCAATTCATGCAAATAACATTAAATATTTATAATATTGATGCATTCAATTCATGGAAACAACATTAAATATTTATAATATTGATGCATTCAATTCATACAAACAACATTAAATATTTATAATATTCACGCATTCAATTCATGCAAACAACATTAAATATTTATAATATTCACGCATTCAATTCATGCAAACAACATTAAATATTTATAATATTGATGCATTCAATTCATGCAAATAACATTAAATATTTATAATATTCACGCATTCAATTCATGCAAACAACATTAAATATTTATAATATTCATGCATTCAATTCATACAAACAACATTAAATATTTATAATATTCATGCATTCAATTCATGCAAACAACATTAAATATTTATAATATTCATGCATTCCATTCATGCAAATAACATTAAATATTTATAATATTCACGCATTCAATTCATGCAAACAACATTAAATATTTATAATATTCATGCATTCAATTCATGCAAATACCATTTAATATTTATAATATTTAAGCATTCAATTCATGCAAATAACATTAAATATTTATAATATTCATGCATTGAAATCATGCAAATAACATTAAATATTTATAATAGTCATGCATTCAATTCATGCAAATAATATTAAATATTTATAATATTCATGCATTCAATTCATGCAAATAACATTAAATATTTATAATATTCATGCATTGAAATCATGCAAATAACATTAAATATTTATAATATTCATGCATTCAATTCATGCAAATAACATTAAATATTTTTATATTCATGCATTTAATTCATGTATTCAATTCTGAAAATCCGGCCAGGTTGTTTGGTGTCATAATAAATTCATATGAATTTTCAGTATAATGATGGTGCTCTCATCGGAATTTTCCAGACAGTTTATGTAAAATGTTCAATAAATGGAAGTTTTGTGATATATATATTTTTTTTTGTTTTGTGCAAAATTTTTACTTTAGTAAAAACAAAAAAGGCATCACTGGTTAGCATAAATTTGAAAATATATTAAAAAAAAAACCCTATTATTTCACCCATGCTAGTAAATAATAAAGTTGTACTCAATAAGATCCAAAATGAAGAGAATGCAATCCCAGGGATTATCGAAAAAATTTTATTTTTAGGATTTTATGTTTATCCTCTGATGAAAAGATCTATCTTTGAAAATCCATGGGTTAAGGATTTTTCTTTATTATAATTCCTTCATATTATTTGGATTCTTCGAACTACTGTTTCCATCTTGAGTGTCATTTTCACAACATTTCGGTCGATGTAATCGTCGATCTTCAGGTGTATCTTGTCGAACTCGGGAATTAGGACAGAATTTCTAATGAAACTGTTTATTTACTTCCTGGAAGTAGCATGCTCTTGTTCCATCAGCCATGACTGGATAGAGAATCTAAGTAATTCGCAAGTCTATTTTTCGGTTGTACACACTGAGGATTGGACCGTTAACCTTCCAAAATTCCGTCCAAATTCCCGAGTTCGACAGAAACATTCCTGAGTTCGACAAGATACACCTGAAGAAGGTCTGAGGTTACACTGACCAAAACATTGTGAAAAATGACACTCAAGATGAGAACAATAGTCTGAAGTATTCAAATAGTACGAATAACCAATTCTGATCTAAAAAAAAAATTTCAGGAACGTTAGAATTTTTGATGGATTGATAAATATTGTTTGTTTGTTTAATTTTGTTTTACGGCAATTTTCAGGTTATTTAATGCCGAATCAAGTGATTTTGAAGAACAATTTTTTAATAGAGTATATTTGTTTTTTTAAATCGGTTTCTATTCAACCCATAGTTGGGACCCTAACAGGTACTACCACTCTGGGTCAGAATGGACCTGGGAGCCATGGCAATTAAAGGGTGGCTCCACACTCCCCAGAGCCCGCAAGCTGGGGCCTCACCATCGGATATAGTTTAAGGTCATATCCAGGACCGATAAATATTGTAATTTATTCAAAGTTTATTTTCATCATCAATTTTTCTTGTTTCTTTTATTGTTCTATTGTACATTGAGCTTTTTATTATTATTTACTTTAAAGATAATATTTATCTTTTTAATTATATACAATGTCATCATAATCAGCATTCATTTTATTGTCTTATTTTTTTTATAAGCTAAAATAGGATGTTGAATAATTAAAATTTTGATAGATAATTTGATTGTTAATCTATGGTTAAGTCTTGCACTCTCCCAATTGATTTGTTGTTGTTTATATTATGGGTTGATGATTTTGTTTATAAGTCATAATTGATTTGTAGCTATGATAAGTCTTTGTTTAATTTCCAGTTTCCACAGCGGTCAATGGATCTTGGGACCTTACAAGGGGATCTTGCTCTCATGCTCCCCGGATTTGGCACACAACACCCAGATCATTACCCCTCGCCTCTGGTCATCATCGGACAGCACCCTGTATGGGACAAGCATACATTTCTTCTCAAACAACGCTGACATCCCCCGTGAGAAGAGGCACGGGTTTTTGTCAATCACCTTCACTCGAGCTCTTTGCAAAAACGTGAAAAGAAAGCTCCGCAAGCTAAACGTTGAGTTGATCGGATTGCACGACATGGATGCGTCAAACATCGGCGAGAATCTTTACTTCCACAAGTATATATCTGAGGTATGCCTCAGCATGGAGCCATGTGACCTGGTCGTCTATCTGCCTGCTATCAAATCTGTCTTCAACATGGCCGATTTGTCATTGTTGTTCTCTGCTTTGAACAAGCTTAGCAAAAGTGGTTCGATAAAGTCGGATGCTCTCCAGTCAACACCGTCACCCACTTATAGACTGACAACCAGCACGTTGCCACTGATGTTTGTAAATTTGTCGTGTCTGCGAGTGTTTATCCCGACAGGTGACCATTCAAGTGGTGGACAATTGCGGAGCAGCAGTGTGTCTACTACGCTTGACCATGATATGTTCCTGCTGCAGTTTTTTTCATTGACCCTAACGCCTCAAGCGGACAACCCTCTACCTAGGTATGCTGTGCGCAAGCACTTGTTTGCCCATGCCTTACAAGCTGGCATAACCCATCAGCCAGGGTCGGCCATTGAAGACAGACAATATCAGTTTGACATCAAAGGCCTTTCCTTATCATCAGGTAAGAACTATTTATCTATATCGTTTAGTAGCAAGGACACTCTTTCTTCCCCACCCAGCCCATTCATCTCTCTGAACGTACACACATAACACAAGATGGCATAATGGAATTAACTCTTTGAAAATTAGCAATTACTTCCCTTTAGTTAGTGGCTGGAAAACAAAACCCTCTTTCCTGATGAAATAATTTTTTCCGTACTTGTACAGTTTAATCAAGACATTAAAAAAATGAAAATATCGAAAAAAGGTTATATTGTAGGTATCTATTATGGAATGAAGTTCTTAGAAAAAAAAAATTTCACTTAATTTGATCAAGTAGTTTTCTTTTTTACAGCAAAAAAAAAAACAATGTTATGATATCGAGCAAAAGGTAGTCTTGTTTCGATTTTTAGGAGGAAAAGCTAGTATGGAAGATGGGGAGGGAGTGTTGGCACTTTAAACTGAGTTATCTCCCTGTGGCGTGTTAAAAAAATTCAAAGATGACTACCTTCAATGCACTTTCATAAAAAAGTGTTTTCCACTGAAAAAGAAAAACTGCTTAATCAAATTAATCAAAATTTTTTTTACGGAGATATTCAGTCCAAAACGGATACGTACAATATAACATTTTTTTCGATATTTTCATTTTTTAATGTCTTGATTAAACTGTACAAGAACCATTTTTAAAAAAAAAATTTAGATATTATTCATGCAGGGAAACGTTGACCAAAAAAATACAAGCTTTGTGGGTGTTTGTTTTGTAGACTTAATTTTATTTAGGCATACACCTGTTTTTTACATATATACCTACAACTGTCCTTTATAAAATAGACTAACAGAGCTACTCAGTATTGCACAGGACTATATAAAACACATAGAAGAAATGACATTATGTTTGAACACACCTGCTATTGTTAGGATATCAAGCACTTTTTGATGGATTTTATATCACTTTCTATCCCAAACAAAGCGGAGTAGATTTTCTTGTATAAAATAGTATTGTTAAATTGTTAGCTCCTGGAAAACACCGGAAATAATAATCAGAGATTATTATGATTTTATGAATTAATAATAATCGATGATTATTATTAATTCAGAAACTATATTTCGTAAATATTTTAGGAATGTTGAAATCTTGTAGTCATGGATATTGTTTATAGTTAGTGTTGAGGTTAACAAAACAATTCTGTAAGGAATTCGAAAATATATGGACCAAGTCAGCTGGCAAGAATGTGAATCTATATTCACGTTTTGGGAAGTTGAGATTGGGAGATCGAAGAGAGAGGATCGACTTTGTAACGCTGGAAGCGACATCAAGGGAAATCTTCATGATGTAGTAACGTGGCATTTGTAGTTCTAAGAAATTATTCCAGCCGTAAATAATAAATGTATGTTTATCTTTTAAACCTGGTCTTGTTGGTTGGTTGGTTGTTTTTGTTTTACGGCATATCAACCCTTTTCGGGTTATTTAATGCCGAATCCAAAGATTTTGAAGAAAATTTTTTTTAATAGAATATATTTGTTGTTTTCACGTCGGTTTCTATTTAACCCATAGTTGGGACCCTAACAGGTACTACCACTCCGGGTCAGAGTGGACCTGGGAGCAATGGTAATTAAAGGGTGGCTCCACACTCCCCAAAGCCCACAAGCTGGGGCCTCACCACTGGATATAGTTTAAGGTCTTATCCAGGACCACCATTGAGGGACTTTTACCCTCTGCAGGGGGGGCAGTCAGCGTATTCTAATGCCTCACCGACAGGGCCCCTGGTCTTTGTGTTTGTCTTTTAAACCCAGGTAATTTTGTCTTATCACCAACACAAAGAACATTGTCCCCCCACCCATCATATATGTGCTCCCCATCATAAACACCCACTTTTAAGTATATAATGTAATGACATAAACAGCCTTCATCCAACATATACGCCATATCGGTCCTATATGTTATCTTAGTCTCTCTTCTATTCTCCTCCTGCCATGTAACGTCTAGTTTCTCTTCTGTGATCCCTGTATACTATATATAACCGTTTGTTTTATATTACATTCATATTTGTTTTATATTACATATCCCCGTTTTGATACCATATGCAACAGTATAAAAAACATATTGATGTTTTTTCCTGGGCAACGCAGCCTTTAAACACACTTGCTCTATCAAGAATCTTGAGAACTCTTTAATAACTATATATGAATTACTAGATATAATATTGTACTATTTCTCTCATGATTTCCCAGCCAACACTGTAGATTTTCTTGTATAAAATGGTATAAGAAAACATAGTGGCATTGTTTTTTGTTTTCTGGGCAACACATACCTGCGCTATCCAGAATATTAAGTACTTTGGATTGACTTATACTCCTTAGCTTATATAATACTGTATTATTCTTATTTTGGTTCATGAGCAACACTATGTATTTTGTCTGGTATAAAACAATAAAAAAAAGAAGAAAGAAAGTATTTCTCTCTGGCAATATTGCATTTAAACACACCTGTTCTATCAAAGATATTGAGCACTCTTTGATTACGATGTACCATTTACCAAATATGATATTGTATTATTTCTATTATAAATCCTTGCAGCAGCACCAAGTAGATTTTTTTTAATATAAAATAGCATAACAAAAATAATGATGTTGTTTTACTCTGGGCAACACGGTTATTAATAGGGCTAGAACAACAGAATATTCTTCGTTGTTTTTACTCTCGAGTATATATCTGACACAGTTAGATACAATCAACTGAGAACCACATCACTCGACATAAAAACATATAATATGTCAATGGATATATGCCCGAGAATCAAAACAAGGAAAAGAATATGCTGTTGTCTTAGCCTTAGTTATTAAACATACCTGCTCTATCCATGATATTGAGCATTTTGGATTGACTAATGTTTACCACTTTATATCATAGATTATTAGATAAAACCTTTTTTTAATCGTCATATGAACATTAAAGTTCTGAATTTTTGAGATGAGGGTTGATTATATTACTTTTATTGGTCGGATTATTGTTCTCATCTTGAGTGTTATTTATGCAACGTTTCGGTTGGATTGGCCTTTGACCGTCCTCAGGCATGTTGGTTGTTCTTTTCCAAATAACAATCCAACATGCCTGAGGACGGTCGAAGGCCAATCCGACCGAAACATTTCACAAATAACACTCAAGATAAGAACAATACTTCGACCAATACAAGCAATATAAACAGAAAAAACGTTATTTACTACAATACTGAGTGACCCATTTGGATAATATATTTATGATTATATCTATAAAAGATGTACGGCGCAATCACGTTGACACACTGGTTCTTGTCAGATCACCAAACATTGAGCCTGGCCAGTACCAGATAGGTGACTATTTGGGAAGGTTAGGTGCTGTATGTACCTTCTGAGAAGGTTGAGCGTGGGGCCAGCACCCTCACCCTGAAAAAAGAACTCCACGCTACAAAAGCCTCTACAAAGTTGTGGATGGCCTATACCCGTCCAGGGGCTCAAGGCGATGGATGGATTGATGGATAGATATCTATAAAAGTGAGAATGTGCGTGCGTCTGTGCGAAGACAACTCTCAACGTATATACTCAACAAATTTTTGATCTACGGACTTGAAATTTGATATGTAGGGTATTCAAAAATGTGAAAAACTTTTTTTAATGGTTTTCATCCGGAAAAAAAGGGTTGTTAAGGAGAAAATTAAAAAAAATAGTACTTGGGGGGAGGGGTATCGGATTTTTATGTTTGTCAACTCCTTCATGACTACACATGCGTGAATCGTTTACATGATAGCTTCCTTATGTTAAGAAAACACTTTTTAAAAGATCGCAGTAAGCTGGCCTAATGGTTATCATACTTGATTCACTGTCTTTAGGTTTTGGTTTCAATCTCAGCTCGAGTATTTTTTTTTTTTTACTTATAAGAAGTGAACTGTTTAAAAACATACATAATACTCACATAAACAAGTCTTGGTTTCTTTTTGTCTTTTTTTTTTTCACTATATTGTGTACAATATAACAATTAATAGAAGATTGCCCCTAATAATAATAAATGCGAAACCTGTATAAAATTAAATATCATATTTATGCATATTTTATGACTGGGCTATGCTGGGTGACCCTCTAATCTATATATATAAAAGGCAAAACGTGTGTGATCATCTCGTGTATGTCTTCAAAAGGCTTCTTTCGCACGCGCTCCCGGGGTCGTTACTATCGCTTAAAACTGTGTATATACGTCCTATATCATAATATCTAGGAATTAGGAAAGCGCGTAGCGTATAGATTTATTTACGTCGATTTTTACAAAATTATTGTTATTTTGGCTTCTCGCGTGTTGATTGGGCTTTTTAGTATAAATAAAATGAAATTAAACTCAAACGGACGTGTTCGCGCGGCAATGCGCCAGGAACAGACGCTTACGCTGCGTGACTTCTATTTGACCTTCTTAATTAGGTCAAATGGAAGCAGCAAAGTTAACTTTTATTACGCACGCCGGTTTTTATAGTTGATAAATAAATTCAAACACGTCTACGCTGTATGTCGTGGTGGCCCAATGGTAACATCGCACGTTTTTTTTTTTTTTTTTCACACATTAATTTCCAACTCAAGGGTACGGGTTCGATTCTCATACTCACCTACCAAAACATTTTTTTATTATTATTTAACCCCCCCCCCCGCCCCCTGGAGTTTTGATTTACCTCAAGACACCCGGGCATCGCCGGGTACCCCCCACTAATGATTATATAAAACTCAGCGTCTGTTTGCATGATGTTTGTGTGTTCCTTCTATAAATATAAAAGCGAAAATGTGTGTGTGTGTGTTCGCTTTTTGTGTATGTCTGCGAAAGGCTTTTTTCACAGGCCTTCTAGGTAGGCTCGCTCATACTTAAAACTTTTTATATCGTGTCTAAATCATAATAACTATGACTTAACAACGGGGGTCATGTGTGTATTTAATTAGCCCGAATTTTATCAGCTCGCCGCGTCTTCGAAACGTGAAAGCGAATGATCTGGCTTGCAGTGCAAAACTAGGTCAGACACCACGCCACTTCCTCGCACCTGTTTATTTCGCTTCATAAACCTTCATATAACGCCTTTATCAGTTCCTCTCCCTCGTGCCTGAGATGGTTAGGTAACTGGCTTTTTTTCCCTTTCATTTCTATCTTCACGTCAGGGCTTCGGGGTTCAATCCTACCTTCCGACCAAAACTTTTTTTTCTTTTACACCTTTTTTTAACACACACCTCCAAACACCCGGGAAATGCTGGGTAGCCCCTGCTAGTATGTAAATAAAAGAGAATAAACATAAAATCAAAAATTGTATTCTTCTATAAAAATCTACCAGAGAAAACAATGGAGGTATTACTACATGCTTCCCCTGAGAGGACTATGAGATAATTAAACTTTAAATATAACTTCACTTTGCCCGGGTGTAAAATTCACTTAAAAATGATATTTTTAATTTGTCCAGATTTCGTATATATTATTATAGTCATGATTTCAAAAGTAAAAAAAAAAAAAAAGTATTTGGGTACCATCAGCTAAAATCGAAACCAAAACTATAGCATTCAAAGCTGGTGATGTTACCACTGTACCAACATGACACGCATATGAACTGATTAAAAATTTAAAATAAACGAAGATGAATGTATAAAATGTATTATGATTTTTTTCAATTTTGACCCATTTTTGACCTCTTAAATCCTATTTCAACTGGCTAAAATTTTTATTGTATATTTTTTTTAATAATATCCTTTTATATTTTATTTTTATAAATTGCTTCTGAATATGAAATACTGAAGAACAATAAAAAGTAAAAAAACTAATTTGCCTTCTCACTGTTTCGGTAGCAGCCATGCTGGAAGTTAGGAAGTACATTAGCTGACTATAACCCATTTTTTATCAGTTGGAATACTATAGTAATGTGGAGGTTGTATTTTGTTCAGACAAGTTTATTTTCTTGTATTTATAAATTAAAAATAGTGCTAATGTTCTCATAACCATATAAATTCTCACACTACATTAGCCTGCTACTTGGATAGGTATATTTCATTTTGATCGACATGGATACAATGAGATTGTGAACATATGTGTTAGATAGCGAAGGAGGAGAGCAGAGGGAGCATGCTTTAAAAGGAGGTAGGGGAGCCTAAAAGTGGAAGACTTGAAATCACATCACTTCTGTCGAAGAGCAATTCCACCTCTCTACTTAAGTTCATTTACACGTGCAAAAAAATCAAGGCCAAAACAACCAGGCATAGTGTACAATCGTTTCAGAGATGACATCAAGTTTATTTAAATAAGTTGTGGAACTCTCTTCCTGCTCACTGTTTTCCTTCTACTTACAGCCTTGGGCTTTTCAGGACTAAGTTCAATAGGCATCCCCATTCTTTGCAATAATCAGCTTTCGTTCTTGTTAGCTCATTACATTAAGTGGATTCATGCCTTGTCTCAAGCAATTTCCATTAAAAAAAAAATATACATGTGTATGTGACATATTATGCTACATTTGAACTAAGTGACCCCTGTTAGTTTGGTCAAACTGTAATTTTCCCCCAAGAGTTCAGAGCAACGAGTATCATAAATTTGAATGTTGTATCTTTGTTTATTTTAATTTCCTTTCTTTTGCAGCCTGTTGGCATAATTTTGTGAAGAAACGTCCTAAGATGGGTGGCCTCTCAGACTTGGTGCTTCCTTCTGTACAGATTCCAGCCCTCGAGTGGAACACACTGCAATGTCCTGCACAGTAAGTGAAATTCTTCTTCACCTTCGCAGATGGTGACTATTTAGGATACCAGGTGCTGTATGTGGGTGATCGCAACATGTTTGCAAGAAAGACCGCAAAACTAATGTTCCTATTTACTTGCCTCCCCACAAGGGCAGAGTTAGACACAAGTTCGGTTTTTAATGTTGGGAAAATCCAGCTCCCCCCCCAAAAAAAAAGGGGCTCTCTGTATAGGAACAAAAATAAAAATTGTCTCAGTCATGAAGAATTTCTTCTTCACTGACCGAGAACAGAAAAGGTGAAGTGTAGCATCAGGACAGATACTACACTGGGATCTTGGCCAGAAGGCCAAGAATTACGGAATATACGAAGGACATTCCATATATATTTTTATTCCGCCCGAATGAATCAGAGAGGATTACAAATTGCATTGTTATGATGACTGAACTTATATACGGCATAATCACATTGACACACCGGTTCTCATTAGATGACCGAAGTTAAGCAATGTTGAGTCTGATCAGGACCAAATGGGTAACCAATTTAGGAATACCAGGAGCTGTATGTAAGAGAACGTCAACACCTCTCTGCAGGAGTTTCAAAATCCTAACATTGTCATTCCTTCTTATGCGTATAAACATGCGACTGAGGGACCACTTGTGAATTTCATAGTCCCATGAAACTTCCCTCTTTGGAGAAAGCTGGTTAAACCTGTCTAGGTTTAGTGCCAGAGTTGACTGAACTTATGCATTCATGACTTGAAACTTTCATCTCTCTGTTGCCGATATTGATGGTGTGAGATTAAGAAAGCAACCCCTGTCATGTACATGCATCGGAAGCAGAGATGCATCATGAACTTGTTCCATGCAGAAAGAATTAAACCGATCAACATTCACCGGCACCTTTTGAACATTTATGAAGCTGATTAGGAGATGGGTTTGTTGATTTCAGAGTGGCAACAGATGTGACAAAGCATGCTTTGGACTTCTCCAACTGAGGCATCAAAAGAGGCTGGCAAAAATGCATTGAGAATGGTGGTGACTATGTAGAAAAATAAATTCTGGAGCACAAAAGGTTGCTCGTTTTAACGGTACTACTTTCTTCTTTGTAGCTCTTCAATGTTTTAGTTTTTGAATTAAAAAAATAGGAGGCCTTTCTGTTGGAACGACTGTTATACATGTGACTGGGGACCACTTAAATTTACCCTAGAAGCTTCCTCCTGTTGTAGAAGATTGCCTTCTTTCCAGCTGACCACAATCTGATTGTCTTCAAGTCCAATGTAAACAAGTTCTTGATGAACCGTCCCCACTAAGTAATCCAATTTACAAAATTCCCACTATTTATGTTTACTATGCTATAATTACATTAACTAATGTATACCCATTAACCCTTATCCTCGAGTGGCCTCCAGGCCTTGCTAAGTGGTGATTCCTCTGTAAAAAAAAAAAGAAAAAAAAAGAAGCCTATTATATATATGTAAGTTGTCATTACCCTGAAATCAACAAACCCATCTCCCAAGGGTGCATGCCACACTAATACCATAGCAGAGCAGAAAGTAGACCTTAGATTTACTTTTGGCAGCCTCATTTTGTCTTATAGAGCAATGTTTTTGTCAAAGGGGGAAGAATTGCTGTTTTCTGGGTCGGAATCTATCCATATAACATAATTGGCTAGATTTTGACATTCATGTAATATATAAATTTTTGCTCCCTGACAAAGGAGGGATGGACCTTGTAATTCACTCCTGTTCGTCTGTTCATTTGTTTGCACTTTTCTGAATAATCACGCTTTGGGTTTTTAAAAAAGTTTACACAAACATTAGTCATGGTGAAAGTAAATTTTTGCCAGAACCGATTTTCCAAGATAACTCTAGTTTCCTCCAGGTGTCATCGTAGGGGTAAAATTGCCCCCAAATCGTTCATCCGGTTATTTGTTCACACTTTTCGCAGTAACCATGCCCCATGCCTTAGATTATTTTAAATTTTGCACAAACATTAGTCATAGTTAAAGTAAATTTTTCACTCGTGGAGGGGGAACCCGTATGCTCAGCTTGTTTTTTCTTTTTTTACATCAAGTGTCTTCATGCCTGTTTGGAACGATTGTACAAAATTTCACTCATATTAAAAAACAAAAAAACAAACTGTATTTGTGACAAAATAAAAATATCAATGAAAAAATGTCAAAAAACAATGGGGCATAACTTAATGCTAATTCATAATATCATATTCCAAATATGATATACATTGATCAAGTGGTTTTATTTTTATAAAGAAAATAATTTTTAAATGATTAATAACAATTAGTAGGCGTTACAACATAAATCTCTCAAGTTTGAATTATTGAGTTATCTCTCTTTTGTTTATTTTTTAAAAAAATTGTTTTCAAAATGGTGGACAAGACAGCCACTCTTCTGTTGCTCATGAAATTTGATTTTTGGTCTCCTGATTTATCGGAGAGAGACTATGTTTTCAGTGGCATCTGTGCATCCGTCCGTTATTCTGGACAATTGCCAGATAACCGTCCATTAGTTTTTCCTGAAATTTTGCCATAAATTGTATTTCATTTAGTAGATGTGTACAGTTGTAAAAAAAATTTTTATTGCAAAAATTCCCGTTGAGTCCGCAGGAGCTCAAAAGAGATCAAAAATGCCCTAAAATGGCCCAAAATGGCACATTGACTCATTCATTAGATTTTTCTGAAACTTGGCCAAAATGTGGAACCCATTGTTCTTAATATAAATCCAGTATGGGTGACCCTGGCAAAATTCTGGTTTGCATCCTTCTGGGACTTTTAGAGCTAAAAAACATGCCTTTTTGGAGCTCTTTTTTCATATTACTCAAAAACTTGATATGTATGTCTATATAGTGGTTTTCCATGGTGCTGAATTCAAATATACATATCTTAAGGCGTGAAACTGCACCATTTGTCCATTTTCACTGGGATTCAGCGTTCCCAGGAGCTCAAAAGGGGTCACAAATGCCCTAAAATTGCAAGAAATGACACTTTTTATCTCATAACTTTTGCCCTATCCATTAGATTTTTCTGAAACTTGGCGAAAATGTGAAGGCAACGTTGGCCATTAAAACTTCTCACATTCATCATTTCTTCACTATTTTTTGTGGCGTCATCTCACATGCAGCACCAGAAGGGGACCACGCATGCACAGCTTGTTTAATATAAGGGGAATTCTGGACATGAACCAACAATTTTTACTCAAACTTTTGCAATCTTAAAAATGGGAGTCCTTTTTCTTTTTGTTCTTTGTAATTAAAAAAACAACTCTTTTTTTTGTTTTCAGGCAGGACCAAGAGGATATCAAACTGATTCCTATTGCCTACAACTTTAATCTGAAAATTGTTGTGGCGCCTCCTGTGGTTTATAGCAGACCAGAAGATCCCGAGCAAAAAAGCCAAGTAAGTTGACAAGACTTTATCAAAAACTAGCAAGGAAACCCAATGTTGTCCAGGATTGAATGATGATCAACAAATGTTTCACCCTCCACTATTTTATTGTCATTGAAATTGGTGAAATCGCCTGCTTTTTAATCAAATTGATTGATTGCCTGCTCTAGTTAGGGACCCACTGCAGTGCACTGGGAGGAAGCTTCACATTTTTCCCCACAGTGACTTAATTCACAATACATTGTAATTTACATTGCACTGAAGAGAACCTACTGTTGATTTTATAAAATTATTTTTATATAATGGCTTGAATTAAAGTTTAAAATGCAAAATCAAGTATCATGCTTCAATTGTGCTCTAAAAAGAAACATTGATTTTGAACACGCCCCTGTCATATCAAAGAACCTACTGTTGATTTTATATGCCAAACATTTTTACTTGTGCTATGATAATGGCTTGAATTAAAGTTTAAAATGCAAAAGTCAAGTATCATGTTTGAATTTTGTTCTAAACTTTTGATTTTATATGACTGACCTTTCTGCTTGTGCGGTGATAAAACTTCTCAAAAGCACTGGTGATGTTAGGCTAGGCTGTATAAGGCTTTAACTTTAGTCGCAATTGTTGGTTCCTTGTTTCATTGGATTTTTCGATTATCAATGCTTTTTTTTTTGCGTCCTTTCTGTCCAGCATGGAGTATAGAGCTGCCTTTCCCCTGGGTATGTTCTTTTGAGGATATAGGTGGTAGAAACGTTGTGTTTATGGATGGTGTTTGGCAGAATTCTAGGGCATTTTTTGTCTATTGTAAGCGTAGGCTGCCCAGTTTGTTTTGCGTAAATTCCATCGAGGCACTGAGAGGGCGGTGGTGGCTGTTAGGGAAGTCACTAAGAATTTCTCTTGTCATTTGATTATCATTTTTTGGTAGTGAAGACAAGATCGGGGAATATTCTTTCTGCCATCTCTCTCTTTTTTTTTTTTTTTTATATACTCATGTTCACCCCTAACAAGGCATATACTGTTTGGGACCATGCCTCGAAAAGATTAACAAGATGTTGGTTTATGTTACATTTAAACTTCTGCATATCAGTACAGCCAGGAAATCAGGTAGCAGGAAGGGAATTCCAAAGTCTAGCTGTTCAAGGGAAGAAACAGAATAGAAAGCCTTCTGGCATTTAGGGACCTCAACAGTGAAGGGGTGAGATTTTGTTGCTAAGTGGATTTGTCGGGGATATGTATGTTGAGGAGGCACAAGTGTAACAAGTTCATCAGAGCACGTTCCATTAAAATATTTGTAAAACAGGCACAAAAATGCAACATTGTGGTGATTGGACAGAGGTTGGAGCTTAGTTGACAAAGTCGGATACATTAGATTGAAAATTCTATTTTCGATCTTATCCAAGAGGGAGAGGCTTGTTGTAGATGCACCAGCCCAGATGTGGCAACAATACTCCATGCATGGGTGAATGGTAGCCTTGTAGAGGTACAAGATACTCTCAGGTGTAAGTAGTCTTCTAGCTCGATATAGGGAACCCACCTTCTTTGCAGCAGCTTTTGCAATGTCCTCAATGTATTTGTTCCTGTTCATATTGCTTACAAATATTAGGCCGAGGAGATTAACGGATGAATTCTCAGGTAGGATGTTATTTGTCATGGATATTGGTGGTTGGAGCGGCGTCTTGTGATTGTTAAAGGAGAGCAGCTTAGTCTTACGAGCATTTAATGTTACCATCCATTTGCAGCCCCATTACACTATGGTCTGAAGGTCATTTTTAATGATTCTATCATTGTCTTAGATTTATGTACATCTATTTTTCCCTCATGCATGTTATAGAGCGTTGTGTTATCAGCAAATATTCCCATCTCGGAGTATTAATGCTGGAGTCCCTCAGGGGGCCATCCTGGGCCCAACTCTTTTCCTGATCTACATTAATGATTTTCCAAATCACATCCTTACATCATTTGTAGGCATTTATGCTGATGACACTACCATTTATGGTAACACATCTAAGATAGTAAACGACCGAGTTCTCTCCGATTATCTCTCATCTGATCTTGAGCACGTTGTACAATGGGGAAAGGAGTGGCTGGTTACTTTTAATGCATCTAAAACCAAGCTTCTATCTTTACATCATCAATGTTCTCATCCCCATCTGGCATCAATTAAAATGAATGGCTCGTGTCTTGGGGAGACCTCAAGTTTTGACAAGCTTCTGGGCTTGACTTTTACTCCTGATCTTAAGTGGAATACGTACATCAAATCTATTGCCAAGGCCGCTGGAAAAATGGTCGGATTTTTCTATCAATCCAGTAGATATCTCACTGCTGATGCAATCCTCTATCTATATAAGAACCATGTACATCCAAGGATGGAATACTGTTGCCACATCTGGGCAGGAGCTGCTAGAAAGGACTTGTCCTGCCTTGATAGAGTTCGTTCAAAATGGACTTCGTAGCCTCGTATGAGATGTCCTTTTCTCTTCGCAGCAATCTCTATCTCACAGAAGAGATGTTGCGAGTTTGTCTCTGCTTTATCATTGTTTTCATGGAAAATGATTGACTGAGCTTCAATCTATGGTCCCCCCTCACCAAACTTTCACAAGAAACACTCGTCTAGCTGAAAACACTATCAATAATTACCCTCACTCTTTATCTGTGCCTAAACCTAAACGTAGATTCCATGAACAAAGCTTCTTTCTTAGAACTGCACGCCTGTGGAATTGTCTTCCGTTTTCCTGCTTTCCAGCTGACTACAATATGGTTTTCTTCAAGTCCAACGTAAACAAGTTTCTGATGAGCCGTTCCACTTAAGTTGACAAATTTACCGAATTTCCATTACTAACAATTACTATATTGTTCTTTTGACTACTGTACACTCTTTTACCCTTATCCTTGAGTGGCCTCTCGGCCTTGATAAGTGGGGACGCCTATGTAAAAAAAAAAACAAAACAAAAAATGTTGCTAGTGTGAATTGTGGTCACCAAGATCAATCACCCTTTCAAGGTCATGATGCCATATTTGGCATGGTTTTGTTTGTTGATGATTAGATAGCCAGGAATTGTAAATCTCGATGGTGGAGATTTGTCAGTTTAGTAGGGTTCTATGCTGTTCTTCCTCAGTAGTTCTCCTAGATAGTCACATTCAATGATGAGGGACATTATTTTCATTTGTGCTGCGCGCTCTTGTTAGTATTATATACTTTTCTTTCTTATTTTAATTGTCCTATTGTCTGCTGGTCCTGGATATGACCTTAAACTATATCCATTGGTGACGCCCAGCTTGCGGGCTGTGGGGAGTGTGGAGCCACCCTTTAATTACCATTGCTCCCAGGTCCACTCTGACTCGGAGTGGTAGTACCTGTTAGGGTCCCAACTATGTGTTAAATAGAAACCGACTTGAAAACAACAAATATATTCTATTAAAAAATTTTCTTCAAAATCTTTGGCTTCGGCATTAAATAACCCGAAAAGGGTTGATATGCCATAAAACAAAAACAACCAACCAATTATATAGAGTTGAATACACGATCTAACCGTACAAATAGCAAAATCCCACCCACTCACTGTTGGGGTCCTTAGATGCCGGAAAGTCTCCTACTCTAATAGTTTCTTCTCTAGGACTACTAAACCTTGAAATTCCCTCCCTGTTTCCTGTTTCCCTGACTATACTGCTAAACGGAAGTTTAAATGTAATGTGAACAAACATGTCGTTACTCAACTTATGACACTCCCTGTTATGTCATTTTCCTTTCTTTCTTTAAAGGTTGACTTGTTGGTTTGCGGAGCAGCCTTGGAAATGAATGTGACCAGTGACATGGATTTCTTTGTCAGTATCAATCAAGTGTTGTTATTGCAGCAAGTCTTTCAGAAGAATATTGCTTGCTTTTTTGATATGGACATTGACGGGGATACTTCTCAAACATCGGAAACTCTTGACAGACTTGGCAGCATCTACCCTGAAAGTGCACAGGTGGCCGACAGCGGTCTAGGCAGTGAAATCTCTGCCACCATCAACTGCAAGATTGCTGGGAATCGAGGACCAAAACCTGCAGTTCAACCTACAGCACCCTTGCTTTCCACATCGACCCCATTCTGTTCCAAAGACATTGTTTCTTCAACTGCTGCATTTATCCCCTTCGAGATCCTCTTGACTGCGGGGCGTATATCCTGCATGTTCTATACTCACACGTTCAATGTGCCCCCAAGTGCGACACCTGCAGTTTCAATGCTGGCCCCACCTCCGCCTCCAACTCCCAGAAGCTTAGTAAGTGGTGAGAATTTGCTTGGTTCCGGCGTAATGCCTTTTAATCTGCTGACCACGGTTTATAGGGAACACGGACATATATCTCTCGGTTCCGACTGCAGTACAGAGCAGTTGTCAGCCAGTGATACTGGATCCTCCTCGGATTTCAACCAGACCCCACACATAGTGCCTTATCTTTATTTATATTTCTCTCAGCCGCACACTGTAGTGACGATACAGCCGGAAACACAAAAGTTTGAAATGTCTTACTATGACGTCATGGTTAAAGGACCACCCTCTGGTTATACACTTCCGGGTATGTACATATTTTGGTTTTAATTGTTAAGATAACGAATGTTTAATGTTTCTGAGATTTTGAGTTGATATTTTGTGTTATTTGAACTAGTGTTGTGATTGTGTTATTTCTCATGTAACCGCCAACCTTCTTCAGTTGGTGCTACCAGATCAGGTTATCTGAAGATATTGGCTTCCTGACACGAAATACACCTAACATTGCTTTTTTTTTTTCTACTTCCTTTTGCAAAACCTAATTATGTTCTGCAAAACCAAAAAAAAAATACTAACCTAGATTTAAAACAGATCAAGAAACCAAATATCCAGGCCAAATAGAGCACACACAAAGGACCAGGTCAACCAGAGGTCAAATAGGTCTTTGTCTGATAAATGCATGCTCATTGGCTGATAGGAAGGGCGCGGTAGATACTAGAAAGCTGATTGGCTAACTAAAATCTCAATAGAAGATGCGCATATAAAAACGACAAACAACCACAGAATTCGCGTATAAGCCTGAAGAGTCCTAGAGTGGATGAAATGCGGAACATTCAGTGTAGCTTAATAGCCATCTATATTTTATAAATTACTAACTAGCTCTACCTACGTATTGAGCACTTTTGAAGTAAATAATTAAAGTTTACACATAAATCTATACTTTCGTATATTAATTTTATGTGAGTAAATTAAGTAGTTATATATATGTATGTATATATATATATATATATATGCATAGCGAGAGAGAGAGAAGAGCAGAGAGTGATGGATAGATAATTGCACAAGCAGTCAGGCATGATGTTGCCCATGATCATATTAGGATCAGGAAAATATAATAAATCAAATATATTCTTGGCATCTAAATTAATCAAATTACATATCTTTCAATCGAATCGATTGATTGCCTACTCTAGATGGAAGACTCACCAGGATACAACAGTAGAGACCTCCACATGTATTAGTTCCCAATACTCTGTAGTCTAAATTACACTGTAGAGAACCTACGGTTGATTTTATTAAATTAATTTATACAATGACTTAAATAAAAAATTATAGCAACAGTAAAATTGTGCTAGAAACAGAAGAATCCACGCCCCTTACTTATCAAAGTACCTACCGTTAATCTTATACGCTGCGGTAAAAAAAAATATCTAAAAGGCACTTGTGATGTTACGATGTAGAAAAGTGTTACTTTTAGTCACAATGGTACTGCTCTTTCTTTAATCGGATTTTTTCCATAATCGAATTTCGGTACATGATGGGGACAGTCTGATACAAAATTTTCTGTCAGACACATAAAGTGCATTTGTGTGTAAATTTTTCAAAATGTGCCGCAGCTGTTTCCGACTCCATGAGAACAAACTCACACACAGACAATGTGTGTATATATATATATATATATATATATATATATATATATATATATATATTCTCTTGAATTTTTGTTTGAATTTAAAAATTTTTTTTTATTTTGTAGTTGAAGACAATAAACTGTTACCAGAATATGCAGACTTCAATGAGTACTGGATTGAAACACGAGCTGGTCAACCCCACCCCAAAACAGGAGTACCCCCCAGTTTCTTTACGCTTCGAATAACAGATTTTCTCAATAAACCTGGTAAACTTTCATATTTTCTTGTCTTTAGAAAACCAATAAAAATCTCTTGGTATTTTTATAGAAATGTATGTAGGATTTCCTCTCCAGAAATTTTGCATGCCAATATGATTTTTAAAATTTTTTTATTTTAAGTAATTTTGCAAAAGGATTAATTTTTAGATAAAAATTACCCCCCCCCCCATGTAATTCTCACTGCCAGGGCCTTTAGCTTAGCAATGTGATTGATATGTTTTAAAAGAAACTGTGTTATATGGACAACTATTCTCATTTTTGTTGTCATGTTCTCAATGTTTTGGCTGGTGTAATCTCCAACCTTCTTTGGGTGCATCTTTTCAACATTGGGAATCTAATTTTCATGCAAAACTCAATCATTTTCTGCAAAAACAAAAAGCAATTATCTCTTTTTCTTTGTTTTTTCTACCTTTTTTTCTCTCTGCCATAGTTGGCAATCTTTGACAACCCTTTGTGACCTGGTTGAACTAATTCGTTTAGTTGTAAATAAATGAACATAAAAACATAAATAAAGTGGAAAATCATTTGTATGTATTAGTTCAGTATCTGCGTAGATGCCAGATACCTCCAAATTGCAACTGTCCATTGCTTACATTCAGTATGCCGCCATCTAAAATTAACAATAAATATTTTTTTAATCATCAACATCATAATTCAGGTCATAATGGCTTAAGGATATGATCCATGTGCCTGAGCAGTCCATAATCCGGGAAAGTGGCTATGTGTATGCCAATACTCCACATTTACTTGGGTTAGAGGATTAGTTGGAGAGGCGCAATCTGATCAATCGGCTGGTTATGTCAAGCCCCACCATATAAAACCCGCAACTTCCTACTTTAAGCAATTAAAATTCCTATTCTCCAACCCCCACTAATAACTACTAATAATTACTCCACCCTCAAAAAACGGTGGCTGAAAATCAATTGGTTATTTGATTTATTAAATAATCTGAAAAGGGGTTGATATGCCATAAAACAAACCAACCAAACCAAGCATTATGAAAAATATTTTAAAATATCTAACAAAACAAAAATTAAAAACATTTTTACCAAAATGACTGGATGTGGCATTTAAAATAACCCAAAAAGGTTGATATGCCGTCAAACAAAACAATCAAACATGTAAAATCGCTAAAAGAATCCAAATTATTTACAAGGAAGCAAATTATTTTAAAATGTAAAAGATACCAATAAAAATAATTTAAACCATTTTTCTAAAATAGATTCTTCACTGAGTTTGGTTTGGTTGTTTTTTGTTTTACGGCATATCAACTCTTTTCAGGTTATTTAAATAAAGAAATTTTTTTTAATAGAATATACTTTTTTTCAAGTCGTTTTCTATTCAACCCATAGTTGGGACCTTAACAGGTACTACCACTCCATGTCAGAGTGGACCTGGGGGCAGTGGTAATTAAAGGCTGGCTCCACACTCCCCAAAGCCCGCAAGCTGGGGCCTTACCATCGGATATAGTTTAAAGTCATATCCAGGACCCCCATTGAGGGACTTTTACCCTCTGCAGGGGGGCAGTCACTAAGATATTCAATTTTATTTCCGTCATATGAAATGAAGAAAATCTACTTCAAAAATGAATTCCGCTTTTTTATGTCCAGTTTACTTTATAGACTTAACAGATAACAGATGCCTAGTGACCGCAAATGGAGTGGGAAGAAAAATTTAATGGTGTCTTTAGCTTACTTGAAAAATATAACCTTTATTGAAACTTATTTGAATGTTCTCACTAGTAATAATATAGATTTCAACAACAAACAAATATTGGCTTATACATACATTAAAAAAAAAGTTTCCTTTAGTTTTGACTTACTATGGATACCCACTGTAAGGGTGCCTGCACGTGAAATTTTTGTGGCAAGAGTTTCACAATCTCCAACCACACCTCTCCTGATTCGACATTGTTGAATACCAGTGGCAAGTGGAGGTTCAGGACAACTGGAAACAATGCCGAGATAAGCGGAAAGCACATACAGCGCCTAGAATTCCCAAATGGTCATCCATCTGGTACTAGCCAGGCTCAACATTGCTTAATTTTGGTGATCTGACAAGAACCGGTGTGCCAATGTGATTATGCCATACATATGATAGTTGGTTGTCTCCTAATGATCAAAGTAAAGGATCAGTCCACAAAAATAGTTTTTGTTTATTTTTTTATTTTTAATTTTCTTTACTATCTTATGCTCATTTTGCAATTTGTATTTTCTTTGGTTTATTTGGCTGCTCTTTAGAGATTGTCAGATATTAATAATTAAAAAAAAACACACATGCACAATATTCCAATAGGAAGAAAGATGAGAATATGGCAAGTTAAAATGAAAAAAAACCAAAAAGTTAAAGATGATAATCAGAGAAAATCCCCCCTACCCCCAAAAATGAAACAAGCTACCATCTTAGATTTAACTGTCAGAGCTAAATTAATCAATTTTCAATTGCAAACTGCAAACCAGATAAAACTCCAATAAAATTTGAAAAATTCCTGTTTATAAAATATTGTTAGCTTTAAAATTAAATAAATGTTTATAGATTGCTAGATACTATCATCTTTCTTTCAGCTTGTGTTTCCTTGCAAATGGAACGCCCACTGAAACTGAATGTTAGTCCTGACAAATTGTGCCTCGCACAAGAGATTGTTCAACAGATCCAACAAAGCCTGGGTTTCTCTCCAAACGCACAAGATTCTGCTTCCTCTACCAGTGAGAAGACAAACAAATCGTTCAAAGGTTAGTTGTTTTATACTCCTGCTAACTAAACATATCACAATCTACTGGGTTTAAATAAAAACAAAAGCAACAATCCACTTTGTTCCCCTTTTTCCTTCTTCTCATTTCTCTTTTCTCTTTATCTCTCCCGCTTCCTGACTGTTTTAAAAAAATTTTTTATCAAGGAAAACTGGAAATAAAATTTTCTTTTTTTTTGCAAAGATGTTTTAAAGTATTTTTTGTAAAAAAAAAAAAAAAAAAATATATTTTTTAAATTGTAAGAGAAGGTTTTAAAGATTCATTATGTTGGTACTGTCCATGATTTGGATGTAATAACTATTATATTTTTTTTCCTCTTCCCACAGTTATCTAAAAAGTTGCTTGTGCTCGCATGCCACCATCTCATTGTAATTCAGGGTGCCTCATTGTGATTGGCTGATCAGCGTGTTATCTCAGGCAGCAGTTTTTAAAAAAAAATTTTTTTTTTTTTTACATGGGGGTCACCACTTATCAAGGCCCGGAGGCCATTCAGGGATAAGGGTTATTGCGTGTACAGTAATCAATGAGATAGTATTGTAGTAATAATTAGTATTGGGGGTTTTGATAGAGTGTATTACGTAAGGGGTCAGTTTGTCAGGAGTTTGTTTATGTTGGACTTGAAGACGTCCAAGTTGTAGTCAGGTGGGAAACAGGCAAGCAGCAGAGAGTTCCACTAGCGTGCGGTTCTAAGAAAGAAGCTTTGCTCATGGAATCTACGTTTGGATTTAGGCACAGATAAAGAATGGGGAAAATTATTGACAGTAGTTTCAGCCAGACGGGTGTTTCTTGTGAAAGATTGGGCTGTTTGGCATAATCCAGCTGTATGCATCATGTTCCGATCAAAGCTGAGCGACTGCTGAGATACGTCTGATTCACAACATGCACCTGTATCCATTTTATTTACAAGGAGGCAACACACAGAATGATAAAATTGCATTTATCAGTTTTAGTTCGATATTACTTGAGTTTGTGTGACCCAACTATCATGGACGGAAATAATATATCTCCATCTTCATTTACTCGGATTCAAAATCATCCTTTTGTTTGCACCTGTCAGCATTTCTCTTGTGCCTTTCTCACGCCCCATGCAAGAACTAAAAATAAAAGAAATAAAATGGACAAGGTAACTCCACTTGAAACAGAAAGAGTTAGCTCCCCTTGATCAGTCTTAGTCGAGTTTGTGTGACAACTATCACAAACACAAGTAATATAACTCCATCTTCAAAATCATTCTTTTGTTTTTATTTCTGTCTATCAGCATCTTACTTATCCAGTTCTCACGTCTCCATGTGAGAACTCAAATAACAGCGGTAAACGGAAGGAGGTAACTCCACCTGAAACAAAACAAGAGCCATCACCCACTTTTTCTATCATCCTAACAATATGAATTTTGTTGTTAATTTAATTTCTGTTAATTCCTCTACACTTTAGTTGATTCAATCTGTTATAATTTATAAAACATTTATTTCCAGAAGTGACGACAAACACGTTGTCGCATCTCAGTTGGATGAACCAGTTTTCCTTAAAGACGGAACAGGTTGTTGTTCTTCTCAAAGCCAAACAGACGGAACAATCTCCAGGAATTCTGACGTCTCTCACCTCGATTAACATGGAAGTAACACTTCATCAAAATGAAGTTGGTAAGTAATGCTATAACATATCTAGCCTATAATGATGCCTATAACATGTCTAGCCTATAATGATGCCTATAACATGTCTAGCCTATAATTATGCCTATAACATGTCTAGCCTATAATGATGCCTATAACATGTCTAGCCTATAATGATGCCTATAACATGTCTAGCCTATAACGATGCCTATAACATGTCTAGCCTATAACGATGCCTATAACATGTCTAGCCTATAATGATGCCTATAACATGTCTAGCCTATAATGATGCCTATAACATATCTAGCCTATAATGGCGCCTATAACACGTCTAGCCTAATATGATGCCTTTATGTAAAATTTTAAATGTTTAGGCCAAAAATTTGTTTGGTCAACATTTTTTATTTTGGACTCAAATCAAATTAAAAAGTTTGATCCATGTCCAAGTAACCTACATCTAAAATTCTAAGTGTTTAGACCCAAAATTGGTAGAGGAGTTTAGTAGAGTTTTCAAAGGTCAAATCATTGAACTTTGATCCCTTGACAGCCAAATTTCTGTCCAAAAACCAATTAAGATTTTTCCAAATCTCAATACCCCTTATGTCAAATCTCGGGTCTTTAGACTGAAAATTGACAGAGTAGTTTGGTAGAGAAATGTACACACACAGACAATTTCACTTTCATAGATATATAGATATCTATCTCTCTCATATATATATGTATGTATATATATGTATGTATATATATATATACACACATATGCACACACCCTCCCATCCTTCTATTAAAGCCAGGACCAGTTTACCCTCAAAGAATAAATATTTTTTCTAAATTTTAGATATACATCCAGGGTAAAAATATTAACTTTATGGGGGGTTAGTTTGTATTTTTCAAGGTTTATTTTAACATACAAATGCACATACATTTGCTCTTTATAAAATAGGAGATAAATCTAACCATATTTTATTACTGGTTCTTCATCACTGTCTTTTTATATTCGTTTGTTCTCAAAAAAACACGAATACAATATGATGATCATCTATATAGAGAAGATACTCTAACACGTGGTTATTACAAAAACATAAAATTAGAAATCTTTTATTTTCCAGGTCTCATAAATGAAATCGTGAGCAGTTTAAGCCTGAAAGATCTCCAGCTAAAGACGTGCTACTTAAAGCAGACTCCACTGGCCTTCATTGGTCCTTCAACTCTTAACTTTACGATGGCCGCATCACAGTGGTGCACTCACAGTGGACCAGACTATTTACCAAAGTCAGTGCTAACACTGGAAACGGGTCTGTTACTTGTGCACTTTGGTCAGGAACATCTCCTAAGCCTTAATAATTTCACAGAACAGTTTCTTAAAGAATGTGAGGTATGTAATAAAGCTGTGGTGCTTGTTAATGCAGCCGACAAATCGATATTTTACATATGTTGTTTTAAGCAAAAAATAATATTATGTACTTAATTTTCAAGATTTCAAGTCATATTGAATATTTCAATAGCTCGGATAATATCACCTATGTGATCTACGTCTACAAATTAAATGCAGTAGTCTCTCAGTTAGACCGTTGATTAATGATTGATTCTTCTGCTTGGCATCTTTTGTGCCCTGTCATTGACTGGTTCTTTAGTTCTTCTGCCAAGGCACGCCACTCTCATGCTGCCTCCCATGTTTAACTTTATGGGGAGTTATTTTGTATTTTTCAAGGTTTATTTTAACATACAAATGCACATACATTTGCTCTTTATAAAATAAGAGCCATTTCAGAGGAGCAAGCAAGAGCTGGTGAGAAATGTATTGCTGTGGACTCCACTGCATGAGCGCACGAACATCATAGGACGACCTAGATTCACATACTTCTTGATGATCTCATGGTGGACAGTGATGGTAGACAGTACGTCCGTCGGAGGAAAGATGAAGAATTTAATCCTAGGTGCTCAGTTTCAGTTTGGAGGTTCAGTTTTGGTTTGGGGCATTATTAATACCAATGGTCCAGGGCTTATAGTTCACTTGCAAGGGCGAATTAATTTGACTGTATTTAATGTTGACTGAGCATTTTCTACCCTACTTTGGTCGGAATTTGGATGATCATCCCATCTTCATGCAGGATAACGCTCCCATTTACACAGCTGGCAATTTCAAGAGGTTCCTGGAAGAGCATGATATTCCGTGTTTGGATTAGTCTGCACAATCTCCAGACCTCAATCCTATCGAAAACGTATGGCATTACATCAAGCAACAGCTACGCAATGGTAAAATTTCAAATTTAGAAGAACTTTGGACAAAAATTAAAGAAAAGTAGGATGCCCTTTCCTCGGAGTATTGCTGCAGTATAATTTAAGGAATTCCCAAGATTGCAGTCTGTCAAATTGCAGAAGAGCTATGCTACTAAATATTTACTAGGTCATTGTGTTCCTGTTGTATTTGTGTTGCATTAATGTCCTAAAGTTACATTTAAATAACAATTTTCCATTGTGCGGACTTTCTTTTTGCCTCCTCAATTTGGAGTTATTTTTTTAAATTGACGTGAACACTAGAATATTTCAATTAAAAGTCAACTTTGAACAGGTAAAATTATAGAAGAATAAAAGGCGAATCAAATGAGGTATAGTTTGTTTAAACAGTTACATTAAATTTAGCTTAAATTTGCAGTTTTTGAAAAAAATCACAAGTGCGGACTTTCTTTTTGCCACCTATGTATTTAAAGAAGGGACATCAAAAAGGAGATGTCTACATCGAGTTAGGAGAAGTTACATAACATATACAAATAAGATGTTTTGTTTAACTTCGCCATGGGCATGGAATATGTGCCTATATTAAAGATATCTTTCCATGTGGTAGGGACATCTCCAGGGAAGATCCTAACTTACCTTATATGTGCTTCCGGGTTGCTTTAGCTCACACTACGGCATTTTTATTTACTCTCTATCGCCCCCACAACAGCGGAGTTACTATATTTAAAAGCATATCTGAGAAAATTGACCAAGTCCTATCTGCTTATCCTTCAGCTAACATTCACGTATGTGGAGACTTCAATGTTCACAACGTCGAATGGTTGACCCACTCAAACAAGACCGATGATGAGGGGAGGTTCTGTCATGATTTCTCCATTGCCTATGACCTCACTCAGATTGTTCAGGAACCCACCCGTGTGCCCGACAATGACGGCCAGTATGCGAGCCTACTAGACCTTTTTCTCACAACTTGCCCTGAACTATGTTCAGTTTCTGTTCTGTCGCCTCTTGGATCTTCCGACCACTCTGTTGTATCAATTAAGATAAAAATGAAATGTAATAAGTCCCCAGACGTACCTCTCCATCGTACAGTATATCGATACACTAAGGCTGACTGGGATAGCTTCCGTACATTTATAACTGATCTACCTCTGCATTCCATATTTAAAAAGGATGTGTCCTCTATAGTATTAGACCTGACGGATGGTTAATTGTAGGTATTGATCATTTCATACCCTCAAAAACTTTTCAGCAAAAACCTAACAGCCAGCCATGGTTCTCTCCAGAATGTGCTGCTGCCATTGCGCACAGAAATCACTTTTTTCACTGTTTCCAACGTAATAGATGTATGGAAACTAAAGCCGCTTTCAGGACTGCCAGCAACCATTGTAAGAAAGTAATAAAGAGCGCAAGATGGTTGTATGCTCAATCTGTTAAGTCCAAAGTAGCTGAGCAGCGGCTTGGTTCCCACCAGTTTTGGCAAATAGCAAACAGAATTCTGAACAGAAGTGTGCGCTCCATTTCAACTATCATCAATGGACCTGAGGTAATCTCGTCAGCATCAGACAAAGCCAAACTCTTTGTCAAGAATTTTGCAGCTAATTCTACCTTTTGCGATCAAGGCCGCCAACCCCCAATATTTCCTCCTGTATCTGAAAACACACTATGTGATATACGTATATCTGTACGTGATGTTGCCAAGCTAATCAAAAACCTTGATTCCAGTAAAGCAACTGGCCCGGACGGTATTCCAATTATAGTACTCAAAAAACTTTAACCTGAACTAGCGCCCATACTTACAAAACTATTTAAACGTTGTCTTAAGGAGAATAGTTTCCCATCTCCCTGGAAAATTTCATCAGTATGCCCCGTATTTAAGAATTCAGGTGATCGCTCATCCCCCTCTCAGTACAGGCCAATAAGTCTCCTGTGCGTCATGAGTAAGTTGCTGGAATCTGTGTTAAATACAGAAGTAATCAACCATCTCAACAAAAATAACCTTCTTAGTGACACTCAATATGGTTTCCGTTCTGCTAGATCTACAGCAGATGTGCTTACAGTTATATCTCATAGGATTAGCAAATTTCTCGACGGAGGCAACCTTTCTAGGGCAATTGCTCTTGACATATCTAAGGCCTTTGATAGGGTATGGCATAAAGGTTTACTTCATAAGATCTCTAGCTATGGTATAGCTGGAAATGTCTTCTCAATTATTAAATCATTTCTTTCTGATAGGTTCATAAGAGTAGTAGTTGAGGGCAAAAATCAGAAGCTCACAGTATTAATGCCGGTGTCCCTCAGGGATCCATCCTGGGCCCAACTCTTTTCCTGATCTACATTAATGATCTTCCAAATCACATCCTTACATCATTTGTAGACATTTATGCTGATGACACTACCATTTATGGTAGCACATCTAAGACAGTAAACGACCAAGTTCTCTCCACTTCTCTCTCCTCTGATCTTGAGCATGTAGTATAATGGGGAAAGGAGTGGCTGGTTACTTTTAATGCATCTAAAACCAAGCTTCTCTCTTTACATCATCAACATTCTGATCCACATCTGGCATCAATTGAAATAAATGGCTCTCATCTTCAGGAGGCCTCAAGTTTTGACAAGCTTCTGGGCTTGACCATTACTCCTGATCTTAAATGGAACACGTACATCAAATCTGTTGCCAAGGCCGCTGGAAAAATGGTGGGATCTTTCTATCGATCCAGTAGATATCTCACTGCTGATGCAATTCTCTATCTACATAAGAGCCAGGTACGTCCAAGGATGGAATACTGTTGCCACATCTGGGCAGGAGCTGCTAGAAAGGACTTGTCCTGCCTTGATAGAGTTCAAAATAGACTTCGTAGCCTCGTAGGAGATGTCCTTTTCTCTTCCTTGCAACCTCTATCTCACAGAAGAGATGTTGCGAGTTTGTCTCTGATGTATCGTTATTTTCATGGAAAGTGTTCAACTGAGCTTCAATCTATGGTCCCCCCTCGCCAAACTTTCACAAGAAACACTCGTCTAGCTGTAAACACTATCAATAATTCCCCCCACTCCTTATCTGTGCCTAAACCTGAACGTAGATTCCATGAACAAAGCTTTTTTATTAGAACTGCACGCCTGTGGAATTGTCTTCCGTTTTCCTGCTTTCCGGCTGACTACAATATGGTTGTCTTCAAGTCTAACGTAAATAGGTTCTTGATGAGCCGTTCGATATGAGTTATCAAATTTTACAAATTTTCATTACTAATGATTATTATATTGTCCAATTTCTACTGTACACTCTTTAACCCTTATCCTTGAGTAGCCTCTGGGCCTTGATAATGAGTTGATACCTATGAAAAAAAAAAAAAAAAAAGAAGAAAAACTTCAATGTGAACAAGTTCTAATTGAATCGTCCCCCTAAGTAATCCAAGTTACAAAATTCCCACTGTTTACTATGCTAAAATCACAATGACTAATGTATACCTATTAACCCTTATCCTCGAGTGGCCTCTGGGCCTTGATAAGTGGTGACATGCTTGTAAAAAAAAAAACAAACAAAAAAACTTGAAATATGTAAGAGCACTAAGAGAGTGTTTTGTGTACATTCATATGTGTGTGGGTATACATGCTTAAGCATGCCTTTTAACTTGTAATGCATGTGGTATGTTCGTTGTGTATGTATGTCCATCGTGTATGCATGTGTCTAGTGTTTACAAGAGTTTGTAATAGTATACATTGTGTTGCCTTACCTTAAAACGTAAGTGCGTCTGTCTATATGGATGGTTCAGACGAAAAAGGGACAGAGAACGGAAGTAGATAGAGAGAATGCACAGCAAAAAGTAGAGACGCCACCTGTCAGATAAATCGAAAATCACAAAAAGGCAATAACTGATGTGTATTGAGTAACTGTGTGTGTGTGTGTGTGTGTGTGTGTGAGAGATACCTATCCACATATCAGTCTGCGAAGAGTTTGCCTATAATACTCTCCACCAGATAACCGGAGGCTGAATAGAAAAGAGGTTGCAACAGGAAAGGATATCAAACAAAGAGTGTTTAAAGCCTGTGTAACTGTGTTGAAAGGTCACAGGACGTCCATTGTGAATTTTAAGTGCGAATAATTTGCGGTTGTAGACTGCATTGTGTTGCCGAGTCTAGGAAGCATGCACAAGTTTAAGTTAGTCGTGTATGGTGGCAAATGAGTCTGCAGGAAACTAATCCGTTCCGAGGAAACGCGTTGTCGAGATTAGGTGCACACAGTCGCAAGTGAATGCGGGAGAATAAACCGATTCCGTTGAAAGTACCGACGTTCAAATGATTGGTGCAACCAGTGAGTCGGTTGGATAATTGAACCCCTAGGAATGAGTTTTGTAGTGTACATTTTGCAACGTAACTCATGTTGGCTGGGGTAACTTCTGTCGTTGAGGTTGTTATGAATTCCAGGAGTTTTCAGTGTTTGACGAATGTCTTTGTGAGTTTGCTTGTCATGTTTGTTGCTGGAAAGGTTGATATGCCGTAAGATGTTGCTGGAAAGGTTGATATGCCGTAAGATGTTGCTGGAAAGGTTGATGTGTCGTAAGATGTTGCTGGAAAGGTTGATATGCCGTAAGATGTTGCTGGAAAGGGTTGATGTGTCGTAAGATGTTGGTGGAAAGGTTTATATGCCGTAAGATGTTGCTGGAAAGGTTGATATGCCGTAAGATGTTGCTGGAAAGGTTGATATGCCGTAAGATGTTGCTGGAAAGGTTGATATGCCGTAAGATGTTGCTGGAAAGGTTGATATGCCGTAAGATGTTGCTGGAAAGGTTGATATGCCGTAAGATGTTGCTGGAAAGGTTGATATGCCGTAAGATGTTGCTGGAAAGGTTGATATGCCGTAAGATGTTGCTGGAAAGGTTGATATGCCGTAAGATGTTGCTGGAAAGGTTGATATGCCGTAAGATGTTGCTGGAAAGGTTGATATGCCGTAAGATGTTGCTGGAAAGGTTGATATGTCGTAAGATGTTGCTGGAAAGGTTGATATGCCGTAAGATGTTGCTGGAAAGGGTTGATGTGCCGTAAGATGTTGCTGGAAAGGTTGATATGCCATAAGATGTTGCTGGAAAGGGTTGATGTGTCGTAAGATGTTGCTGGAAAGGTTGATATGCCGTAAGATGTTGGTGGAAAGGTTTATATGCCGTAAGATGTTGCTGGAAAGGTTGATATGCCGTAAGATGTTGGTGGAAAGGTTTATATGCCGTAAGATGTTGGTGGAAAGGTTGATATGCCGTAAGATGTTGGTGGAAAGGTTGATATGCCGTAAGATGTTGCTGGAAAGGTTGATATGCCGTAAGATGTTGCTGGAAAGGTTGATATGCCATAAGATGTTGCTGGAAAGGGTTGATGTGTCGTAAGATGTTGCTGGAAAGGTTGATATGCCGTAAGATGTTGCTGGAAAGGTTGATATGCCGTAAGATGTTGCTGGAAAGGGTTGATGTGTCGTAAGATGTTGCTGGAAAGGTTGATATGCCATAAGATGTTGCTGGAAAGGGTTGATGTGTCGTAAGATGTTGCTGGAAAGGTTGATATGCCGTAAGATGTTGGTGGAAAGGTTTATATGCCGTAAGATGTTGCTGGAAAGGTTGATATGCCGTAAGATGTTGGTGGAAAGGTTTATATGCCGTAAGATGTTGGTGGAAAGGTTGATATGCCGTAAGATGTTGGTGGAAAGGTTGATATGCCGTAAGATGTTGCTGGAAAGGTTGATATGCCGTAAGATGTTGCTGGAAAGGTTGATATGCCGTAAGATGTTGCTGGAAAGGTTGATATGCCGTAAGATGTTGCTGGAAAGGTTGATATGCCGTAAGATGTTGCTGGAAAGGTTGATATGCCGTAAGATGTTGCTGGAAAGGGTTGATGTGTCGTAAGATGTTGCTGGAAAGGTTGATATGCTGTAAGATGTTGCTGGAAAGGTTGATATGCCGTAAGATGTTGCTGGAAAGGGTTGATGTGTCGTAAGATGTTGCTGGAAAGGTTGATATGCCGTAAGATGTTGCTGGAAAGGTTGATATGCCGTAAGATGTTGCTGGAAAGGTTGATATGCCGTAAGATGTTGCTGGAAAGGTTGATATGCCGTAAGATGTTGCTGGAAAGATTGATATGCCGTAAGATGTTGCTGGAAAGGGTTTATGTGTCGTAAGATGTTGCTGGAAAGGTTGATATGCTGTAAGATGTTGCTGGAAAGGGTTGATGTGTCGTAAGATGTTGCTGGAAAGGGTTGATGTGTCGTAAGATGTTGCTGGAAAGGTTGATGTGTCGTAAGATGTTGCTGGAAAGGTTGATATGCCATAAGATGTTGCTGGAAAGGTTGATATGCCGTAAGATGTTGCTGGAAAGGTTGATATGCCGTAAGATGTTGCTGGAAAGGTTGATATGCCGTAAGATGTTGCTGGAAAGGTTGATATGCCGTAAGATGTTGCTGGAAAGGTTGATGTGCCGTAAGATGTTGCTGGAAAGGTTGATGTGCCGTAAGATGTTGCTGGAAAGGGTTGATGTGCCGTAAGATGTTGCTGGAAAGGTTGATATGCCATAAGATGTTGCTGGAAAGGGTTGATGTCTCGTAAGATGTTGGTGGAAAGGTTTATATGCCGTAAGATGTTGCTGGAAAGGTTGATATGCCGTAAGATGTTGCTGGAAAGGTTGATATGCCGTAAGATGTTGCTGGAAAGGTTGATATGCCGTAAGATGTTGCTGGAAAGGTTGATATGCCGTAAGATGTTGCTGGAAAGGTTGATATGCCGTAAGATGTTGCTGGAAAGGTTGATATGCCGTAAGATGTTGCTGGAAAGGGTTGATGTGTCGTAAGATGTTGCTGGAAAGGTTGATATGCAGTAAGATGTAGCTGGAAAGGTTGATGTGCCGTAAGATGTTGCTGGAAAGGTTGATATGCCGTAAGATGTTGCTGGAAAGGTTGATATGCCGTAAGATGTTGCTGGAAAGGTTGATGTGCCGTAAGATGTTGCTGGAAAGGTTGATGTGCCGTAAGATGTTGCTGGAAAGGTTGATATGCCGTAAGATGTTGCTGGAAAGGTTGATATGCCGTAAGATGTTGCTGGAAAGGTTGATATGCCGTAAGATGTTGCTGGAAAGGTTGATATGCCGTAAGATGTTGCTGGAAAGGGTTGATGTGTCGTAAGATGTTGCTGGAAAGGTTGATATGCCGTAAGATGTTGCTGGAAAGGTTGATATGCCGTAAGATGTTGCTGGAAAGGTTGATATGCCGTAAGATGTAGCTGGAAAGGTTGATATGCCGTAAGATGTTGCTGGAAAGGGTTTATGTGTCGTAAGATGTTGCTGGAAAGGTTGATATGCTGTAAGATGTTGCTGGAAAGGGTTGATGTGTCGTAAGATGTTGCTGGAAAGGGTTGATGTGTCGTAAGATGTTGCTGGAAAGGTTGATGTGTCGTAAGATGTTGCTGGAAAGGTTGATATGCCGTAAGATGTTGCTGGAAAGGTTGATATGCCGTAAGATGTTGCTGGAAAGGTTGATATGCCGTAAGATGTTGCTGGAAAGGTTGATATGCCGTAAGATGTTGCTGGAAAGGTTGATATGCCGTAAGATGTTGCTGGAAAGGGTTGATGTGTCGTAAGATGTTGCTGGAAAGGTTGATGTGCCGTAAGATGTTGCTGGAAAGGGTTGATGTGTCGTAAGATGTTGCTGGAAAGGTTGATGTGTCGTAAGACGTTGCTGGAAAGGTTGATATGCCGTAAGATGTTACTGGAAAGGTTGATATGCCGTAAGATGTTGCTGGAAAGGTTGATATGCTGTAAGATGTTGCTGGAAAGGTTGATATGCCATAAGATGTTGCTGGAAAGGGTTGATGTGTCGTAAGATGTTGCTGGAAAGGTTGATATGCCGTAAGATGTTGGTGGAAAGGTTTATATGCTGTAAGATGTTGCTGGAAAGGTTGATATGCCGTAAGATGTAGCTGGAAAGGTTGATATGCCGTAAGATGTTGCTGGAAAGGGTTGATGTGTCGTAAGATGTTGCTGGAAAGGTTGATATGCCGTAAAATGTTGCTGGAAAGGGTTGATGTGTCATAAGATGACTTACTTTTTAGCATCGATATGGAGTCAAAATATGATAACATGCTGTGCATGAGACAACACGAGTTGCGTATGTCGACGCACATGACAGTTTATTATTTATTTTCGTGTGCACACATAGAGAGTGAAAAATAAAAACAATGTGCCGTCTTACTCTATGCGTTTAAAGTCACGTGGGTGTCTTTACTAGTTTACATTGGTTTGCTTGCTGTCACTTGTTCTCATCCATATTAATGTTGAAAACTGGAAGTTGAAACAGTGTGAAAATCGCTATTTGAAGTTTTCAGTGGGCTTGTTGCTGCTCGTTCTCCATGACTATATAGCTGGAATAAATTTTTTTTTTTTTTTTTTTTTTTTAATAATGCATACATGGCGAAAAAAAATATATAGAGATATCGAAGAAAGGTTGAAGTTTGTAGAAAAATTGTTATTCCGTTTTTATAATAGTTGAATTTATTCTCATTCCATAATGTGTATACTCATATATTTATTTATAAATTTATTTTTTTAAGGGTTTTCTTGGGTCGACTCAAACAGGAGAGAATGAACACAAACCTTCTTCAACAACCGAGACTGTCGACCACCAAGATAAATTTGTAACATTACGTAGCACCGATGATCTGCGCACTGGACTTTTTCATTACATTATGGAACCTGGTGAGTTGGAAATCGCTCTTTCTTTCAAAATAATGTCTATATATGTGAGGGGGGGGGGAGGAGGGGACCGAAAGAAAATTACTTTATTTTTTTTTTCATTGGAATATTGTCCCCCTCAATGTTGATATTTAAATTTATACTATATTGCAAACCATCTATTATCCAGTCTTCTACCGATTTATAATGTTTATTGTAATGTGTGCAAACTTTGACAGCATTAACTCTTATCGACTGTTGCAATATTTTTCATATATAATCAGGGTAGATATTTATTTGCTTCTTCACGTAAGCAAAATGTGACACAAGGTCGGTTTTTATGTGGAGGGGAGGGGGAACGGTATATAGGGTTGCCCCTACATGGATCACTAACCAATTTCCACAAGGGCAATGGTCTCAAAGTGCAGCATCTGCCGGAACAGATACTACACTTTGATCTCAGCCGAAATTGGAAGGTTCTACTTATAGGCACTGGCGATAGGAACTGACCAATCAAATGGATCCACGTTCTGCTAGCAACCAATCAGAAACTGGAATTACTCCATAAAAATATTGGATATTTTAGAATTACTGCATACAATTTTTTGTGTCCACTAGAAAAATCTTTGCTTGCAAAATTTTAAAGTCCAAAGATAAAAAGTCCTAAGGTAAAAGAGCTCGGAAAGAGAGATAAATTTTAAGGAATATATTCTACATTAGACAGAACAATATGTACGGGTCATGCAATGTTTATTAATTGCTATATTAATAAAAATTATGAAAGAACTTCATGTTTGTAAATGTGTATTTCTTGTGTCGACCAACTTTGATAATTATGTTCTGAATTATTTCTATTTTATTTTCTATTAATGGAATATTTAAAATATTAAAAAATTTAATGTTTTAAAATAAATTGAAATGTTTAAAATCGTATTTAAAAAATAAACTATAAAATTAAATTCATTGAATGTATTTTGTTTCTTCATAAATAAATCAACTTTTCAGTTTTTTATTAATAGTCAAAAAAGTATAAAATAATGTTTGACCTTTGAAAATCTGAACTGGAGTGCCATTAGCTGGAATCTAAACCAAAACATTTAGCACTGCAGCCTTGGTTGTTACTGTTTAAGCTAATCAGAGGGATGAGAAATAGTTAAAAATGAATCAACTTTAACGTATAAATGCATGTATATTTGTGCATTTGTACAAGAGCATTTGAAGTCTACTTATGCCTGCCAAGTTCTAATTTTTTTAAATTTTGACCCCTTAGCAAATATTTTGACCAGCTTTTATAAAACAATGGTCCACAAAATGCAATCATTTGACTCGCCTCACGCTGCTGTGTGACCTCGAATCTCAGAGGAGATACACTTTGAAAAAAATAGACAGACAGACACGCAGACATAGTGAATTATATATATATATATATAATCAAAATATATATATATATATACATATATATAACCAAAATTTTAATATATATAAATTCTGGTAATGTTCATCTATATATATAAAAGCGAAAATGTATGTATGTATGTGTGTTCACTTTTTCTGTATGTCAACAAAAGGCTTTTTTCAGAGAAGCGGGCGCTTGCTTCACAACTTTTTAAAACTTTTTATATCACATATAAATCGTAATATCTCACAGTTAACAACGAAGCTCGCCTGTCTATTTAATTTGGTCGATTTCGGGAAGATAAATATTCAACATTTGTCGCTCGCCGCATGTGGGTTAGTCTTTTTCCTATAACATCTTGGGAGAAAAAAAGCGTTCAGCAGTAAATACTATCCTGCAGTCAAACTTGACCTCATTAACTCATTAAAACGAGCACCTGCCAAATCCAAGTAATTAAATAAATTCAAACGTGTTTCCGTTAGCATCTCGCGGTGGGGCAATGGTTAACATCGCACGTTTTTTTTTTTTTCACACTTTAATTTACAACTTTGCCTCAAGGGTTCGGGTTCGATCCTCATACTTACTTTTTTTTTTAACCCACCCACCCCTGGAGTTTCCACACACACCTCCAAACATCTGGGCAACGCCGGGTACCCCTCGCTAGTATACTAATAAAATCAAAGTCAAAATTAATTGACTCAATTAATTAAGCTTCATGATTATCGGTTTTCATCATTAAGTATACATATAATTTTACTATAATCTTTTCGCAATAATCAAGAAAACAAAATATAAACTGAGAATATCTTGATTTTGCAATATATATATATATATATAAGCTCTATTTCCTATTTGGTATTATCGAGCTTTTATATCTGGCTGAGATAATTTTATACATATTAATTCTTTAATATTTATAATTTACTTTAATTTTACCATCTTGGATCATTTTGGTAAATTCAATTGTAATTTTCATTTTATATATATATATATATATATATATATATATATATATATATATATATATATATATATTACTGGGGTTGGAACATCATACTCTATGCCAGACAAACACCAGCTATTTCAGACACTCCAACCGAGAGAGGTCTAAAGATTCTAACCATCTCTTCAAGTGTAATTGTTTGAATATCTCTTTCACTTTGTTCACCATACTTGTTTAAATTTTTTTTTTTATGACCACAGTAGCTCCTACAAATACTGGAGCATTAGAAATCATCCCAAGATTCCGGTTTCTTTTCATAACCCACATAACTTGTCATTTGAAATAGAGAAGGATACACCCAGTTTAATCTGAATAAAAATAGGCAAAGTCAAAACAATGTCATATAAAAATCAAGCCTCCCCACACGTGTTCAAAGAAAAACATATTATTTGGATTATTCAAACTACTGTTTTCATTGTTCACGTTTTCAGTCAATGTAACCTCCGACCTTCTTCAGGTTATCTTGTGGAACTCTGGAATTTGCACAGAATTTCGGAGTTCAACTGAAAGTTCTCAGAGTTAGACAAGATACATCTGGAGAAGCTCAAAGGTTACATCAACCGGAACGTTGTGAAAAGATGAGGACAGTAGTATGAAGAATCCAAATAATACAAAATATTTAAAAAAAAATCAGAAATAACATTTAAAGTTAATAATGCCAGAGGACCTTAAACTATATCCGATAGTGAGGCCCCTGCTTGTGGGCTTTGAGGAGTGTGGAGCCACCCTTTAATTGCCATTGCTCCCAAGTCCACTCTGACCTGGAGTGGTAGTACCTGTTAGAGTCCCAACTATGGGTTAAATAGAAACTGACTTGAAAACAATAAATATATTTTATTAAAAAATTGTGCTTCAAAATCACTGGATTCGGCATTAAATAACCTGAAAAGGGTTGATATGCCGTAAAACAAAAACAACCAAACAAATAATAATGTAAGAAATTTTATTAAAACAAATAAAATATTAAAAAAAAAAAATTTTAAATAGTGATGAAATTTTAAACATATATAAAAATATGTCGATATCTTGTGTTTCAGAAATGACGGAAAATCGTGCCAGTCCAAACCAGATAGTCTTTTGCAACTGTGATAACAATCGCAATAGTACGATGACTTGGTGCTACGAACAAGCCCGCGTCCTGTCTCATGTAACTATCAGTCCAGTACCTTTCAGTCTGCCTATGGACGGACAGTTTATGAAAGAGCAACCATCTAAGGTAAAAAAAAAAAAAAAAATTCTTTTTCTTTTTTTTTTTTATACTTTAAAAAAAAAAATGTAAATGGGTAAGTAAAGCATAAGTTATCTCCCCTGAGATCATGACTTCTTGAATAAATGAAAACAACTATTCAACTCAATTTTTGTTGGATTTGGAGCGAGAAGTAATGAAAAAAGTGCAAAAAACGCATTGAAGCACAGAAATTAGGAACCCGCGACTTCTGGAAAATCTACAACAGTGTAGTAAATAATGGGCAATCGACAATCCCCCCACTATCCAACAATCATGAGGTTGTTTGCTCTGCAACTGAGAAGGCTAACATGCTTGCCAGTCGGTTTGCCTCCAACTCCACACTGGACCCTGCCAACCACCCCCTCCTTGACTTTCCTTTGCAGACAGACGCCACACTAGAAAATCTGAAAATCACCTCTTCTCATTTGCATGCTATCATAAAAAATCTTGACACTGCAAAAGCATGTGGACCTGATCTCATCCCAGCTGTGCTGGTAAAAAAGTGCTCCGCCGAAGTAGCTCCAGTTCTCTCCAAACTTTACAACAATGCCTTAATGAATCTTGCTTTCCTGCCTGCTGAAAAACTGCTTCTGTAGTACCAGTTTTCAAGAATTCTGGCGAAAGAACTGACCCAGTAAATTATCGCCCCATTAGCCTCCTCCCACTTTTCGCCAAAATATTTGAGACAATAATTAACCAAGCTCTAGTGCATCACCTTACAGATGCTAAACTTCTGACCGACAATATGGATTTAGACAAGCCTGTTTAACAGCAGACATCCTAACTGTAATTTCAGAACATATATACCAGTCACTGAACAAAGCGGGGGGAGGGTAGAGCGGTAGCTCTAGATATATCTAAGGCTTTTGACAGAGTATGGCATGAAGGTCTTCTCAGGAAAATCAGTTCATATAGTATCACTGGAAGAATACATGACATAATTAACTCCTTCTTAGATAAGAGAAAAATCCAGGTTGTCCTCTACGGTCGTACATCTAAACAATACAATATAAATGCGGGAGTGCCTCAGGGGTCTATCCTGGGACCTCTGTTATTCCTAATATTCATAAATGACCTCCCTGACAAAATTGCCTGTGAGATGGGTATATATGCTGACGACACCACACTCTATAACAGACACAACAGGAAAACAAACGAACACATATCTAAAGAAATGGCAGAAGCACTAGAGGATGACCTCCGATCTGTAGTGGAATGGCGGCATAAATGGATGCCAAAACTAAACTCGTTTCTGTCAATAATTACAAGAAACCTTCTCTATCACCAATAGCAATGGCCAATGACTCTTTATCTGAAAGTACATCCTTTAAACTCCTCGGCCTAACGCTCTCAGGAAACATGAGTTGGAACAATTACATCTTGAGTATCGCCAGGACCGCTGTGAAGAAGGTAGGTTCTCTCTACCATGCTAGAAAGGTATTAATGCCCAAAAGTATCCTATACCTCTATAAGGCCACCATTCGCCCATGTATGGAGTATTGTTGTCATATTTGGGCTGGTGCATCTACCACTAGTCTCTTGTTCCTAGACAAGGTTCAAAAGAGAGTCGCCAATCTGATAGGTTCTGAACTGTCATCTAAACTTCAGCCTCTGTCACATCGACGAAATGTTGCATCCCTCTGCCTTTTCTACAAGTACTTTAACGATGAATGCTCTGACGAACTGCAAGCACTTGTGCCCCCTCGACGTAAATACCTCCGACAAACCTGACAAGCAGCTAAATCCCACCCCTTCACAGTAGAGATCCCTAGATGTAAGAGAGCCTTCTACTCCAGTAGTTTCTCCCCCAGGACAGCTAGACTTTGGAATTCCCTGCCGGGTCCCTGCTTCCCCAACCGTACTGACATGCAGAAGTTCAAGTGCAACGTGAACCGACGTCTTGCCATCTAACTCCCTACACAGTACTCCTGATGCCCATGTCTCTGATAGTAGCCCCCTACATCAAAATGGCAATATGCATTGTTTGGGGTGAAAATGTAATAAATAAAAAAAAAAAATAAAAACAATTTTTTTTTGCCAATTTGAATGACGTTTTTCTACGTTTGTAGCATTTTCAGTCTTTCATTTTCTTCGTATCTATATATTAATACCATAGTACTTATTAATGTGCGTATGTGTGTCATGGTTTCCAGATTATAAATTATTTGATCAGGCAATCCTATTCATTAAAAAGAAGTATAGAAAGAGATATCATGCTACGAACATCAAATTACTATATCGATACGCTAATTTAATGTTTGTAGTATGTTATCCTCTTCTATCCTCCTTTTTAATAAATTGGATCTCTCGATCATCGAAGATGCAATTTAAAAAAAAAAAATTTTTAAATAATAAAATGATTTCGCTTTTGGGCCATATGTGAAACTGAAATATGCCTTCTTGGCCATCTGGCTAAGATCCAAGGGTAGTATCTGTTCTGTCTACAGATGGTATAATGATATCGTTGGGTTTCTGTTCGCACCGATCATTCATACAGTATTTTCCTATGAGGATATTGGAGAGAAACCGTAATAACCAGATATATTCTGACACTACATTCACCAGATTTCCGAGATAAATACTTTTACAGTTTTTAACGCATATTACTTATATGGCAGAGTCTCCGTTCATGCAGAACATTTTGCATTGTAATAGCTTCTAAGCTTTCATATTTTCAAATTAAAGCATTGCTTTAAAAAATATATATTAAGTTAATTCAATTTTTCCACAAAAGATCTATGAAATTTCAACATTTTGAAATGTTTGAAGATTGTTTTAAATCAGCTGCCGGATGTAGGTTGATTGTGGAACCATTTATTAAAAGAACTACTTGGTTAGTTTCCTATGGAGGCTGAATTTACAGGGTGAAAAAAAATAGATCATTTATCTATCTATATATATAAAAGGCAAATGCGACACATGCATTTTTGTATGTTCAAAAAAGGCTTTTTTCGCCGACAGTCCCGGGGTCGTTACTATCGCTTGGAAGTGTTTATATACCCTCTAGATAATAATATCTCGGATTTGGGAACGCGGGTCGCGTCTAGATTTATTTACAGCGACTTTTGCAAAATTATTGCTATTTTGGCTTCTCATGCGTTGATTCGGCTTTTTCATATAAAAAGCGAAACTAATTCAAAGCTAAGACATTGTTCTCAGCAATCGCGCCGGGAATGTAGCAATCAGCTTTAATGCAAGGAAAATTCTTTATATCAGACAATTGCTATTCAATTTGGACAATCCCCTGTTGATGGGGAGCTGGTTTCTCCCCAACATCTTGGGGAAACAAAACCAGCGAAAGTTGAGTAAATAAACCAAAAAAAAACAAAAAAACTCTGCCCTGCAGTAAATGTTAACTCCGTTACTTCTATTTGACCTCATTAATGAGGTCAAATAGAAGTAACAGAGTTAACTTTATTGCGGGCACCTGTCAATTCAAACATCTTTCCGTTACTATTTCTTGGTCGGCGAACAGTTAACGTCGCACATTTTTTTTTCACACTTTATTATTTTCCAACTGTGCCTTAAGGCTTCGACTTCGATTCTTCCTACTTACGTACCAAAGTTTTTTTTTTTTAAACAAATACCCAGGCAACGATTTTTTATTCTTTTGTTTTGATTTACCCAAAACCACACACACCTCCAAACACCTGGGCAACGCCGAGTACTGCCCGCTAGTATATATATGAAAGACAAAATGACTGCGCGCGTTTTTGTCTGTCCAGCAAAGGTTTCTTTTGCCGGGGTTCTCAAGGGGGAGGGGGTACTATGTTTTAGAACTTTTTGTATACTCTCTAGATTATGATTTGTGAACACACATCGTATCTACATTTATTGACATTGACTTTTATAAAATTCACAGTATTTCTTCCTTTCGCATGTTTGTTCGGCTTTTTTGTATAAAAGCGAAACTGAATCGAAAGCGAAGGCAGCTTCCCAGCCTTTCATGTTGAGAATTGCAGAAAGCAATCAGCTTTGATCAATCTGGAGGAAACCCCTCATATCAGATAATTGCTATTCATTTGGGCACTCCCTTTTTGTGAGGAGTTGGTTTTCCCTAACATCATGGGGAAACAGGCAAACAAATGAACCGGTGGAAAGCTGAACTGGCCTCCAGCCAAGATTAATTTCTGCAAGTCAACTTTTTGATTGACATCGCTAAATTTCAATACTTTTCACTTTCTATGGCCTCGTAGCATCAGAGTAAGATATTGCATTTTCTTTCACTTTCTTTTCAGCCTTCGGATTTGTTACTGGTTCGAAACACTTCTTTTTTCTTTTCCACCTACAAACACCCAGACAATGCTGGGTACCCCCGCTAGTTTTATATATAAACGGCAAAATGTGTGCGTGTGTGTGTGTGTGTGTGTGTGTGTGTGTGTGTGTTTGTATGTCTTGCAAAAACTTCTGACAGACGTGTTGGAATGTGACAAAATTGGTATCATTTCGAAGATCCATGTCTTGGACGACAAATATCAGAAAAATTGGTCGAAAAGATTAATTCTTTCATTTTCAGCTGGGCTGTTTTTTTACAAAGAGGGGTCACTTTTTTCATTGACATTTTTGCAAGTCATTCAAATGTTGTATAAAAACGATTATTTTGAACGCATGTGACGTCACAATCGCCGTGGGCCCATAAATAAGACGATTTGCTTTTTTTTACCTCCTTTTCCTCTTGCGCGTTACGGGGTCAAGCTTGCTTACTACTCCTAATTTTTGATTTTTTTTTGTTCAACCAACCCCTTACAAACATCTCCACACTCCTGAGCAATGCCGGCCACCCAGGGTAGTTTTTATATATTAAAAAGGTGTTTTTCTTTTTTCTCCAGATGTTTTAAAATTTGCATTGTAACAGCTTTTATGCCTTCATATTTTAAAATTCAAACGATGCTTTTAAAAAGAACAAAATATTTATTAAGTTTACTTAATTTTTCTCTGAAAATGTATGAAATTATTATCTCTTGAACTAATGCTTTTAAAAATAAAAAAATATTTATTAATATAATTTTTCTCTGAAAATATATCAAATTCCAGTCTCTTGATAATGCTTTTAAAAAGAAAAAAAATATTTATTAATATAATTTTTCTCTGAAAATATATCAAATTCCAGTCTCTTGATAATGCTTTTAAAAAGAAAAAAAATATTTATTAATATAATTTTTCTCTGAAAATATATCAAATTCCAGTCTCTTGATAATGCTTTTAAAAAGAAAAAAAATATTTATTAATATAATTTTTCTCTGAAAATATATCAAATTCCAATCTCTTGATAATGCTTTTAAAAAGAAAAAAAATATTTACTAATATAATTTTTCTCTGAAAATATATCAAATTCCAATCTCTTGATAATGCTTTTAAAAAGAAAAAAAATATTTACTAATATAATTTTTCTCTGAAAATCTATGAAATTCTTGAAATAATATCTGCAAAAGGTTATCTGAAATTGTTTTCTTTTTTCCCCAGATTCCATGCACTCTGCAGTATTGGGATTCTTTGGTGAACCAATTCTTTGAGTATGTCACTTTCACATTGTCTGAGAATGAAAGCAGTTCTTTGCAGTTGCCTGAAGTAAAACCATTGAACACTTCCGAATTAACGGCTGCCCAAATATGGAGAGTGGTCATCCATCAGAAATATTCAGATTTTGAAAATTCACTTCCATCCACACCGTCTGGGTAAGACAATTCCTTTTTTTTTATCTACTTATTTTAGACTAATTCAAAAACAGATTTTGATAACCCCCCCCCCTTCATCTCCAAAATGCCATCCATGCAATTATGAATAAAATGTCTGATTTTTTTCGTCATGATTGACTGTAAGGATGAATCATTGTAAAAATGCTACAAAAACAGTTTTCCTCGTCAAATCAAATTCTATTGTTTATTAGTTTCAATTCTGTCATTAATACCAATGGGCTATGAGGAGTTCTTTGGAAAAAAATGAAATTTATTTCAACGAAAAATCCATTAAGTTATTGCTATTTCCCATATTTAAAAAAATCAAGTATTATCTCTATGCATTAAAAAAAAAATTGACAATTTCCAGTTATAGAAATTAACCAAACAGTTTACAATCTTATAAAATTTATATTTCCCCTCCCCAATTTTTCGAGCCTGTTGATTTGGTTTGTGCATTGTTTTCTTTTGTGGTGCTATTATCTATAAATATAAAAGCGAAAATGTATGTATGTATGTATGTATGTTCGCTTTTTCTGTGTGTCTACAAAAGGCTTCTTTCAGAGAAGCGGTCGCTCGCTTCACAACTTTTTAAAACTTTGTATCACATATAAATCGTAATATCTCACAGTTAACAACGAAGCTCGCCTGTCTATTTAATTTGGTCGATTTCGGGAAGATAAATATTCAATATTTGTCGCTCGCCGCATGTGGGTTAGTCTTTTTCCTATAACATCTTGGGGGCGAGGAAAAAAGCGTTCAGCAGTAAATGAAATCCCGCAGTCAAACTGACCTCATTACCTCATTAAACCGAGCACCTGCCAAATCCAACTAATTAAATAAATTCAAACGTGTTTCCGTAAGCATGTCATGGTGGGGCAATGGTTAACGTCGCATGTTTTTTTTTTTCACAACTTTGCCTCAACGGTTTGGGTTTGATCCTCATACTTACTTCCCCCCCCCCAAACACCTGGGAAATGCCGGGTACACCTTGCTAGTCTAATATATAAGGGCAAAATCTGTGTTTGTGTTTGTATGTCTGCCAAAAACTTTGAACACACGCAACGAATACTGGCAAAATCGGTATCATTAGAAAGATCTATCTCTCGGATGACAAATATCCAAAAATTGGCCAAAACATTCATTCTTTGGGCTGTTTTTTTCCAAGGAGGGGGTCAATTTTTGCATCAACATTTTTGCAAAGTCATTCACGCTTCATGATCTCGATGTACATATAAAAGACGTTATTTTGAAGGCCTGTGAAGTCATAAGTTGCATGGGCGAGAGGACTAAAACGTTTGCTGTTTTTTAACCTCTTTTTCCTCTTAGCCTTACAGGTTCAAGCCTGGCTACTGCAGCTAATTTTTTTTTCGCTGCTATTTTTTTGAGGGCTGGGTTGCTCAATACCCTTGGGAAAAAACTCTTCATACCCGGGTAGTCATTCTATCAATCTCAAATACATTGTTTAACACTAATTTTCCATTTTTCATACTTGATTTTTGTTTTTTGATGATAAAGTTTTGTTACCATTTGACACAAAATACCAATTTTTGAATTAAGTTTGCACAGAAAAAAATCATATTTAACAGTAAAACTGTTGAAGTCCACATACTAAACCATAGTATTTTCAAAAAAGGATAATTTTATATGATTTTCAAATCACTAAAGAGTTTGATATGTGGACTAGCCTTGTTTTTAAATTATCTTACTTAGAGTAGACATATATTCCTTTATGGACCTCTTAAAATTCTGAAGGTTGTTTATTATCATGATATATATATATGGATTCTCAAGCATTTTATTAGTCCAAATGAGTCAATATCTATGCTGTAAATCTCAAAGAAGTTATTACATTATACAATGATACAATACATAAACAGTTGTTATAAACTATCTCATTTTCAATTCTCTCTTTAATACACAATGGTGAAAAATGAAGTTATTCAAATCACAGTAAGATATTGCAGTACTAGATAATATTAAAAAAGTCGGGTCAATATCTCTATATGTTAAAAAATATATGACAATTTGAATTTATGAAAATTCATTAAAAGTTTCCATAATCTTACAAAATTTTTTTTTTTAAACATCTTAAAAATAGTATTGATATGTAGTTTGCTTGAAGCATTGTGTGGGATAGGTATGTAATAGAGATTTAGAAGGCTGTCACAATGCGAGGAGTGAAATATAGTCGTTGTTGGTAAGATAAGACGAGAACAAGTGTCGATTTACAAATCAATAAGTACATACATATATTTTATATATACATATATTTATTCAGTTGTATTGGTAAAATGTCTTACTTGTTATGTCTGCGACATATTCCATTATTAATTTCGGAAAAAATTCCCTTTTCAAATGGTGGGCGTAACAGATCGATTCAAAGCATGCTAGATGATGGAGCGGAAGTTGGGTAGCTATGTGGGGCCTCGGAGCAAATGTGAGTAGGGGATTTATGTATGGTCTGATTAGGTAATTAAAATGTTTATAATTTTTATTTATTTCTATTTATTTGTCTTTTTTTTTTTTGTAACTTGTTGCTTTAGCGTGAGCTTTTTTTAATTTTGTATGTTCTCTGTTTTGTTTTTATCATTATTACTATATTTATTTATTTTTCTTTCTGCTGGTGTGTGCGGTGTCTAGGTTTATCTGGGTCACATAAGTCGCTAGTGGTCTGAGCTTATTTAATTGGCTTATGGATTATTTTGTGAGCGATTATCATTCTATCAACCTCAAATACGTTGTCTAACACTATTTTCCCAATTTTCAAACAATTGAAATAATCTATTATATAAAAGGGACCTGTTTGTGTATTAGTGTGTTTTTTTCTTTTTTAATTTTCTTCCTTTGAAGATTGTAACGTTGGGTATAGGGCAGCCAAATCAACTGCCAACATTGCTCTGCTTTTTATTGAAACCAGCCGAGAGCTCTTTTTAGTATTCTCGTTGTTCCCTAAAGTGCAATTGTATGGATCTCTTTTGCACTTGGTTCACCAGAAATATTAGTTAGATAGGACTTCATAAACCCTGTGGCGTCTATAATAACTGGTATTTCTGCTAAAAATATTTATCAACAGATACCATCTAAAAGACCAATGCCCCGGATGCATAATATGTGAAAATTAGAAAAAAAGATTAATTCTGTGGCAGTCAACTGGACCACTTTTTGGAAGGGGAGGGTCCTTTTTTGTACCACTTTTTTCACAAGCCATAACTATGTTTAGAAGCTTATTTTGCAATGTCATGACATCATAAGCACTCATAGCCGTGTGGGCAAAAGTTTGTGCTTTCTTCCCCTCTTTCACATTTCAATTTCAACTCCGAACACCACAGGTCATTTTTTTTTTCTTTTGTAAGTTGCATGGACACTCCCTGATATTTTGATTCAAAGAAACGTTGTTTTGACATTTTTTTTTTTTTTGAGAGGGGTGAGGGGTGTTTCAGCACACGGCCTACAAAAAGTGCTCAATATCTGGAGAATAGCTTCTTCTCTTCGTATCCTTTCTGCCAAAATATCTGGTGGAGAGATTATCACATACTTCTTTTTTGGGGCGATTACATTTTTGTGTTGTTATCTGTTTTTAAGTATCTTTTTTTTTTTTTTTTTTTTTTTTAAATTGTTGTGGGAGTATTGACATTGCCCACAATGGAGTTGGCATATAATAATGAAAAACTGCTCAATATCCTTAGTATAGCAGGTGTGTCTAAACAGAACTTCATGTGCACCCGAGCAATGCCGGGTATCGATGCTAGTATGAATATGAACCTTTTCTAATAAACGTTACAAACAAAGAATATTGTTGAATTTTAAATACTTTTCTTTTCTCTTTTTCTAATTTTTTTTTTTTAGAAGTGAAACAGATGAAGGAGCGTACCCATGTGTTTTGCCTGCCTCTCTAGCTGCTTGTATGAGGGTAGACTCTTGCTTTGTTCCAACATTAGTACCAATGGTACAACTCTTGGTCACGATGCCTATGATAATGGTTAAGTTCAGCAACCATCTACAGCACCTCGGCAAAGGTAATCCAATCTATTATTTACCTCCTTCTTCAGGTGTGGCTTTGAGAAGCTAGCACATTAGAGGAACCACAATAAAAAAAAAAAAAAAAATGAAGCTAAATCCCACCCCTTCATTGCACTTGTGATATTAGGTTGTATAAAGTGTTAACTATAGTAAAAATCGTCTGTTCCTTCTTTCATCGGATTATTTCGATTATTGATACTTATCAAAGGCATTCCGATCTACTCTATCAGCTTCTTTCCTTGAACTGGAATTTTGGAATTCCTTCCCTGCTTCCAATTTCTGTGACTGTACCCACATGCATAAGATGTATTAGATTGGAAACATTTTTTGGGGCTAATGGTTGATGCAACAGAAGCTTTATAGAGATATAAGATGTGTTTTGTTCTTTTTTTTACTCTTAGCACCAATCCCACAATCCCAGGATCAAACCAACAATCATCAAGTTAATAGTCATGCGGCTCGAAAATATCATACAACATTGAATTGCACTCACACATATACACACACAAATGTATATATATATATATATATATATATATATATATATATATATATATATATAAAATGAATTATAAATTTCAAACAAGTAAAATATTTGTTTATTTTTGTAATATTGCATTGTAATTTGGCTTTCAAGAACACCTGATGCATATTTTATTTATATATATATATATATATATATATATATATATATATATATATATATCTATATATATATATATAGTAAGTTATAAAATATATATGGCAATTAATCTACACTGAATATTCCAGGTGAATATTCGTGGAATATTCAGTGTAGCTTAATCGCTATATATATATATATATTTTATAACTTACTAACTAGCTCTACCTATGTATTGAGCACTGTTGAAGTAAATACTTAAAGTTTACGCATAAATTTATACTTTCGTATATTAATTTTATGTGAGTAAATGAAGTAGTTATATATATATATATATATATATTTACGGTTATGTTCTCTGTGCCATAAGTCTTGTTTAAATTTGAAAATGAAATATGTATATGTTATACCTTTTATAAGTCAAAATACAACGCAAAGACTTTGTAAAATAATTTTAGACATTTATTTGTTTAAAATCAATATTTCGACATGCTACATGTTCTCTCTCGATCAATAAAAAAATTTTACCGTTGCGGTAAAAAAACATGCGAATTTTTAGTACTTTTTGTTTTAATATCGGAAAAGAACAAAAAATATTCCGAGAAAACATTTATTTATTTTACAAGATCTTTGCATTGTCATTTGGCTTAAGAACATATAACACCAGTTTTTCATTTTATGCATATAAGATTTTTTTGTTTTTTAGTGACATAAACAGCTTTGAAACACAGTTTATTCATTTTTTTTTCAATATCTTTGTGTTTTTTTTAAAGATTTAAAGCTATTTTTGTTATTCATATACATATATATATATATATATATATATATAGAGAGAGAGAGAGAGAGAGAGAGTGAATAAATGACAAAAAGTTATATTCCTAAGTTCATGATATTGACCATCTTATAATTTATTCCTTTAATTCAGTTGACTTTTACAATTCGTGACAGTATCTGTTTCATAGCGCAAAATCAATCACGTAATTATTATTATCAATCAGTGAATCTATTATGCCCTTAACTCATCAGAAGAAATAGCAACAATCAATCTGTCAAAAGGAAATAAAGTGTGTTTTGACATGATAAAAATTCGAAAATTGGAAAGAAGCTGCAAATATCTTATAATAATAATTATGCCATTTTGAATTTTAAAAATAAAGTTACTAAACCCAACTATTCGTACTAATATGTTCTATTAATATAGGAATATACTGCCAAAATGTTCTATTTAATAATTAGTAAATTTATTAATTCTAATTAATGTCTGCATACTTATGAAAATAACACCAATATCAATTATCCTTCAGTGGCTTCTGGGTCTTGATAAGTGGTGACTCCTATATAAAACTAAAAGATAAGAAGTGGAGGATACTTTGGCATCGAAACCTCTCCATTAGTGCACTAAACATTTCAAATATAATGTAACTTTTTTGTGTGTTCAACTCATTTTTTAAATTTTTTAAAAATATCTTTCAGGGGTTCCAAAGAAACTTCAGCCATTTATCTTTTCTGATAACGAACCTGAAGATCAAGAATGGGCGGTGTTATCATTAGACTCACCTGCCATCATGGGCTCATATTGGGGGGGATATGCATCACGTACATCCTTTCAGGTAAGTAGTCACTTACATTTTATGGACGCCATGACTTTTTAAACATATGTATTTTTTTTTTAGGGTTATATAGATGGGCTAAGAAGCATAAAAACGATGTTGTTGTTTTAATTTGTTATATTTTAGTTTGATATTTCGAGTGGTTCTTTATTCTTTGTCAAATGTAGCAACATTTTTGACAAAATGCAGGCCTATTAAAATATCAAAATAAAATATAACAAATTAAAAACATTTTTTATGCTTCTTACACCACCTTATAACCTTGAAAATATTTCCGTACTTGTACAGTTTAATCAAGCATTAAAAAAATGAAAATATTGAAAAAAAGTTATATTGTACATATCCGTTTTGAACTGAAGATCTCCAAAAAAAAAATATCACTTAATTTGATCAAGTAGTTTTTTTTACAGTGGAAAAACATGTCTTTATGACAGCACGTTGAAGGTAGACATCTTTAGAATTTTTTAAATTTTTGTTTAGATTTTTAGAAACACCACAGGGAGATAACTCAGTTTAAAGTGCCAACACTCCCTCCCCATCTTTAAAACTAGCTTTTGTTCCTAAAAATCGAACCTTTTGCTCGGTATCATAAAATATTGTTGTTTTGTTGTAAAAAAAACAAAAAAAAAACTACTTGATGAGATTAAATGAAATTTTTTTTCGGAGAATTTTATTCCATAATGGATACATACAATTTAAACTTTTTTTTCGATATTTTTATTTTTTAATGTCTTGATTAAACTGTACAAATACCAATATTTCTCTAGAAGCATATGTGGAATAACATACAAATTTATACAGTATAAATCAAATAGTGATGTGTATAGAATTTTGAATGAAAGTAGATTAATTTTAATTAAAAGTCTAATAAGGAAATTAATCAAATCTCCTGTCGAGTAGAGTAAGATGCTGTCTTTTTATTTTATTTTTTTTTTGCTGGGGAAAATCCAGCTCCCCATAAGCCTCTAACTCTTTGCAAACTTTGTAAACAAAATTTTAATGGTTCTGTAGTTCTTCTACATTATTGTAAGAGCCAAATTGAAAATCAAACCAAAAAATTACAGAAAACGGATTAGTTAGAAAAATACTTATTAATGAAAACGGTTCTCAATAAAGTTTATATGGAGAACAAATATGTCCGACACCTTGAATTATGTTACACCATGTGATGTAAGCAACAGAACTTAATTATTTCCGCTGTTAACTGTTTTTTTCTTTTAGTTAGCGAAATAGATCGAAATGGCTAGATTTTGCAATACCTTACCATTTTTCATAATTTTTTGATATGTTACTATTTGTGACATGACAATTACGTAGGTACCATCTGTTTTACTTGAAATTCAATATTTCGATTTCTGAGCTTTGCTCTTATAATGTAGAAGCATCATTTCTGTTTCTAAATAACTATATTTAACCTCTTCATTGATTGTGTAATTATGAGGTCTGTCTTTTATAATTCTGAAATATAGTAAATAGAAAATTAAATAATATTTCTGCTACAGTAAATGTAACATAGGGTCTCAAGTTCCTTACACACCCTATATACACATACATATAATAGTTCCTTACACACCCTATATACACATACATACATATAATAGTTCCTTACACACCCTATATACATATATATACATATAATAGTTCCTTACACACCCTATATACACATATATACATATAATAGTTCCTTACACACCCTATATACATATATATACATATAATAGTTCCTTACACACCCTATATACACATATATACATATAATAGTTCCTTACACACCCTATATACACATATAATAGTTTCTTACACACCCTATATACACATATATATATACATATAATAGTTTCTTACACACCCTATATACACATATATATATGCATATAATAGTTTCTTGCACACCCTATATACACATATATATATATATATACATATAATAGTTCCTTACACACCCTATATACACATATATATATACATATAATAGTTTCTTACACACCCTATATACACATATATATGCATATATATACATATAATAGTTTCTTCCCCAGAACTGCTAAACTTTGGAATTCCCTTCAGAGTTCCTGCTTCCCTGACTGTATTGACATGCAAAACTTCAAATGTAATGTAAACAGACATCTTGATATGAAACTCCCTACATAGTATCCCTGCAACTATGTCCCAAATAGTAGCCCCCTACATTAAAGTGGCACTGTGCCTTGTCTGGGGTGTAAATGCAATAAAAAAAATTTATATATAAATTATATATATATATATATATATATATATATATATATATATAACTACTTAATTTACTCACATAAAATTAATATATGAAAGTATAGATTTATGCGTAAACTTTAAGTATTTACGTCAAAAGTGCTCAATACATAAGTAGAGCTAGTTAGTAATTTTTAAAATATATATGGCGAAGAGGAGCATATACAAACGATAAACAATCACAGAATTCGCGCATAAGCCTGAGGAGTCCTAGAGTGGATGAAACGCGGAATATTCACTGTAGCTTAATCGCCATATATATTTTATAAATTACTATATATATATATATATATATATATATATATATATATATATATATATAAGAGCAAGCAGTTAATAAAACATGTTAAAAAATACTTTGAAAAAGAGTTAAAAACATATTTAATCTGAAAAGGAAACGCTTGATAAGTGGATAGTCCTTAATCCATGGAGTAAAATTATACCTCAAACAAAGATGGTTAATAAATAAAACAAAGATGGTTAATAAATAAAACAAAGATGGTTAATAAATAAAACAAAGATGGTTAATAAATAATAAAGATTTATTAATCATCTTTGATTGAGGAATTTTACAGTGAATTATTTTTGCCGTTTGTGAAAGAAGAATGGTATATTTTTTATTTAAAAAAATTTTTGCAATGTATTAGCATTTAATTCAAACAGCAAAAATGATTTCAATATGTATAATGAATGGTTAGAAATTGAAACAAATTTGTTCAATGGTAAAAATAATGTTATTAATAGTTATTATAATGATAATATAGTAAAGTATTATTAACAAAGGTGAAAGTTTTTCCTTGGCCTTCGGGTCAAGATCAAAGTGTAGTATCTGTTTTTCAGATGCTGCACTTCAATTTCTTGTTCTGTCAGTGGAGGAGAAATCCTTCACGACTGAGACAATTTTAATTTTTGTTTCTTTTCTCCACATTAAAAAACGACCCTGGAGTCTAACTCTGTCCCGTGGGGAGACATTGTAAATAGGAATAATAATAAACCTCTCCACAAGGGCAGAGTTAGAGATAGTGTCGGTTTTTAATGTGGAGTAAATTTTGTCTCCCCCACTTTTATAAAAATGGCACACTGCATAGGTAGAGACAAAAATAAATATAAAAATTACAATTGATAATTATAAAAATAAGAATAAAAATTATATAAATACAGAGATTTTAAAAAGAAAATTCAATCTTTTTTGTTAATCTTGGTTTTCATGAATTATTTTGCTTTTATTAATCGCCAGTTTTCCTGTGCCTGTCAGTTGGACATTGTGGAATATCGTTACCTCACACAGCAGACAATTGTCCAGCCATTTAGCTTGCAAGGGGAGGTAACTGTTATTCCTGATGGAGAGGTAAGATTCCCTTCTTATTTTCCTTTATTTTTAACCATTAATTTTGCTTTCTGGTTTATTTTTAATATCTTTAATTATGTAAGATTAATAGTTTCAAATATAGAAATAATTGAAAAAAAATTTGGATTTGACCAATTAATTTCTCTACGACTATTTTCATTCTTATCTATTTTTAGTATAAACTGACCAATGTTGACTGCAATGTTGATAATCTTGTTGTCCGTGTAGGAAAAGGTGCTATACATACCCTCCATTGCACTGCTGAAGCCTGGAAACAAACTTTAGTAAGTAAACAATTAAACAAATTTCTTTGGTTTATCCTTAACTCTGTCTTTTCTATTATCGCATGTGTTCTTCAGAATTGTCTCATCTATTCCTTGCTCATTTGATTCTTTGGTCTAGTGATCTCCATTAATTCACTGTTTGATATTTCATTGGAATACAGCTTCCTATTCTAGTTGATGTTGGGTTAATTAATAACCTTTGTTAAAATTAATTACGAAGTAAATAAAGAAAAACATGCCTTTCTTTCTTTAAATGACTTCATATTGGAAGCTATATTGATGATTACAAAGAAAACAAATTAATTAACAACATAACATCTTTTAGCCTTTTTACACACAGAGACCCAGGAAGACACATCTATTTATTTTACAAGTTTACACGAAAGAGAGAGTACATGTCACATACACACGTTTTTATTAAAAAAATGGTGCTTCTAAACTATTAGAACAAAATTTCAGAAATCATAAAATTGAATTCACATGAAAACATTGGTATCTACATATTCCTCATATTTTTAAGATGATTATATCCAAAAATTATGAAAATCGATAAGGTAGAAAATTATTTATTAAAGAAAATAGAAAATACAATTTCAAGGAAACGATTATATTTGCTTATGTAAGACACAAGAGAGTTCAAAATGCAGGTAATTTTCTGTTTTGATTTATTTTATTAAAACAAGATGGCCGCGATTTTCCACCTGCTCGCACGATTAAAGTTTTTTTTTTTTAATAATTTAGTAATATTCAGGTAATTTAGACTGTATAATTTGGAAGCTAACATTGTAGTTTTTTATATAAAAGCGAAAATGTGTGTGTGTGTGTGCGTTTTTTTGTATATCCGGCAAAGGTTTTTTCCTTTCAGTTCGATATAAACTCTTCAAGTCTTATTGCCTGGTAAACCATTGTTAATCTAAACCAAAATCTGTTCAACAACAATCAGTTCAATAGAAATTCTCTGGTTATAGCGAAGACTGTTTGCTCTTTTTGACTTTTGGTTTATGCTCTGCAGATGAGATGACAGTGACAAGCAAGATATGGTCCCTTCTACTTAATGATTATCTTCTTCTCAGATAATGTGAAAGACCTTGTCCTTTCTCCATGTTTAGAATGGCTTTTTTTTTCACTGAGTGATATCTAGTTATCCAGCTGAATGGACAAAAAAAACAGAAGTCAGTATCGCTACAAGCCGATAATCCATGTCCAGTATCGCTAAAAAAAAAAGCTCTAATATTTGTTTTTATTTTCTATTTCAACACAGAATTATCCTGCACTTACACCAAATCTCTGCGACAAAGTTGTTTTCTGTCACTATATTATCTGCAACGATACAAATTGTATGATTCGATTTGGACAGGTAAGAATTTGGAATTGTCATTTTTGCATTTTCTACTGAAACGTTAAAGCATAAACTACCTGTAACATGTGTGTATGGTTAATATTTAATGGTCAGTATTAGTGTAAATAGTGAATAAATAATAACTATTACACCAAGTATTTTCCAAGTAATTTAATTAATTTATCTTTTTATTGCTTATGAAAACTTTTGGTATGACTTATCATTTTCTGCAGGTTGGAACCAATGAAAACCTCATTTTAAAGTCTCGAGAGATGTTTACGTATGGTTGGTGTTCACACAAGAATTCTTCCCAGGTATGTTGAAAATTATGTTATTGTTATATTAGTATGTCGTCTCTTATATTACTAGCGAGAGTTACCTGGCATTGCCCGGATGTGTTGATGTGGTGTAGTAATAAGGAACCCCGAAAAAAAAAAAAAAGTCATAGTAGCTGGGAGGTAGGGGTGGGGGGAATCAAAGCAACAGTAGAAAGCCCGGGTGGAGAGAGGTGTTAAAAAAAAAAAAAGGGGTAGTAAGCAGGCAGGCTCGAACTGTAACGCAAAGGAGAAAAAGAAGGTTAAAAAAAAAAAGTAACGTCTTAGCTGATGCGTCCATGGCAAAACTGAAAGTCCAGAGCGTTGCAATTAAGGTTAGTCAATCCAACAGAGATGATGACTTGCAAAAATGTTAACGAAAAAAGTGACGCCCTCCTTGTAGAAAACTGCCCAGTGTGGGATAAATGAATTAATGTTTTTGGCGAATTTTTCAATATTTGTTGTCCGAGACGTCGAGCTTCAAAATGATACCAATCTCGATAGGATCGGTTGCATGTGTCAAAAGTTTTTGGCAGACATAAACACACATTTTACCTTTTATATGCTTCATTATGTTAAAGCTGAGTTGATCAATGTTCATTTTCTTAAAGGCTTTTTCCCATATACTTTAAATAGAAGAAAATCTGCCCCATTTTTATGTCCCTTACAAAGATTAAACTTAAAATATGATACTAAGCCTTATGACTAGAACCCTTATTCCACTGCCTAAAATTTAAAGTCAAATGCAGAAACTGGTAAAAGAAACTGAAATCTTGCTTAATTATTGTCAAATAACTATATATTAAATTCAATTAAAATCAGACATATTTGAATTTTTTAAATAGAAGATTATACCCATAAAAATCCTTAAAAATACTCCAAACAGGCTGAAATATTTATTAATTTGTGTCTAAGTATTGTTGAGATTTCTCAGAAATTGGCGGTATTTATATATAAAGGATTTTTACCCTCTTTTTGCTCTCTTTTATATAAAAACTAAATTAAACTAAATATATAGCACACATTACCCACCCATTATAACTAGCTGCTGTGTTCCAAAATTCATAATGCTCAGTTAATTAGTTTAAAAGTGAATCCTTTACATAGAAATATATAAACATGTACACACACCTAATTTTACAAGTAGAGACAACACATATACATGCTAATGTATTCTTTAGTTCTGTGATTTATTAGGTTGACAGGAAGGTACATGCGGAATTTTAATTTTGATTTAAAATAATGTATTTTCAAATAAGTTTTCGTTATAATACCTTTTACTTTATACATCATTTTAAAGAACGTTTTTTGCTCTATTTAATCGTTTAAATTACAATCGTTTTCAGAATGATGATGAAAAACAAGCAAATTCGCATAATTTTCTTATTTCAATCCAAGCTAGGCCAAAAAGCTGCTTAAACAACTTGCAATATCAACTAAGTGTTTGACCCAGGAACGAGTACTGAATGCACAGCGCAATGGTGGTTTAAGAAATTTTGTGATGGCGGCGAGAGTCTTGAAGATGATGAGGATAGTGGTTGGCCATCGGATGCAGGCAATTAAGAGCCTTAGTTGAAGTCAGTCCACACAAAACTGTTTGAGAACTTGCTTCTGAATTAGACATAATGTATACAACGATTTCCAACTACTTGCGAGAGGTTGGAAAAACAAAAAAAGAACTTAATAAATAGGTGCCTCACGAACTGAATGACAACCAAAAGAAATACTGTTATGAAATGTCAGCTTTCCTTCTTTTACGCAACAAGAATGACCCGTTTCTTGACCTGGTTGTGACTTGCAATAAAAAGTGGGTTCTTTACGACCACTGGTGATGCTCAGCTCAGTGGTTAGATGCTGACGAAGCTCCAGGAGACTTCCCGAAGCCAGAGATGCACCAAAAGAAGATCATGCTGACTGTTTGGTGGTCTGCAACTGGTCTCATCCATAAGTTTTTTGAATGCAGGCAAAACCATTACGGCAGAGAAATACTGTCAACGAATGGAATAAATGCATCAGAAACTTCAACAACAACACCCAGCATTAGTCAACAGAAATGGCTCAATTCTCCTCCACAACATCCCCGATTGTACATTGCTAAACATTGCAGAAGTTGAACAGATTGGGCTACGAAACTCTTCCTCATCCACCATACTCTCCGGACCTCTCACCTACTGACTATCACTTTTTCAAGTATCTTAACAACTTTCTGAGTGAGAAATGTTTAAAAATGCCTTCAACAACTTTATCGCCATCAGAATGCAAGATTTATTTTTTTAACTTCTTACATCAGGTGACTTCTTGCTTTGTCTGGAGCAATTTCCATTAAAAAAAAATAAACAAAATATATAAAAGTGAAATTTTTCCCTATTATTGCATCTTCTTTATTTTCTTTTCTCCTCTACAGATGTTGCATTTATGTATAAATGATGAGGCGTGGCATTGGTGTGACCCTTTCTCTATTGACCATGAAGGACGAATTGTGCGCACAATAAACACTGGCACGCACAACATTACATTCATCATCAAAATAAAACCTTTGTCAAATGTCCAAAATCAGGTAAAATAAATGAAAAAAAATTTTTTTTTTATAAACATTCTTTTTAAATTAAAAAAAACATTTATGTTTCTGAATTTTTCAGGATTGATTATTCATTAATCCTCAAAAATTTGGAACCATAATTGGATTCTTTGGACTATTGTTTGCATCTAGAGTGTTATTTTCACAATGTTTTGGTTGATGTAACCTCCGGCTTTCTTCCGGAGTATCTTGTTGAACTCAGAAATGTGTACGGAGTTTTGAATGGAACCCCTTATTCAATCCACAGGAGTAGCATGCTGTTATTCCGTCAGCCATAACTGCAGAAATGATTTGGGAAAGTTAATTGGTAGTAAAATAATAAGTGGATAATTTTTTTTTTATTCTCTTTTTACAAAGGAATCACCACTTATCAAGGTCTGGAAGCCACTCGAGGATAAGGGTTTATGAGTGTACAGTGGTTAATGGAAAATATCGTAGTAACCATTAGTAGTGGAAATTTTGTAAATTAGATTACTTAAGGGGATGGCTCATCAAGAACTTGTTCATGTTGGATTTGAAGATGACCATATTGTAGTCTGTTGGAAAGCAGGCAAATGGAACAGAGTTCCACAGGCATGCAGTTCTAAGAAAGAAGCTTTTTTTACATGGAATCTATTTTTAGGTTTGGGCACAGATAAAGAATGGGGGAATTATTGATCATGGTTTCAGCCTAACGATTGTTTCAAATAAGGCTCTTGTTCAGGCAAAATATATTAGCCCCTTCGTTGTGTATCAATAGCGCAGTTAATGTGGTACTAGCTTGAACCAACTTGCTTGTGTACAAGTTAAGTGCAGAGAGGTCAAAGGTTACTGATGAAATATATGAAACTCATTGACTTGAGTCAGCGAATGCACTGCACAGATGATGAACGCAGAGGGATTGACAAGAGGTCATGAGGTCAGAACATGTTTAGTGCAAGTTGTGTTGCAAGGATTTGCTAGACCATACCATACCTCAATATATAAAAAAAAGACACACATGTCAGTCAGAACAGGAGATTCACATAGATTTTGGAAAAGTCTGTTTCAGGAGTCAGTCTGTCTATGATTCCGAGAAGATGGAAGACTTCTCGTAGGGGTGACGAGATGGGAGTAGATGACAACTAAACCGATAACAAAATTCCCACCCTCCTTCTAAGGATGATGCAAAGAAACAGGGTTGTGACTTTAACCATAGAAACTGAATGAAGACCCAATTGTCCAGATAAATGAGACTTGCGGCTGCTATGCATGAGAGAGCTTTTGTTTCAGGTGCGCTGAACGTTGGGACAAAAATGACTCGAGGACATGGCCAAGAGGTATGAAAGAGAATATAAAAGATACATTCTGCTTCATTTTTATAAATCCCTGAAAGGGCTGATGTGCTGTAAAAGTGAACATTGACACGCCATATAAACAGACTCTCCCTCCCCACATTACACTTTGACTGATATTGAAATAAGGATAAACAATAACAGATTGTTATTCAGACACCAATTATCAGCAGAACGAGATATGGGGCAGACTGATCAGCACCAGTAACGTCGCTAACTGAATTCTTTAGCAAGTCAAGTAGGTGAATTGCTTATCATGAAAACTGAAAGGATCACATATACACTTTGCGGTGATGGTTAATTAAAATAGCTGCTGATAAAAAATTATAATTATGGGGCTGGCCTACATGGTGAGAGAGAGCCTCTGCATGGTTGCGGAGGGAGGTGGACAAATAGATGAAGAAGAGAAAAACTTGTTAGTTTCACATTTTGGTTGATGTAACCTTTGACCTTCTTCAGGTGTATCTTGTTGAACTCAGAAATGTGCATGGAATGTTGAATGGAACCCCTTATTTAATCTACAGAGGTAGCATGCTCTTGTTCCATCAGCCATGATTGGATAGAAATCCTAAGTAATTCGCAATTGTATTTTGAATGTTGCTACATGGACTTGTGGCGTAGTGTATAAAGTACTTGTTAAGATTCAGTTGTAAGTTACACTGGAGATTAAAGGTTCAATCCTTAGTGTGGGTGACACACAAAAAAAATACAATTGTTCTGTTGTTGATACCCTGGGAGACGAATCCTGCGACGAGAAGAAGGATTTGCAGGAATAACATAACAGGCGTGAAGACCTTAAAAAAGATGTCAGTCTGCCGGATCTCTCTAACACCTGACATGGCCAAGTTAAAAATAGAAAAGGGTGCTTGTGCAGTATAATGCAATTTAAAACGGATGCATTTCATGTAAAAACATGTATAATTACATGTCATATTGAAATTAGTATGAATTCCAAAATTTGTATAAAAAAAACATGATCTTGTAGATGTGCGAGATCGATTTTTCATTAAAAAATTATAGACATTTCTAACGGACATTTTCTATTTTTTCAATGGCGAATTTAAAGGAGAGCAAGGGAGATAAGTCAGGTTGCCATATAGGATTGACTGCACAACTCTTCTACATTAAAATATGATAAAACTGAATAATTCAATAAATTCTATTTTTTACTTGTAATTATATTTCTACTGGATTATTTTTCACAATTTTTGAAATTTATACTAATTTCAACATCACACCTGTATATGTAATAGTGTTTTTTACCTGAAATGCATTTGTTTGAAAATCGTTTTACTGCACAAGTATCAAGAAAAGATATTTAGTTTTCAAAATTTATGTGGATGGAATTTGATATTTTTTATTTTCCAGAAGAAAACTGCATTCTTTCAGTATAATTCAAGGGTGATAACTCAGATATGACTCTAGGGAAATAATCTCTAAATATATGTAAAGTGATTTTTTTTTTTTTTTACTATTGTATGACCACTTATCAAGACCAAGAGTTACTCAAGGATAATGGTTAATGAGACTAAATGATTGTTAAATGAAAGATGAGGAACACTATGAGAGCACTAATATTAACCAATTGTATGAACTGCGTTTTATTTTTTTATGAAGTATTTGTTGACATTAGATTTGAAGATGTACAAGTTGTAATTAACAACGGAGCAGTCTGGCAGTAATGTGTCCCAAGGGTGGAATAAAATTCTATTCATGGAAATTATGCCTGAATATATTAGTTTGTTTTATTATCATGGTCGATTGTTTATACTTGTGTTTTTTTTCTGTTATCCAGGTGATCATTCGTGGTCAGTTACTGTTCTCCAATCGACTCAGCCTCCCGCTCGAGATGAAGTTAGTCACAACCAGGCGGACAGACTCTGAACTTTGCCTTCCCATGAATCCTTTGGATAGTGAAGCCTCCTTGATTCTGGACGATGGAGAGGTTCGTTATTTGAGGCTACGACAAATTGGAGTCACATCAGCATGGTCACAAGAAGTTTTCATTTGTGGTGATCGGATGAAAGATAACAGACTTGTCAAGGCAAGGCCGATTCCTTTTTCTTTATGAATTGCTTATTCTTAATCCGATTTAAGGGTCAGTAATTTCTGCGGAAGTTTAGAATCGTAGTTATTGTTTTAGTTGAACCAGATTTTATTTTTTTTTATTATTATTATTTTTTTTTTTCAATCGATTCTAAAATCTGACATCAGCAATATATTATTAATTGACGAATTTTTGCAGGAGTCAGCTTGTTCTGGTGTGTAGGTTCAACCAGTTTCCTCCCTCTAGGGAATATCAAATTTACAAGAGTTCCCCAGTTGTACGTGTAATCAGGGTTTGGGATTCGAGAGTCAGTAATTTCTGCAGGAGTTCAGAATCATAGTTATTTTTTTTTTAAGTTGAGCCAGATTTAAAAAAAAAAATTTTTTTTCAATCGACTCTTCATTTATGAGGTGAAGAGTCTGAAATCTGAAGTCAGCAATATATTAATAGTTGTCATTTTTTGCAGAAGTTCCTCTTCTTGTCCTGATGCGATGCAACCAGTTTCCTCCCTCTTTGGAATATCAAATTCACAAACGTTCGAAGGTCGAATGCATATCTCATTCAATGACAATTTTAAAAGTGTTGATTATTACAACTTTTTTTGACATCCTTCCACCTGATATTCTTAAATGGTCATTCATTTTAACATGACTGATCTAATGAGAACCAGTGTGTTATTGTGACTATGTTGTATATATCAGTTGTCGCAATTAGGTTTTTAAAATTCGGCTCCAGATTTGATTTCAAGGTCTGTAGGCAACAATATTTGCATGTTTTTTTTTTTTTTTTTTTTTTTTTTTTTTTTTTTTTACATAGGCATCACCACATTATCAAGACCCAGAGGCCACTCAAGGATAAGGCTTAAAGAGTGTACAGTAGAAATTGGACAATATAGTAATCATTAGCAATGAAAATTTGGTAAATTTGATAACTTATATGGAACGGCTCATCAAGAACTTATTTACTTTAGACTTGAACACAACCATATTGTAGTCAGCCGGAAAGCAGGAAAACGGAAGACAATTCCACAGGCGTGCAGTTCTAAGAAAGAAGCTTTGTTCATGGAATCTACGATTAGGTTTAGACACAGATAAAGAGTGGAGGGAATTATTGATAGTGTTTACAGCTAGACGAGTGTTTCTTGTGAAAGTTTGGCGAGGGGGGGACCATAGATTGAAGCTCAGTCGAACACTTTCCATGAAAATAACGATACATCAGAGACAAACTCGCAACATCTCTTTTGTGAGATAGAGGTTGAAAGGAGGAGAAAAGGACATCTCCTACGAGGCTACGAAGTCTATTTTGAACTCTTTCAAGGCAGGACAAGTCCTTTCTAGCAGCTCCTGTCCAGATGTGGCAACAGTATTCCATCCTTGGACGTACCTGGCTCTTATATAGATAGAGAATAGCATCAGCAGTGAGATATCTACCGGATCAATAGAAAGATCCCACCATTTTTCCAGCGGCCTTGGCAACAGATTTGATGTACGTGTTCCATTTAAGATCAGGAGTAATGGTCAAGCCCAGAAGCTTGTCAAAACTTGAGGCCTCCTGAAGACGAGAGCCATTCATTTCAATTGATGCCAAATGTGGATTAGAATGTTGATGATATAAAGAGAGAAGCTTGGTTTTAGATGCATTAAAAGTAACTAGCCACTCCTTTCCCCATTGTACTACGTGCTCAAGATCAGAGGAGAGAGAATTGGAGAGAACTTGGTCGTTTACTGTCTTAGATGTGCTACCATAAATGGTAGTGTCGTCAGCATAAATGTCTACAAATGATGTAAGGATGTGATTTGGAAGATCATTAATGTAGATCAGGAAAAGAGTGTAAATCTAAAAAAAAAAGATTTTGTATCAAAGTATTTTTTTTTTTTTTTGACAAATTTATTCTCAGTTTTCTATTCTAATCTTCTTAAATTGTTTTTGGTTTTTTTTTCACATTTTTCTGTCTTTATTTTACTTTCTTAACACGTTTTACTTATCTGTTTTTCTTGGAATCTTTCCATCCGACACTTATGGTTGGCTGATTTTTAAACTTGAAGTAGTTATTCTTTTTTACTTCTTTACATCAAGTGGCTTCATGCTTTGTTTTGATGGACTTCCATGAAAAAAGTAATTTCTGAATTTAGTGAGGGATAATCTATGTCGTTATTACCCTAAAGCAGATATTTTCACGTAAGATACTCAACAATATAATTGGTTTAATTTTAAGCTTTATCAAAAACTCTGATGAAGACAATAGAACAGCAAATGAAATTGGCTAAGCCAGTTCATTTATGAAAGGTAATAAATTATGTCTAAAATTTTCTCTTTCTTTGTTTTTAACAAAAACATTTGCTGCTTGTGCAGTATAATAGAATTTCAAATAAATGTTGTTTTAGTAAAAAAACTATTTACATGCTATGTGTAAATTAGTAAAAATTCCAAAAATTCCAAAACTTTATGGAGTAGAAACTCTGTTGAACTATTTTTTACATTAGACATTGATTAATATCAGTTTTCTGCAATTCTCTATTTCGACATGGTTGATGACAATTATTTTGTCAAAATCATAAACTGCAGTTACCTCCCCTGGATTTTAAGAATTCTTCACTGTTATCAAATATGATAAAACTAATTCCATAAATTTAATTTTTACTTGTGGTTATTTTTCTACTTTATCATTTTAGTAATTTTCGTCAATTTTGACATAACAGGTAAGCACGCAAACATGTTTTTACCTAAAATGCATTTCTTTGAAATCTCAATATACTGTACAAGAACTAAAAATTTTTTATCTCTCTTTCTCTTTGCATATGTAATCTATGTGTTTTGTATATATTTTTAGATGATTGTTGTCTTTATTTATTTCTTTAGATCCCAGTCTTGGACAAGAGCCAGCTAATCCATCTTTGGTGTCAGATATTTTCTCAAAAGCATGGAACTGCCATACAGAAATTGGTAAGTCATCAATATTGGAGAGATTTTCCAAAATTTATGTCTTCTTAAAAATAAATGTCAATTTAGACCCCCCCCCCCTCAATCACACTAATTTCTACTTTCTCTCTAAGATGCAAGCCAGGGCAGAAAGACTATGGAAACCCAGTAATTGCCCATGCTATTTGGTTTTCCTCTCCATGCTGAGGACTATTCCAATAGAAAGGCAGGATCAATATGGTTGGGAGTCAACAGCATCACAGGTGTAATTAGTTGCTTTTGGGACACCGGCTCCAGATTTGATTTCAAGGTTTTGTCTCCCTTAGCCTTTCCATGAATGAGTATGGCCACAAAGCAGTGGACGTTTGGAATCAGAGTTTTCCTTCTCCTAGCCTTTGTCCATTGAGACTTCACCCACAAGGCAGACTGCCAGACGAAATGAAATATTAAAAACTGCCAGACGAAATGAAATATTAAAAACTGCCAAACGAGATTAAGCATTAAAAACTGCCAAACGAGATTAAGCATTAAAAACTGCCAAACGAGATTAAGCATTAAAAACTGCCAAACGAGATTAAGCATTAAAAACTGCCAAACGAGATTAAGCATTAAAAACTGCCAAACGAGATTAAGCATTAAAAACTGCCAAATGAGATTAAGCATTAAAAACTGCCAAACAAAATGAAATATTAAAAACTGCCAAACGAGATTAAGCATTAAAAACTGCCAAACGAGATTAAGCATTAAAAACTGCCAAACGAGATTAAATATTAAAAACTGCCAAATGAGATTAAGCATTAAAAACTGCCAAACAAAATGAAATATTAAAAACTGCCAAACGAGATTAAGCATTAAAAACTGCCAAATGAGATTAAATATTAAAAACTGCCAAATGAGATTAAGCATTAAAAACTGCCAAACAAAATGAAATATTAAAAACTGCCAAATGAGATTAAGCATTAAAAACTGCCAAACAAAATGAAATATTAAAAACTGCCAAACGAGATTAAGCATTAAAAACTGCCAAACGAGATTAAGCATTAAAAACTGCCAAACGAGATTAAGCATTAAAAACTGCCAAATGAGATTACATAATAAAAACTGCCAAATTAAATATTAAAAACTGCCAAACGAGATTAAGCATTAAAAACTGCCAAACGAGATTAAGCATTAAAAACTGCCAAACGAGATTAAGCATTAAAAACTGCCAAATGAGATTAAGCATTAAAAACTGCTAAATGAGACTAATTATTAAAAAATAAATTGTGGGAAATTATGTTAGTTTCTTATCAATCATTGCAACAATAACAAAAGAAAATTGTCTATTTAGAATTTAAGTTTGGTTCGTTGATTTAAATCAGTTTTATTAGTTACACTATATTTTGTACACAGCCAATGCTGAGTACATTTGCTAGTATTATCATTTGGTACTTATCCAGTTCACGACCCAATCTTTGCCAATTCCACCTCAGCATCTTTCAGAGGATTAGATAAGCAGCTGGAAGATTTTAAAGCAAAGATTGCCAGATATTCCTCTCTACTTCCCATGTTAATAATGGCTTTCTAAATTGAAAGCCATTCTTAACATGGAGAAAGGAAGGATTTCACGTTAATTTGTTGAAAGTCATTTTCGTTTGAAACTTTGTTCTTTATTTAATAAATTTTATTGAAATTTGTCGTCTTCTGCCAGCTGATTGGATAATCACGTCAGCATCCTCCTACTGCTTATGTAAGATGCTAAAGATTGAGTTGTAAAACTGGATAAGAACCTATAATTCTAAACAGGTTACATAAGCAGATGGAAGATGCCAAAGCAAAGACAGATAATTCCTTGCCATTTCCTATGTTAAGAATGGCTTTCTAAATAGAAAGGCATTCTTAACATGTAGATAGGGAAGATTTCACATTGATCTATCATGTTGAAAATCATTTTTGTTTAAGACATTATTCTTGATTTAATAAATTTCATTGAAATTTGTCGTCTTCTGCCAGTTGATTGGATAATCATTTTGGCACCTTCCTGCTGCTTATGTATGATGCAAAAGTTGCTAGGAATTGGGTCGTAAACTGGATAAGTAGCTATAATTCTAAGCTCTTAGCTATCTAGGCTTAAGTAACACCCCACGAGAGAAAACTTTAAAATGTGCATGTAACACTGCTTTTTAATGTTTTACGTATTTAAAGTAACAGGGTCAAGCCAAGTATCTTTTCTTTTGTTGCTTTCGGCCTGATGCAACCTATTAAAACTTGTGAACTACGTACTTGTATCGAAAACAAATAAACAAATTTGAACGCCTTTACTTTTTCCATTTCCAGATTGTTTTCTCGCCACTGTTTATTCTCAAATCTCATTTGCCTGTGCCCCTGTACATCGATGTTGACACGCCCAAACTGAAGTATCATCAGCAAGTCCAGGTACCCAGCAGGGGTAAAGCTTTCCAACTTCACTCCCAGGGTGGAGATATTGTTCATTCCTTATCTTTTCAAATGGGGTAAGTTTCACTTAGTCTTATGTTATTTTTTACAGGTTTTGGAAATAAAATTTTTAAAAGGGAAATGAGATACCTGGTATTACGTGTTTAGGAAATGACATTAACTATAACAGAAATAAGACTTTTGATATATGTTCTAATTCCCTTGATTGGTTCATTTTTATTAATAATGGTAGCTTAGGATTTACTTTTTCCTTTGACATTAATGCCTCAGCTATGAAGACATGTTTGCTGCAAGGCTAAAAATTAAAACATGAACGAATAGCTATTATGTTGCGCATGCATATTTGTTATGCTGTTGTTTGATCTTTACCTGGCAAATTCCATTTTTTAATTTTCACACTTTTGCACCGATTTTCCCCAACTGAAACCCAAATATAAAGTTTTGCATGTGTTCAAATACCCTATATATTAAGTTTCATGTCTGTAGACCAAAAACTCTAGGAGGAGTTTGGTAGGCAAAATTTTTTAAACAAATATATATCCAGAAAATTAATACATATATAAAGAGGTTTGTGCTTACTATAACCTTTTTACACAAATATTACGCAAGTATAAATCATGTAGAATATCTGCATGAATATAATTACACGTAATAATTAACTAAAGATGATCATCCCATAAAAAATTCACTTTTTCCTTTGATGTTAATGCCTGAGCTATGAAGACATATTTGCTGCAAGGCTAAAAATTAAAACACAATCCAATAGCTATTATTTTATGCATGCATATTCGTAATGCCGCTGGCAATTTTCCCCAGCTAAAACCCAAGTATAAAGTTTTGCATGGGTTTGAATACCCTATATATTAAGTTTCATGTCTGTAGACTAAAAACCGATGGAGGAGTTTGGTAGGCAAAATTTTTTAAACAAATATATACACTCATACATAAATATAAATAGAAAGAAGTTTGTGTTTTCTATAACCTTTTCAGGCAAATAATATGCAAGTATAAATCATGTATAATATCTGCATGAATATAATTACACGTAATAGTTAACTAAAGATGATCATCCCATAAGAAAACGAAAAAAACTAATAGGGAATTAATTTAAATGAATGTTTAAAAGAATATGCAAATTAGCCAAATCTTTTGCAGATGAATGCATTTAATATTTCAAGTCATGCCAAGGATTACCACCACAGTTGCATGTAGGAGGAAGAAAAAACAAACAAACAAAAAATAACAGAACAACTATCCAATTTCCTGAAGACAAACATTTTACTATTCAAAAATTTGAAAAAAAGAAAAAAAAATTTTCAATATTATTTTTTATAAATAGCAATATTTATTAAAAAATAATTTCACTCATCTGGTCTTTCCAACCATTAAATCTTAATTTATTATTGAGTGTTTTAAACAGTGAATTTATATATATATATATATGTTTTTATACTTTTATAATTATGCAGGGCTCTATAGACAAATTTATTTTTAGTTAACCTTTGACAACTAAATAGTTTCGTTTACTAGCCAAATAGAAAAGTTACAAACCAAACCCACGTGATTTTGGGATATGGCATATTTGTTTTGTGACTAGTACAAACATGTGAAATCAGCTGCTAAAAGAAGTGGTATTTGTAGAATCACATAATACCTTCAAAGTCAGACTAGACAAACCTTGGAAGCATCACCCGTTTTTCTTTGACTACAAATTTAGAGATGATGTGTATTGAGAGACTGTAATTTCGGGTGTATAGGCCCGTGTTCCCTCTCACTGTATATTGTATTGAATTGTATTATAAAGATTTTTCTTCATTATTTTTTTTTTTTTTTAAATAAGAGTAATTCTAAATAAAGACCTAATTTTATGTTAAGACTTGAAAGTATTTTCATTTGAATTTCTTAAGATGTTTTTTTTTTTAAACAGCCTTTAATAAAATACGGGTATATTGTTCTATTAAATCTTTTATTGTTTAAATAATTTGACTTTGCTCATTTTATTTAAACAACAAAAAGGGTTGAAAGGACGTTTTTCACTCAGCAATAAGCTTTGGAAGATTATTCATGAAAAAAAAACAATCGTCAAAAGATAAACTTTTTATTATTTCTAGTCGCCATTTGAAAAAAAAAAAACATTCACAAATGCCACCATTTCATTCGCAATGTAAAGCTGTTATATTCTTACATCAGTGGGGTCTGATGGCAGTTTTGTGTATGTTATGATATTTCGGAAAAATTTTCCTTCTTCACCTTTAGTTCAGCTGTGTAAACAGCTCCTATATCTATGTTTTCAACTAAAGTTAAACACAAATCTGAGGAAGGGAAATGTTCCCAAAATATATCATATCACACAGAACTTCCATCGCATCACACTGACACAAATAAGATTGTAATATACATAATATAATATTAAAAAATATATTGTATCATTAAAAGGCAGAAAATGTATAACTCTGTCCATGTTATATATTTTAAATTGTTCCAGCTTGTATTGATCCTTTACACCTCTGCATTGTATTGCGTTTTACAAATTACTTTTATACACGCACTAAACAATGCCTCAAGTGAACTACATTAACCTCTTATTTATCTTTGCTTGTTTGTAGTGAAAATATGCAGAGATCGAGTCCTGCTATGACCATCTCAACTGGCATGATTGAACAGGTTGATCGTACTCCAATTCAAAACCCTGTGGACATTGACCGTCTCCTGGATGAGTGGCATGTTGACATGTCCACTTCTGGCTGGCCATACATAAAACTTCAGGAAGAAACGTAAGTGAAGGATTACAACAGATTACAATGGCTGTCCCTAACATACATCAACGGACATATTTGTATCTATATATCTCTCTTTCCCAAGGAAGCTTTTTTTTCATTAAGTGGATATATCGATACCTATCTAATGACATTATAAATTTGTTTTGAAATTATTTTATATATTAGTTTTTTCTTGAATAAAATTCATTTATGTTATAAAATTCTTAAAACATTCATCATCATCATCATCATCATCACTCAAATCGAGTATATTAGTTTTGTCTATGGTGTCATAAGTTCTGTGTGAGTGAAGGAGGAGAGAATAAGTTAAAATTTCTCCAAATTGTAGGTAGAAATTAAACACTGTTTTTTTACATGAATATGATCTCATGTTTTTCACTGAAGTGATGGGAAAAGAAAGCCGGCAAAGGACACAAAACGAGGATTAATGGGATATTCTTAACGCACCTCATGGCTGTGAGCGGGGTAGCCCAGTTTGATGGAGTCGAGAAGGGCCATGCTTTCTGTTTCAAATTCTGCGGTAGAAAGAAGGAAAGACATAATCGAAAACGAGACTATGGCAACGTCGCATGAGGATGCAAGTTCTTGAAAGATGACATGTGATACAAGGGCGGTTAGAACAGTTTTTTTTTTTATTTGAAATGCCTAAACAGCTATATTCTTCTTTAAGGATTCTGTTTTCCCAACTGCAATGATATACAGAGGTTCAAGTGTAATGTTAACAAACATCTTTCTACTCATCTCCCTTCATAATGACCCTGCTAATTAAGTCCCTGATAGTAGCTCCCTGCTTCAAAGTGGCACTGTGCCTTGTTTGGGGTGGAAATTGAATAAAAAAAAAAAATTAAAAAAAATAATATTCTTCTTTAAGGAAAGGGCAGAAAGGAAAGAAAGTGAACAAGGAAAACTTATAAGAAAACTTGCACAGAGAGGTAAGAGAAACAAGAAAGTGGCTTGGGCAACCGGTGTACGTTAAGTATGTATCCCTTTGTTGAAAAGAAGCCCGGTCTGAAGACACAACAATTACTTTTTATTTAAATGTAATTTGATTTTAAGTTATTAAATTTTGTAAATAAATTTTTTCAGAAATTTATCATATAAAATAATTTTCTTCATGATCTTTAAATATTTTACCCTGTTTTTTTTTCTTTTTCTTCTAATTAATCTATATATATAAAAGGCAAAATGTGTGTGATCATTTCGTGTATGCCTTCAAAAGGCTTCTTTCCCACGCGCTCCCGGGGTTGTTACTATCGCTTAAAACTGTGTGTATAGGTCCTATATCATAATATCTAGGAATTAGGAAAGCGCGTAGCGTATAGATTTATTTACGTCGATTTTTACAAAATTATTGTTATTTTGGCTTCTCGCGTGTTGATTGGGCTTTTTAGTATAAATAAAATGAAACTAAACTCAAACGGTCGTGTTCGCGGCAATACGCCGGGAACAGACGCTTACGCTGCGTGACTTCTATTTGACCTTCTTAATTAGGTCAAATGGAAGCAGCAAAGTTAACTTTTATTACGCACGCCTGTTTTTATAGTGATAGTGAGATAAATAAATTCAAACACATCTGCGCTGTATGTCGCGGTGGCCCAATGGTAACATCGCATGTTTTTTTTTTTTCACACATTAATTTCCAACTCAAGCGTACGGGTTCGATCCTCATATACTCACCTACCAAAACATTTTTTTTATTATTATTATTCCCCCCCCCCCCCCGGAGTTTTGATTTACCTCAAGACACCCAGGCATCGCCAGATACCCCCCCCCCCGCTAGTCTATATATATAAAAGCGAAAATGTATGTTCACTTTTTGTGTATGTCCAAGAAAGGTTTTTTTCAGAGAAGCAGTCAGTCAGTTCACAACTTTTTAAAACTTTTTATATCACATGTAAATCATAATATCTCACAGTTAACAACGGAGCTCGCCTGTCTATTTAATTTGCTCGACTTCGGGAAGATAAATATTCAACAGTTTTCGCTCGCTGCATATAGGTTAGGCCTTTTCCTATAATGTTTCCCCCTACCCCAACGTCTTGGGGAAAAGCATTCCCGCACTAAATGAAATGCTACCCCGCAGTCAAAAGTTGACCTCATTAAGTCATTAAAACGTGCACCTGCTAATTTAAGTAATTAAATAAATTCAAACGTGTTTCCGTTAGCATCTCGCGGTGGGGCAATGGTTAACGTCGCATGTTTTTTTTCACACTTTAATTTACAACTTTGCCTCAATGGTTCGGGTTCGATCCTCATACTTACCTACCAAAACATTTTTTTAAATTTTACCCCCCTCCCGGAGTTTCCACACACACCTCCAAACACCCAGGCAACGCCGGGTACCCCTCGCTAGTTTAATATATAAAAGGCTGTATGTCTATCTGTCTCCATATTTTTAAACTATCTCCTTCAAAATTAAAAGTTAGGGCCTCAAATGATTGGATTTTTTACAGGCAATTCTTTTATGGGTCTTTATCTGGTTAAACTAGTTTTTAAGGCGTCAAAAATGGGTCAAAATTAAAAAAATCGTTAAACATTTTGTACATTCATCTTAGTTTATTTTTAATTTTTAATCGGTTCGTATGCGTGTCACGTTGGTATAGTGGTAATGTCACCAGCTTTGAATGTTAGTTTCGGTTTCAATTCTAGCTGATGGCACCCAAATACTTTTTTTTATTTTACTATTGAAATCACGACTCTATAATAACAGATACGAAATCTGGACAAATTAAAATATCATATTTAAGCGCCCCCGCTAGCAAATCATATAATTGAATAAATCATATAATTTGCATTCTTCGGACTGTTGTTCACATCTCGAATGTTTTGGTTAATGTACACTCTTACCTTCTTCACATGTATATTGTCAAACTCGGGAATCTCTTCGGAATTTTGAATAAACACTTCATTTAATCCACAAGAGTATTATGACTAAGTAGAAGTAATTTACAATTATATTTTGAGTGTCGTCCATGGCGTAGTGGATAAAGTACTTGGTAAAATTCAGTTGTAAAGCGACATTTTTCTTGAGGTTAGAGGTTCAATCCTTAGTGCAGGTGACACAAAAAAATATACAATTGCGAATTACTTAGGACTTCTACTGAGTCATGGCTGATAGAATGAGAACATTCTACCTCCGTGGATTAAAAATAGAGGGTTGCGTTACAAATTATGTGCAGATTTTTGAGTTTGACAAAAAAATTCTCCAGTTAGATAAGATACCCCTAAATAAGGTCAGAGGTTACATTGCAAATAACACTCAAGATGAGACTAGTAGTCCGAAGAATCCAAATAATATGAATAATCAATCCTCATCTCAAAAAATTCAGAAACGTTTCTTTTTGTGTTTCAGTTCATTTGATGATCCCCCATCAGAAAACCTTTCATCCTTTGGTCACCCTTCTGCAAAAAGGGACCCGCCAATTTCCTCGAGCCAGCAAGCTGCCTTGTCTGCCCTTTATCGAGATAGTTGTAGCATTGATTTAGACATCACCTTGTCGGAATGTTGGCCAGGTTGTTGCACGATCCTACTAAACATCACGCCTTCGTTTCTGTTCACCAACAACACGTGTGTCGATTTTGTACTCATTGCACCAGATGACCAGCATTGGAATGTGCCCCAAGGAGCAACGTTTACTCCCTCGGGAATACAGGTAATGTTCTCCATCGTTTTTGTCCAGATTTTGTTTCATAATGCTTTTGTTTTGTCTATTTCCTTACATTATCTTTTCAGGTTTGAAATTGTTACAGTTTCCTTAATGGACGCCTAAAACATTGTTATTTGGCTGACTTAAACAATGTCCATTTTAGATAACTTGAGTGGCATTACACGGGCATAGTTATTTTGAGTGATTAGAATGACGTTACGCTGACATTACTATTCTAAGTTAATTGAATATTATCACATTGGCCAGGTCCTGGATATGACCTTAAACTATATCCGATGGTGAGGCCCCAGCTTGCGGGCTTTGGGGAGTGTGGAGCCACTCTTTACTTGCTATTGCTCCCAGGTTCACTCTGACCCAGAGTGGTAGTACCTGTTAGGCTCCCAACTATTAGAAATAGAAACCGACTTAAAAAACAAAAACAAATGTACTCTATTAAAAATTGTTCTTCAAAATCACTGGATTCGGCATTAAATAACCTTAAAAGGGTTGATATGCCGTAAAACAAAAGCAAACAAACCAACAAACAAACACATTGGCCAATATGACAGTATTCAATTAACTTAAAATGTTAATGTCAGTGTAACATTGTCTAAATCATCCAAACTAACTAATGATGTCAACCTGACATTGCCATTTTGGGTTATTTGAATGATATGATGCTGACGTTAGCATTTTGGATAACTTGAAAGCCCCATTGGCATTTTGGATACGTTGTTACATTGTTACATAGCTGAGATTGCCATTTTTGTGATTTCGGCCAAGCTGTGAGGTGAGCATGATGTTAGGGCAGGACTGGAGGAAGAAGAATGAAAAACAGAAGAAAAAAAGTATGTGGCGAAGAGGGAGACTTTTAGGCGTGCGTTGACTCGAATGACATGATGCTAAAATTGGCATTTTGAATGACTCCAATGACACGATGCTGACATCGGCATTTTGAATGATTCGAATGACACGATGCTGAAATCAGCATTTTGAATGACTCGAATGACGTGATGCTGAAATCGGCATTTTGAATGACTCAAATGACACGATGCTGAAATCGGCATTTTGAATGACTCGAATGACGTGATGCTGAAATTGGCATTTTGAATGACTCGAATGACATGATGGTGACATCGGCATTTTGAATGACTCGAATGACACGATGCTGAAATCGGCATTTTGAATGACTCGAATGACACGATGCTAAAAGTGGCATTTTAAATGACTCGAATGACATGATGCTGAAATCGGCATTTTGAATGACTCGAATGACACGATGCTGAAATTGGCATTTTGAATGACTCGAATGACACGATACTGACATCGGCATTTTGAATGACTCGAATGACACGATGCTGAAATCGGCATTTTGAATGACTCGAATGACACGATGCTAAAAGTGGCATTTTGAATGACTCGAATGACACGATGCTGACATCGGCATTTTGAATGACTCGAATGACATGATGCTGAAATCGGCATTTTGAATGACTCGAATGACACGATGCTAAAAGTGGCATTTTAAATGACTCGAATGACATGATGCTGAAATCGGCATTTTGAATGACTCGAATGACACGATGCTGAAATTGGCATTTTGAATGACTCGAATGACACGATGCTGACATCGGCATTTTGAATGACTCAAATGACACGATGCTGAAATCGGCATTTTGAATGACTCGAATGACACGATGCTAAAAGTGGCATTTTGAATGACTCGAATGACACGATGCTGAAATCGGCATTTTGAAAACTCGAATGACGTGATGCTGAAATTGGCATTTTGAATGACTCGAATGACACGATGCTGACATCGGCATTTTGAATGACTCGAATAACACGATGCTGAAATCGGCATTTTGAATGACTCGAATGACACGATGCTAAAAGTGGCATTTTGAATGACTCGATGCTGAAATTGGCATTTTGAATGACTCGAATGACACGATGCTGAAATTGGCATTTTGAATGACTCGAATGACACGATGCTGACATCGGCATTTTGAATGACTCAAATGACACGATGCTGAAATCGGCATTTTGAATGACTCGAATGACACGATGCTAAAAGTGGCATTTTGAATGACTCGAATGACACGATGCTGAAATCGGCTTTTTTAATGACTCGAATGACACGATGCTAAAAGTGGCATTTTGAATGACTCGAATGACATGATGCTGAAATCGGCATTTTGAAAACTCGAATGACGTGATGCTGAAATTGGCATTTTGAATGACTCGAATGACACGATGCTGACATCGGCATTTTGAATGACTCGAATGACACGATGCTGAAATCGGCATTTTGAATGACTCGAATGACACGATGCTAAAAGTGGCATTTTGAATGACTCAAATGACACGATGCTGAAATCGGCATTTTGAATGACTCGAATGACACGATGCTAAAAGTGGTATTTTGAATGACTCGAATGACACGATGCTGAAATTGGCATTTTGAATGACTCGAATGACGTGATGCTGAAATTGGCATTTTTAATGGATCGAATGACACGATGCTGACATCGGCATTTTGAATGACTCGAATGACACGATGCTGAAATTGGCATTTTGAATGACTCGAATGACACGATGCTGAAATCGGCATTTTGAATGACTCGAATGACACGATGCTAAAATCGGCATTTTGAATGACTCGAATGACATGATGCTAAAAGTGGCATTTTGAATGACTCGAATGACATGATGCTGAAATCGGCATTTTGAATGACTCGAATGACGTGATGCTGAAATTGGCATTTTGAATGACTCGAATGACACGATGCTGACATCGGCATTTTGAATGACTCGAATGACACGATGCTGACATCGGCATTTTGAATGACTTGAATGACATGATGCTGAAATCGGCATTTTGAAAACTCGAATGACGTGATGCTGAAATTGGCATTTTGAATGACTCGAATGACACGATGCTGACATCGGCATTTTGAATGACTCGAATGACACGATGCTGAAATCGGCATTTTGAATGACTCGAATGACACGATGCTAAAAGTGGCATTTTGAATGACTCAAATGACACGATGCTGAAATCGGCATTTTGAATGACTCGAATGACACGATGCTAAAAGTGGTATTTTGAATGACTCGAATGACACGATGCTGAAATTGGCATTTTGAATGACTCGAATGACGTGATGCTGAAATTGGCATTTTTAATGGATCGAATGACACGATGCTGACATCGGCATTTTGAATGACTCGAATGACACGATGCTGAAATTGGCATTTTGAATGACTCGAATGACACGATGCTGAAATCGGCATTTTGAATGACTCGAATGACACGATGCTAAAATCGGCATTTTGAATGACTCGAATGACATGATGCTAAAAGTGGCATTTTGAATGACTCGAATGACATGATGCTGAAATCGGCATTTTGAATGACTCGAATGACGTGATGCTGAAATTGGCATTTTGAATGACTCGAATAACATGATGCTGACATCGGCATTTTGAATGACTTGAATAACATGATGCTGAAATCGGCATTTTGAATGACTCAAATGACACGATGCTGAAATCGGCATTTTGAATGACTCGAATGACATGATGCTGACATCGGCATTTTGAATGACTCGAATGACATGATGCTAAAAGTGGCATTTTGAATGACTCGAATAACATGATGCTGACATCGGCATTTTGAATGACTTGAATAACATGATGCTGAAATCGGCATTTTGAATGACTCAAATGACATGATGCTAAAAGTGGCATTTTGAATGACTCGAATAACATGATGCTGACATCGGCATTTTGAATGACTTGAATAACATGATGCTGAAATCGGCATTTTGAATGACTCGAATGACATGATGCTAAAAGTGGCATTTTGAATGACTCGAATAACATGATGCTGACATCGGCATTTTGAATGACTTGAATAACATGATGCTGAAATCGGCATTTTGAATGACTTGAATAACATGATGCTGAAATCGGCATTTTGAATGACTCAAATGACACGATGCTGAAATCGGCATTTTGAATGACTCGAATGACACGATGCTGACATCGGCATTTTGAATGACTTGAATGACATGATGCTGAAATCGGCATTTTTAATGACTCGAATGCCACGATGCTAAAAGTGGCATTTTGAATGACTCGAATGACACGATGCTGAAATTACTGTTTTTAAGTACTAAGAACTCTGTATAAAACATATCTGTATTTTTTCTGATTCTTTTAGGAATATTTCCAACTTGGTCTTGAAATCAATGGTGAAGTGGTAACGTCAGGTACGATACCATTGTCGGAAGAAGAAGTAGCAGCAAGACGATATCGTACTGATGTTGGTGAAGTCCTTTTTGTTGATGGATATGTACACACAGCCATTTTTACGAAATCCAAAGAAGGTAGCCGTGAGGTAAGACCAACAATTTAACGGCATTAACATGCTCAATATTTAATAAATTTCAATTTTTAAAATATAGCAAAATTATAATTTACACGATTCTCATAAAAATTTCACTCTTACTTACTGCTGTTTTTTCTTCTTACTGTAAAAATACTAAGTATTTTAAAATAAATAAAGTGCACCTTCGATACTTTGACATTTTTTTTTATTGTAACATAAAAGTCTTATCGTGAAAATAATTATCGAGTAAATATACGTTGATTGCCGTGACAAATAACACTCTACCTGTGAGCTGATCATTCAAATTTCTCAGCTTAACATTCACAGGCAACATGAATTGGAACAAATATATTGAGGACATTGCCAAGGCTGCTGTAAAGAAGGTGGACTTCCGTTACTGTTTAAGAAAATTATCTATACCAGAGAGTATCATTTGTCCGTGCATGGATTATTGTTGCCACATCGTGGCTGGTGCATCTACCACTAGTTTCTCCTTCTTAGATAAGGCCCAAAAGGGAGTCTCAAATCTCTTAGATCCACACTATCAGTCAAGCTCCAACCACTGTCTCATCACTGCAATGTTGCATCTCTGTGTCTGTTTTACAAATATTTTAATAAAATGTGCTATGATGAACTCGTACCACTGATGCTCCTTCAACATACATATTCCTGACAAGCAGCAAAATCCCACCCCTTTTCTTTTAAAGTCTCTAGATACCGAAAGACCTTCTACTTCTTAATAGGTTTTACCCTTGGACTGATAGACTTTAGAATTCCCTCCTTGTTGCTTACTTCTCTGACTGTATCAACATACAAAAGTTTAAATGTGATGTGAACAAACAGTTCACTGCTCAACTCCCCACTATTAGACACAATTCCAAATAGTAATCTCTTACATGCAAGTAGCAATATGCCTTGTTTGGGGGTGAAAAAGAGTAAAAAGATTTTAAAAAATAAGGAAATTGTGATTTAAGTCATTAGTAGGGCTGTGACAACAGAATATTCTTTTCATCCTTTTGACTCTCTAGTATATATCCGACACAGTAAGACAGTCAATCAACCGAGAACCACATCAGTCAATATAAAAACATATAAGATATTAACGGATTTTTTTTTTATTACATTTTCACGCCAAACAAGGCACATTGCCACTTTGGTGCAGGGGCTACTATCAGGGACATAAGCTACTGGGGTACTATGTAGGGAGTTGGGCAGTAAGATGTCGGTCCACGTTACACTTGAACTTCTGCATGTCAGTACAGTTGGGGAAACAGGGAGCCGGAATAGAATTCCAAAATCTAGTGGTTTTGGGAAAGAAACTACTGGAGTAGAAAGCTCTCCTACATCTAGGGATCTACTGTGTAGGGGTGGGATTTAGCTGCTTGTCGGATTTATCGAGAGTATTTACATTGTGGGGGCACAAGTGCTTGAAGTTACTCAGAGCATTCACCATTAAAATACTTATAGAACCAGCAGAGGGACGTAACATTTCATCGGTGGAACAGAGGCTGCAGCTTAGATGACAGTTCAGGACCTATCAGGTTGGCGACTCTTTTGAACCTTGTCTAGGAGTGAGAGACTAGTAGCAGATGCACCAGCCCAAATATGACAGCAATACTCCATACATGGGAGAGAGCCTACCTTCTTCGCAGCGGTCCTGGCAATGCTCTCAATGTAATTGTTCCAATTCCTGTTTCCTGTGAATGTTAGGCCGAGGAGTTTAAAAGAAGTACTTTCAGATAATATATACTCAAGGGTCAAAACAATGAAAAGAATATGCTGTTGTCACAGCCCGAGTCATTACATAACAAACATAGATACAAAGTCTCCATTATAATCAGATAGTCTTAAAAGTTTGATTTAAAAAGTAGAAGGAATATGGGATTCTTTGTGAAAATAAGAGAAAGTGACTGTTCAGTTAGCTGAAACACAAAGTGTGAGAACAGATGGGAATTCAGTTTATTGATTTATATGCACTTGCCGATATTTTTATGAATTTACTTATCTATATATATAAAAGCGAAAATGTATGTATGTTTGTATGTGTGTTCGCTTTTTCTGTATGTCTACAAAAGGCTTTTTTCAGAGAAGTGGTCAGTCGGTTCACGACTTTTTAAAACTTTTTATATCACATATAAATCGTAATATCTCAGAGTTAACAACGAAGCTCGCCTGTCTATTACATTTGCTCGACTTTGGGAAGATAAATATTCAACATTTGTTGCTCGCCGCATGTGCGTTAGTCTTTATCCTATAACATCTTGGGGAAAATAAAAATAAAAAAAAGCGTTCCCGCAGTAAATGAAATACTATCCCGCAGTCAAACTTGACCTCATTAAGTCATTAAAACGGGCACCTGCCAAATCCAAGTAATTAAATAAATTCGAATGTGTTTCCGTTAGCATCTCGTGGTGGCCCAATGGTTAAAACCTTTGCGCTCTTTTTTTTTTTTCACACTTTAATTTCCAACTTTGCCTCAACGGTTCGGGTTCGATCGTCATACTTACCTACCAAAACATTTTTTTTATTCCCCCCCCCCCCGAAGTTTTCACACACACCTCCAAACACCCGAGCAACGCCGGGTATCCCTCGCTAGTATATATATATATATTAGTGGGACCTGTGGAAATTCCACAGCAGTATCGGTGCTTGTTATAATAGTCTACAGATCGATTTTTAAAAAAATATGTCTTTATAAGCAAAACACTCTTATGTACTTAATTGTCATACCGAAAATAGTAATATAGAAAAAAAATTACGGAAAATCATCGACTATAAATTTATTTCTTGTAAAAAGTAATTTTTATGGAAAATTGGGTGAAATCGCATTTTTCTCAGATGTTATAAAGTAGACAGTAAGAAGCTACATGCAGGGGACATAACTCCGAAACAAACATTTTAGATTACTTGTTCATAGCTGCAATATTTATTGTCAATAGCAATAGAATTTTTTACTAAAAAATATCAGTTGTTGTACTCGATGAGTTTCCATAATTTTTGGATATATTACTATTTTCGATATGATAATTATATCCATAATATTGTTTTTGCTTAAAATAATATATTTAAAAAATCGATTTGTTGACTATAACTTAACAAGCACTGCAGCATCTTTCATATGTAATATATTACTGTTGAGCATTCTGTAGATGTTCAGCGTGAATGGAAACCCTGCGATATTATTGTAGCCCTTTTCTGGTTAATGTAGTGTCAGAGTATATCTGGTTATTATGATTTATCTCCAATATCCTTATAGGAGTCTGTGACATATTTCCTATTGTATGGATGCCTGGAAACCCTACATTATCATTACATACTATATTTATCCTAGTCATAAGACTAAGAAGGTATATTTTAGTTTCATATAAGGTTCACCAGCAACATCATTTAAAATAAAATTTTTTTATATTGCGATTTTGGTGATCGGGAGATCCTATTTATTAAAAATGAGAATAGAAGATGATACCATACTAAGAACATTAAATTAACATCTCTATATACTAATTTGATGTTTGTAGTATGTTATCACCTTCTATCCTTCTTTTGAATAAATAGGATTTCCCGATTAAATAATTTATAATCTGGAAACAGTGACACACATATGTACATTAAAGATACTAAGGTATTAATATAACCTTATAATACTATAAAACAGTACACACATTTTCAAACCAATAAAAGAAAACACACACACACACACATCCTACCCTAAAGGAAAAGAAAAAACACAAGCAAAAAGAGAGTGAGAGAGAGAAACACAACACAGGAGTGACCACAGCCGAGGCCGCCGAGATATAATATATCTCGGCGGCCTCGCCACAGCCCAATAAAAGAGTAATAAAAATTGAACATTCCAATGAATAGTAGACACTTACATGTTTCCACCCCTTGGAAACACTTCAAATGAACTACGAAAATGCTATTTTTACATCTCCAACACATTTTGAAAATAATTTTAGAAGAGGACGCTTCACAGAACGTCTGAAATGCGTTAAAAACGATTTCAATGATTTAAAAACATTATTACAATGATCTAAACATAATTCTCAATGAAAAACCAAGACACAGAATAATAAAATAATGTTAAAAAATACACATTGTTGGTGACTACCCCCTTATTTAAATATATATATATATTTTTTTTATATATATCTTATGCTATGTTTTATTAATGCTAACTTTCCTTTTTATGTGTTTTAGGCTTATTTCTTCACTGTGAATTCTTCCATTCAACACAAGATCCGAATTATCACTGTATCAGAAAGATTTTCCATCACAAATTACAGCGGCACCCCTTATGAACTGCAGGCAATTTGCGTGCCTCTTGGAAGTGGCAAGGTAGGAAAATCCATTTCAGATATGCATAGTGTAAGCCAAGATATGGATAAGATAGACAAGGATTTTTGTCTTTTGACCAAAAAACATAAGGGGAGTAGAAAGCGTGTGGCACAAGGGAGAGCGCCCCTTTTGAAGGAGCTGGGGGCTTCTACATTAATGAACCTTGTGCCTAACTTGTCTGTATTTGTGAGGTGCAGATGTGTTAAGCAGGTGCTTTGTGGGTTTGGGAAGGTTAGACCATGTTGGCTGGGTTTGAATGGCAATCGTTTTTTAATATTCGACTAAGCCCAAACGATTCGAGATCCTAGAAAACGAAAGGTCAAACCTGAAGAACTCCTCATCGAAAACAAAACATTTATGTCCCCCTCTCTCTCTTTCTCTCTTTCGCTTTCTCTCTTTCTCTCTCTCGCTTTCTCTCTCTCTCTTTCTCTCTCTCTCTCTCTCTCCCTCTCGCTCTCTCTTTCAATGAAGAAAGAGCGAATTAAATATAATTCTATTGTTTTAAAACAGTTAAAGCTTAGATTCTGAGGTCAACAGACGCGACACAGCAGTTTTAGTTGCGTCTGGTTTCAACTCGTCTTTATAAAAATATGCTCTACCAATATTATTAAACATAAAATAAATTATATATTTTTTATAAAAAAATGCATCTGTTCGCTATTTTTGTACACGCGTTGAATTTCAGCATGAGGTCCCAGGCAGTAATATCAACGATGGAAATGCTGCCTGTGACGACATAGCGAAGACTCAAGAAGTGACCCATACCAGCTGGTTATAGCCGACGACATATCGACTCATTGCGTTGATGTTGTGTACGTGCCTATCGTTTGATATCGTGTCTAACACCTGAGGAGCTGGTTGTATCCCCAGGACGTTCCTTAACCAAGTGACTCTCCCCGGGAAACGGTAGTGTCATAAGTGAACCTCGAGCTTTGCTTTGTAACTCTTGCTTCCTTTTTTTCTTCTTTAAAGAGAGTAACGCCAGGGTTTACTTTTGGCAGCTTTGTAACTCTTGGTTCCTTTGTGTTTCTTTAGTATTCATATGAGCAATTTTTCTGACAAATGAGAAAGAATTATTGTTTTCTGGGTCAGAATGTACTCATTTAAGACTTATTGTTGACTAATGTCTAACTTTAAAGTGTTCCCTTTTTTTTTTTACTAAGAGGCTTCATGCCTTGTCTGTGCCAACTTCCTAAAAAAAAAAATAATTAACAAAAAACAACATATTTACATACTATCTGACTTTGCAAAGTTCGTTATACTGCCACACCTTGATTAACAATCTATTTCAGCTTCCCTTTGTGTACCTTGATGAACAACTTTCTCTCCATTTTCTTTATGTTAACTTTATTTCCCTATAACCTTTGTTCTACTGATTAACTTATTTCCTCTTTTTCTGTTGTAGTTTTTTTTTCCACTCTTTAAAAAAAACAAAATTCTTAACTCTTTAAGAGACGGGGCATCGTCAACCTAATGATATTTTAAATAAATTCAAGTGGCAGCATGCTACATTCAACAAAATATAAAAAAAGATCCGTCAATTTTCTTTTTCTTTTCAGTCTTTGTAATCAACCTAACTCGTCTCACCATTTATTTTATTTTTTTCATGACCAAAGGCGAAACTTCTTCCAGAATTGCCTGTTATAAAGTTACCATGCCACACCAAATCAAGATATGTTGATAATCTCTGTCCGCTGTTGTGCTGGACTCTCCTGCTTCAGGCTGACCAAGAAGAGAACATGGAACTGAATGAAAAGACTAACTTTGTCCAATATATACGTTTGCGGGAAGTTTCCAAAAATGAAGCACATGATACAACATCCAGTAAGTATTTCTCATGTTTTCTTGAATCACTAGGTTTGTAACAAAGTTAGATACTGAAATCAGAAAAAAATTACTATGTTTGTAACAAAGTTAGATACTGAAAACATAAAAAAATCACTAGGTTAGTAACAAAGTTAGATACTGAAAACATAAAAAAATTACTATGTTTTTAAAAAAGTTAGATACTGAAAACATATAAAAATCACTAGGTTTGTAACAAAGTTAGATACTGAAAACATAAAAAAATCACTAGGTTTGTAACAAAGTTAGATACTGAAAACATAAAAAAATTACTATGTTTTTAAAAAAGTTAGATACTGAAAACATAAAAAGATCACTAGGTTTGTAACAAAGTTAGATACTGAAAACATAAAAAAATTACTATGTTTTTAAAAAAGTTAGATACTGAAAACATAAAAAGATCACTAGGTTTGTAACAAAGTTAGATACTGAAAACATAAAAAAATCACTAGGTTTGTAACAAAGTTAGATACTGAAAACATAAAAAAATCACTAGGTTTGTAACAAAGTTAGATACTGAAAACATAAAAAAATTACTAGGTTTGTAACAAAGTTAGATACTGAAAACATAAAAAAATCACTAGGTTTGTAACAAAGTTAGATACTGAAAACATAAAAAAATTACTAGGTTTATAACAAAGTTAGATGCTGAAAACATAAAAAAATCACTAGGTTTGTAACAAAGTTAGATACTGAAAAAATAAAAAAATTACTAGGTTTGTAACAAAGTTAGATACTGAAAACATAAAAAAATTACTATGTTTTTAAAGAAGTTAGATACTGAAAACATAAAAAAATAACTAGGTTTGTAACAAAGTTAGATACTGAAAGCATAAAAAAATCACTAGGTTTGTAACAAAGTTAGATACTGAAAACATAAAAAATTTACTAGGTTTTTAAAAACGTTAGATACTGAAAACATAAAAAAATCACTAGGTTTGTAACAAAGTTAGATACTGAAAACATAAAAAAATCACTAGGTTTGTAACAAAGTTAGATACTGAAAACATTAAAAAATCACTAGGTTTGTAACAAAGTTAGATACTGAAAACATAAAAAAATCACTAGGTTTGTAACAAAGTTAGATACTGAAAACATAAAAAAATCACTAGGTTTGTAACAAAGTTAGATACTGAAAACATAAAAAAATTACTAGGTTTGTAACAAAGTTAGATACTGAAAACATAAAAAAATCACTAGGTTTGTAACAAAGTTAGATACTGAAAACATAAAAAAATCACTAGGTTTGTAACAAAGTTAGATACTGAAAACATAAAAAAATTACTAGGTTTGTAACAAAGTTAGATACTGAAAACATAAAAAAATCACTAGGTTTGTAACAAAGTTAGATACTGAAAACATAAAAAAATTACTAGGTTTGTAACAAAGTTAGATACTGAAAACATAAAAAAATCACTAGGTTTGTAACAAAGTTAGATACTGAAAAAATAAAAAAATTACTAGGTTTCTAACAAAGTTAGATACTGAAAACATAAAAAAATCACTAGGTTTGTAACAAAGTTAGATACTGAAAACATAAAAAAATTACTAGGTTTGTAACAAAGTTAGATACTGAAAACATAAAAAAATCACTAGGTTTGTAACAAAGTTAGATACTGAAAACATAAAAAAATCACTAGGTTTGTAACAAAGTTAGATACTGAAAAAATAAAAAAATTACTATGTTTTTAAAAAAGTTAGATACTGAAAACATAAAAAAATTACTAGGTTTGTAACAAAGTTAGATACTGAAAACATAAAAAAAATCACTAGGTTTGTAACAAAGTTAGATACTGAAAACATAAAAAAATCACTAGGTTTGTAACAAAGTTAGATACTGAAAACATAAAAAAATTACTATGTTTTTAAAAAAGTTAGATACTGAAAACATAAAAAAATCACTAGGTTTGTAACAAAGTTAGATACTGAAAACATAAAAAAATCACTAGGTTTGTAACAAAGTTAGATACTGAAAACCTAAAAAAATCACTAGGTTTGTAACAAAGTTAGATACTGAAAACATAAAAAAATTACTAGGTTTGTAACAAAGTTAGATACTGAAAACATAAAAAAATTACTATGTTTTTAAAAAAGTTAGATACTGAAAACATAAAAAAATCACTAGGTTTGTAACAAAGTTAGATACTGAAAACATAAAAAAATCACTAGGTTTGTAACAAAGTTAGATACTGAAAACATAAAAAATCACTAGGTTTGTAACAAAGTTAGATACTGAAAAAATAAAAAAATTACTAGGTTTGTAACAAAGTTAGATACTGAAAACATAAAAAAATCACTAGGTTTGTAACAAAGTTAGATACTGAAAACCTAAAAAAATCACTAGGTTTGTAACAAAGTTAGATACTGAAAACATAAAAAAATTACTAGGTTTGTAACAAAGTTAGATACTGAAAACATAAAAAAATTACTAGGTTTGTAACAAAGTTAGATACTGAAAACATAAAAAAATCACTAGGTTTGTAACAAAGTTAGATACTGAAAAAATAAAAAAATTACTAGGTTTCTAACAAAGTTAGATACTGAAAACATAAAAAAATCACTAGGTTTGTAACAAAGTTAGATACTGAAAACATAAAAAAATCACTAGGTTTGTAACAAAGTTAGATACTGAAAACATAAAAAAATCACTAGGTTTGTAACAAAGTTAGATACTGAAAAAATAAAAAAATTACTATGTTTTTAAAAAAGTTAGATACTGAAAACATAAAAAAATTACTAGGTTTGTAACAAAGTTAGATACTGAAAACATAAAAAAAATCACTAGGTTTGTAACAAAGTTAGATACTGAAAACATAAAAAAATCACTAGGTTTGTAACAAAGTTAGATACTGAAAACATAAAAAAATTACTATGTTTTTAAAAAAGTTAGATACTGAAAACATAAAAAAATCACTAGGTTTGTAACAAAGTTAGATACTGAAAACATAAAAAAATCACTAGGTTTGTAACAAAGTTAGATACTGAAAACCTAAAAAAATCACTAGGTTTGTAACAAAGTTAGATACTGAAAACATAAAAAAATTACTAGGTTTGTAACAAAGTTAGATACTGAAAAAATAAAAAAATTACTAGGTTTGTAACAAAGTTAGATACTGAAAACATAAAAAAATCACTAGGTTTGTAACAAAGTTAGATACTGAAAAAATAAAAAAATTACTAGGTTTGTAACAAAGTTAGATACTGAAAACATAAAAAAATCACTAGGTTTGTAACAAAGTTAGATACTGAAAACATAAAAAAATTACTAGGTTTGTAACAAAGTTAGATACTGAAAACATAAAAAAATCACTAGGTTTGTAACAAAGTTAGATACTGAAAACATAAAAAAATTACTATGTTTTTAAAAAAGTTAGATACTGAAAACATAAAAAAATCACTAGGTTTGTAACAAAGTTAGATACTGAAAACATAAAAAAATCACTAGGTTTGTAACAAAGTTAGATACTGAAAACATAAAAAAATTACTAGGTTTGTAACAAAGTTAGATACTGAAAACATAAAAAATCACTAGGTTTGTAACAAAGTTAGATACTGAAAAAATAAAAAAATTACTAGGTTTGTAACAAAGTTAGATACTGAAAACATAAAAAAATCACTAGGTTTGTAACAAAGTTAGATACTGAAAACATAAAAAAATCACTAGGTTTGTAACAAAGTTAGATACTGAAAACATAAAAAAATTACTAGGTTTGTAACAAAGTTAGATACTGAAAACATAAAAAAATTACTAGGTTTGTAACAAAGTTAGATACTGAAAACATAAAAAAATCACTAGGTTTGTAACAAAGTTAGATACTGAAAACATAAAAAAATCACTAGGTTTGTAACAAAGTTAGATACTGAAAACATAAAAAAATTACTATGTTTTTAAAAAAGTTAGATACTGAAAACATAAAAAAATCACTAGGTTTTTAAAAAAGTTAGATACTGAAAACATAAAAAAATCACTAGGTTTGTAACAAAGTTAGATACTGAAAACATAAAAAAATCACTAGGTTTGTAACAAAGTTAGATACTGAAAACATAAAAAAATTACTAGGTTTGTAACAAAGTTAGATACTGAAAACATAAAAAAATCACTAGGTTTGTAACAAAGTTAGATACTGAAAACATAAAAAAATCACTAGGTTTGTAACAAAGTTAGATACTGAAAACATAAAAAAATCACTAGGTTTGTAACAAAGTTAGATACTGAAAGCAGTGGCGAAAATTGTGGGAACGCAGGCTTACCTCTTGAAGGTGTGCACTTTGCTGATGCAGCGTCATGATGCTGGAAAGGGTCCAAGATGGCGCCTGCGGCCTTATATAACAATGCAGAATCTTGTGTCATCATGCGCACATATGCAAATAGGCAAATTTGGAGCACTGTGTCCTTTATAAAAACAGGCCAGTGGAGCAGATGAGACAGAAGTGAAAACAAGTCTACGGAAATTACCGATAGACGACACTGCTGCAGTGAGCTGAGGTTGTGTGTACTCTTTTTTTCTTTGAAACAACAATAACAAAATGGATGCCTAAATAGATTAAAATGGTGGACAATAGAAAATGGATATAATTTCTCTGAAACAAAAACCAAATGAGTACACTTTTGCCAAATGAGGAAACTTCATAACGACCCTTGTTTGAAACTTTAAAATACAGAAATTCCCATTGTAGACGAATATAAATTCCTAGGTTTGACATTTGATAAAAAACTGACATTCATCCCCCACCTGAAGAACCTGAAAACAAACTGCAATAAAAAACTGCAGCCGCTGTGCGTTATAGCCCACACAGAATGGGGTGCAGATCAAAAAACACTTTCTGAAACTCTACAGGTCATTGATCAGATCAAACCTTGACTATGGGTGTTTTATTTATCGGTCAGCTAGAAGGACTTACTTAAAGACACTAAACCTGATCTGCCATGGAGGGTTGAGACTAGCACTAGGAGCCTTCAGGATGTCCTCAGTGGAAAGTCTACACATAGAGGCCAATGATATACCAGCAGATATAAGGAGCCATAAATTAGCTATGCAATACTATACTAAATTAAAATCATGTCAAAACAATCCTGCATACAATGTCACATTCCATCCAAGATACAGTGAACTATTCGGAGCGAAAGAAAAAGCTATAAAACCTTCAGCCTACAGATGAAAACAATTCTACAAGAATCAGAGATAACAACCAAAAATATTCATGAACATTGTCTGAAATTCCACGTTGGATACTCAAAAAGCACAAAGTGATCCTTGAACTAAGCAAACTCCCCAAAGCAAAAACCCACCCTACCACCTACCAAGAAAAATTCACCGACATACTTGTAGAGTACCCAGATCATCTGCACATCTACACAGATGGCTCTAAGGACCACAACAGGACAGCATGTGCAGCTGTTCTGAATGGAACAACTCACCAGAAGGCACTACCGACTGAAAGTTCCATTTTCATCGCAGAAGTCTGTGGTATCGACCTTACTCTCAACCTCCTAACAAAAAACAAACACAAGAAATTTATAATTTTTTCAGATTTGCTCTCTGTTCTATCATCATTCAATAAACCCTGAAACCATTAATATTCCTTACACAGACTTAAAACATTGGTTTTGTATTTTATGTAAAATGGCAACAGCGCTGGAATAGTAACACAAATAGCAAGCTCTTCCAAATTAAACCTACCTTGGGAGAATTAAGAAAAGAACAAGTGGTTATAGCCAGAACACACATTGGCCACACAAACCTAACTTACTCCTACATGCTTAGGTAAGAGCAACCACCACAATGCCTAACATGCCAGAAGACCTACACAATAAAACATATCTTTATGGAATGTGGAGCATACGATACCGCGAGAAAACACCACCTAAAATCAAACAATATGAAAGACATTTTTAAAAACACCTGCATAGACAACATTCTCTCATTTCTGAGAAGGATCAAACTATACCTAAAAATATAACATCAAGCCCTTCCAAAAAACTTTCACTTAAAACAGATAATCTCATCTGCATAAAAAAAAGCTAAACTAAACAAACACATTGAAACAAATAAATAAAACAAATCAAAACGATCTTCAGCATTAAATGACCCAACGAAGGTCGATATGCTGGTTAAATATAGCAACCAATCTTATTTCATTGAAGCTTCTCTCAAAGACGCATAGCTAAAATGAGTATTAGGGTAGTGCAAAAATAATGTTGTTTATATATATATATATATATATATATATATATATATATATATAGAGAGAGAGAGAGAGAGTTAAACGTCCAACCTAATAGGATGTTAGTTTAAGTGCACTAGTTAACTTGATACTTTGAGATTAATTGGGAAAAAAGGAGCTAGACCAGTCATTGGGGATTGTAGTGCAACCAAATTATTTGTAAAAAAGAAAAAAAATGATGACATAATATGACAGACCACAAAAAAATAAAAATGATTATCCGAAAAGATAGCTGCAATTGCGACTGATAGCCACATAATTTATCTGATCAGAAAATGACCAGAAAAATGACAAAAGATAAACTGTAGACATACAAATCAAAGAGAAACTATGTGAACGCTTTCATTTTGAACATAAAGTTTCATGTTAAATTATTACTTAGCACCTTATCCATTACGCCATGAAAAATAGGGAAAAGTGAAATGGAAAACAAGTGAAGCATGCGTTGTCCCCCGTGAGTGCACAGTGAATGAGGCATAAAAAAAAATGACTGTGCTCAGCATTTGCTCCCTCCCTATCCTCAGGGGACATCAAATCTTGGTAAAAAGGAACAAACGGTGCAGTTTTAGGCCGTAAGATATGTAAATTTGAGTTCTGCACCATGCAAAAAAAGAAAAGAAATGACCGAGTCTATCCTTTGCTTCCCCCCAATTTAGCCCCAAATATGCCCAAAGCCTTAACATATTTAAATTTGAGATCAGCACCATACAAAACTGCTAAATACACATACACAGAAAATTTTGGACAAATATGGTAAAATAGTCCCCAAAATGGAGTGTTTTTATTAGCCCTAAAAGAGCCCCTGTGGCACACCAGAGAGTTATCCCGAAGCATAGACAAACAAAATTATATAGAAATCAGGTAGCTACAACTTTTCAGAAAGTTTTATAAAAATCCAAGACATCAATTTTTTTTAATAAGCACAAAAACATTAACTTTAGCCATTTTAACCCAAAAAGCACCCAAGGATGGGGGGGGGGGGCAACCAAACCTTTCCCAGAAAATCCGTTCTGTTACTTTTTTACTCATATCATGTTTAATGTTTGTGCAAAATTTCAAAAAATTAGCGTAGTTATTGAGAAAAGTGTGAACAGATGAACGGACAAGGGTGAATTTACAGGTCCACCATCGTTTTGCCGTGGGACCAAAAAATACTTGTTGCGAGCTTTTACCTATTTTCTATGTTAACTTTGATACTCTTTTTACACCAGATACATAAAGGAATCAGCATTTAATAACCCGAGAGGGTTGATATGCCATAAAAAATAACAGATATATAAGACGTTATCGTTCCTATGAGAAAGACACCTTCAAATTAAAACAAATGTTTATATTTGTATTATTTGCATTATTCAGACAACGATTCTCATTTTTTATTTTATTTTTAATTATTTGTGGACTATTATCCTCATCTTCTAGTTGTTTCACGACGTTTCGGCCAAGTATTCCTCTGGTCTTCATCAGGTGGTTAAATGCGATGGGATAGGAATGTCGAATCTCCAACTGCATCCGCAGCAATTACTGCCTTCCATAGTTGTTGTCATCTCACCACAGTTTGAAAGAGATTTGATCTTCCTATCCCATCATATTAAAGATTTATTTGATAAAAACAATCCCCACCCCATACTCTCATACCTTAAAAAAAATTAGCCCTTATAAAAAAACTAAAAAAGAACCCTTTATACAACGGTCCTGGATATGACCTAAAACTATATCGGATGGTGAGGCCCCACCTTGCGGGCCTTGGGGAGTGTGGAGCTACCCTTTAATTGCCATTGCTCCCAGGTCTACTCTGACCCGGAGTGGTAGTACCTGTTAGGGTCCCAACTATGGGTTAAATAGAATCTGACATAAAAAAAATATATACTCCATTAAAAATCGTTCCCCAAAATAACTAGATTCGGCATTAAATAACCTGAAAAAGGTTGATATGCCGTAAAACAAAAAACAACCAACCAACCTATCCCATCATGGTTAACCACCTGACGAAGGCCAGAGAAATGATTGGCTGAAATGTTGTAAAACAAGAACTAGAAGATTACGATAATAGTCTGCAAATAATTAAATAAAATAAATGATACAAATTACTCATCTCAATAATGAATTCCAAATTAATTCAATAATATATTCCCATTTCGTTATTCTCACTATATATCAGCCAATGTAACCTCTGACCTTCTTCAGGTATGTCTTGCTGAACTCTGAAATCTGTACAAAATTTCAAACAGAATCCTTTATTCAATCCATAGGAGTAGCTTGCGTGCATTCCGTCAGCTATGACTGGGTAGAAGTCTTAAATAATTAAAATATCACCTGCACTGAAAATTGAACCCTCAACCTCCACAAAACTGTCACTTAGAACTGATTATTACTTAGCACTTTATCCGTTACACCACAAAGTTTTACAGACTGAAGAAGCTCACTGGTTACATCGACCAAAACGTTAGAATAAGATTCAAGAACAGCAATTAAAATACATCAAATGATACATATAATGAACCATTGTTTTTATTTTTATTTTGTAGATGAGAGCCATTGGTCATTCCCATTAAGACTGATTGCCAATGAGTTGGGCACGCGTCTGACCACGGCGGTTCCTGTCCAGTTGAATGCCTATGTAACCACTCAGCCACTTGTTCTTAGTGGACATGTGCAAGATGGACTCACTTATTTTGTTCTTGACATGGATAAATCGCCTGGCTGTCTGATTTCAAATTGTTGTCCGTTTCCAATTTCATATGGTCAAACTTTAATGAACCTGACCATTAGTGGTAAGTTTTTTTTTTTTTTTTTTTTTTTTTTTACACAGTGATCACCACTTATCAAGACTCGGAAGCCACTCAGGGATAAGGGTTATTGCAAGTACATTACGTTAGTGAGATTTGCTGAAGTGTTTACTTAAGGGGGCGGTTCATTAGGAATTTGTTAACATTGGACTTGAAGACATCCAAGTTGTAGTCCGGAGGGAAGCAGGCAGACGGAACAGAGTTCCACAGGCGTGCAGTTCTAAGAAAGAAGCTTTGTTCATGGAATCCGCGTTTTGATTTAGGCACAGATATAGAAATTTTTCACAGTGGATTCAGCTAGACGGGTGTTTTTCGTGAAAGATTGGCAAGGGGGGACCAGAGATTGGAGTTCAGACGAGCATCTGCCATGGAAATAACGATAAAACAAGGATAGGCTCGCAACGTCTCTTCTGTGGGAGAGAGGTTGCAGGGAAGAGAAAAGGGCATCCCCCACTAAGCCACGAAGTCTATTTTGTACTCTGTCAAGGCAGGATAGGCTGTTTTTAGCAGCTCCTGCCCAGATATGGCAACAGTATTCCATCCTTGGACGTACTTGGCTTATATATATAAGTAGTGTTATTATGATGAGCTGGGGAAAGTTGGATAAGGAAAGGCTGGGAAGATAGGAGAATATATAGAGAGGAAGATGTAGAAAAATAGAGAGGGAAGTAGGGAAGGCTAGGAAGATAGAATGGAGAGAGGAAGAATGGAAAGATAGATAGAGAGAGAGAGAGTGAAGAATGGAAAGAGGGATGGAGAGAGAAGAAAATCGAAGAATGGAAGAGAGATAGAAAGGATGCAAGAAATGGAGAAGGTGAAATGAAACCTGGGAAAGAAAGAAAAAGTGAGATGGAAAGAAAAACAAAGTTATCTATAATAGGAATCTCACCTGTTTGTTTAAATGTATGTATGTATGGCTGCCTAAAACTTTTGACAGTGCTCAGTACTATTATAGAGCAAAAATATATATATTTTGAGCAGATAAAACGGTAATATATATATATATATATATATATATATATATATATATATAGAATATAAAGCTGAACGTCTGTGTGTTTGTCTGGTCACGAATAGGCTCCTATATGGTTGACTATTTTAAAAAACTGATTACATATAATGATAGAAGATGTATCGAGGATCAGGAATGGGTATGTTTGATCTGGCAGAACGGTGGTTCATAAAAATTATGGGGTCTGTGTTCGCGCCTGGCCCCCAAAGTATGGAAATAAAAAATTAAAAAAAAAAAAGTTTACAAGGGTTTTTGATAATGATGTACATAAGAATACTTTGATAAGTATGTTTCAACTTAAATAGGGATGGTATAATAAAATTGTGGGGTCTGCGTTCGCGCCTGTACTCCATTGAAATATGGCACAAACTTTAACAAAGACTTTTCATATCTATTTGCATAAGTATACTTTGATAATTATGTTTCAGTTTGAAGAAATATGATACAATAAAATTATTGGGTGTTCGTGCGTGCCTGACCTCCATAGAATGTAAATATGTCACAAAGTTTAACAAGGTTTTTTAAAAGGGGTGAGGGTCCACAATAACACCTTTACTTTAATTTTAATTCACGTTAGCTTTTATTTATTTTTTTGAGTTGAATCATATTGTGTCGAATAAATTCACCTCATAAATTCACGTTCTTATTAAAGTGAAAGCAAAAAAAAAAGTCATAACTTTAGACAATTCTCCACACAAATTTTGCATAACTCTGTTTTTTTCCTTCTCCAGTTGCACGTGGCACTCTTTCAAAAATAGATAAATAATAAAAAATAAGAACGTTACTTGTTATTGTGTCAAAAGAAGGAAAAAATCCTGCTCATGTGATTACGTGTCTTTTTAAAAACATTTACATAACCTTTTTATTTTTATTTATATATCTGTTTAAGCTTTTTTTTGTCAGTGTACTAGAAGGAATTCAGTTGATTACAACCCTTTCTGCGTGTTCTTTACATTACAATAATACAACCCTGAATCCGACGTCGCAATACTACACCGTTCAATACTGTATAACTGAAACGAAGCTGTTCTGCTTGAAAAGGGTGCCATTTTCTTCTTATTCATATTTATATCAATTGTTGCTTTAAAAAACTAAAGTAATTACGTGTTTACTTTTTTAATATCCCATTTTGTTGTTTCGGATTATTTTACTAAAGTAAGTAAAGCTTCATTATTTTTCAAAACTGTTTTTGTTTCTTTGTTTTTTGATATTTCGTCGATATTATTTAGTAAGAGTGTTTAGCAGAAAAGCCAACAAACGACTACCCGAAAAAATAAATATACAAGAAATAAATGTTACCATAGTCAATAAAAGTTCAGTTCATGTTATTTTTTGTTTTGAAATAGTTTTTAATGCTCTTTACTTAAAATAATTTCAGCGAACCGAAATTAAAACAAAATTTGAGGCGATAACTACTTAAATGAATTTTTATATAAACTACACATGCCATAATCGAATATTCCTCAAGCACAAAATAACAGAAAACATTAAAATATGTTTATAAATATTCCTTACGTTGACAGAACTCTCTTAAATTGTTAACACAGAATGCTCAGGTGCCTCTCCTTCAAATTGAAAATGGGGCTCTCCATTTCAAAGTCGCTGCCATTTTGATTCTTTTTTAAACCGGTTCGTGAATTTAAAAAAATTTTTTTTTACAAACTACTTAAAAATATAAACCAAAAATGAACTGTTCTACCATAAAAGTAACTTTTACTGACTATGGTAACATTTATTTCTTGTATATTTATTTTATTATATATATAACATTTTCTCTTTGTAAGGAAACATCATTTTGTTGGTCACTCTTAGCTACGAACGGAAACAAAGTTGATATAAAAAAAATACATTTTCGTGAAAATTATCTTTACTTTCATCATATTTTGCTTAGGGTAAAACTTTTTAGTATCAAAAGCTATCTCTTTACAACCCCCTTCTTTTCATAACCTATCATATTTTCATTAATCACAGTCCATTTTCTATAGGCTGTTTTTAAACCCAGTCAACGACGGGTATTTCTGCTAGTATAATATGTATATATATATATATATGACTCTGAAGGAGAGAAAATCCCAGCTGATTCATATAACATTGAACTGCTAACTTTTTTTTGCACTGTCATCTTGCTAAATGTAATAAAAAAAAAAAATCAACAAAGTGTTTTGGAATTTGTTTCTGAAACAATAAACATATATATTAAAGCTATTTTCCATGTGGAAAAATGGTGTTTATTGCAGTAAATGGTTCATTTTAATGCCAACATTATTACATGTACATTGTGGGACTTTTATGAAATTATCAAGAATAATTGTAGTAAAAATAAAAAATTACATTTTTGTGTTCCATTCTCTCTATTCATCACTTTAGGAAGAAAAAGAATGTGAAAAAAAAAAGTCTCATCTTTGCTGTTGTCTCCATCACCAAACCGGAAGTGGCAAAGGTTTAAATTAAGGTTATTCAATCGAAAAGAGGAAATGACTTTCGAAAATATCATAAAAAAAAGTGACCCCTCCCCATAGAAAAGTGCCCAGTTGAGGATGAAGAAATTAATGTTTTTAGCCAATTTTTCGATATTTGTCGTCTGGAAGCTCGAGCTTCAAAATGATACTGATCTCGTGAAACTCCGTCGTTTCTGTTGAAAGTTTTAGGCAGACATAGAAACATACATACATACATACAAACAGACATTTATATATTAGATGGTGTGTATCTTTGGCTTATTCTAACTAGGTATTATTGCATTGATTTTCTTGGCATTTGGACTTTTTACCATCACTTATCGTATGTATTCTTATTAATACTTTGAACGCTTTTGAAAATTGGGCAGATTGTATTACATTTAGATTTTCTACAGACAATCCTAACCATTATTTGGTAGGTGGAGAATGCCCATTCCACTTTTTCTGCAATACTATAAGTACATTACCTGAAAGTACTTCATTCAAACTCCTCGGCTTAACGTTCCCAGAGAACACGAGTTTGAACAGATACATTGAGAACATTGTCAAGGTTGCTGCTAGAAAGTTATTTACGCCTGAAAGTGTCCTTTACCTCTACAAGGTCACACTTCCCCTATGCATGGAGTATTGTTGTCACATTTGGGCTGGTGCATCAGCTACTAGTCTCTGACCCTTGGACAGGGTTCAAAAGAGAGTCGCCAATCTGATACGTCCTGAACTGTCATCTAAGCTTCAATCTCTGTCCCATCGTCGAAATGTTACATCCCTCTGCCTGTTTTACAAGTATTTTAATGGTGAATGCTCTGATGAACTACAAGCCCTTGTACCCCCTCAACGTAAATACTCCTGAGCTCACTTTCTTTGCAGCAACCTTGGCAATGTCTTCAATGTATTTGTTCCAATTCATGTTGCTTGTAAATGTTAAGCTGAAGGGGTTGAATGTAATAATAAAATTTTTTTCTTTGTTCTTGATAATTCCAGACGTGACTGTTCTTGAAGAAACCGAATTACTCGACTGCCTACCCACGATTGAACCAGGCCACTGTGTCCACTACACGATGCCGTTCCTGAATTCAATCTTTCCAGAACTACCCAACAACCAAGTCTTGCCGAAACTTCATCTAAGCGCTTGTATCCAAGATGAGGAGAACTCTATGCCAAACTGGAACAACGGCATCGATATATTGTCACAGCATGACACATTCGTGCACTTGCCGCATGCATCGGACATCAAGGTGCACGTCGAGCGAGTGCATATGACCACATACCTGATCCTGGAACCGGTCAGCCGGGCTGATATTTCAGCCAAGGAGATCCGAAGTCGGATCAAGGGTAAAGAGACGAAGGTATTAATCAAGGAAAAAGCAACTACTAACAGCAAGAAGATTGCCAAAAAGACGCCTGCTTTTTCATCAGTCTTTTCACTACAGAAGGCCAACATGTATGAGACGCCCAAATTGAAAGACGTTTTCTGCTTGAACTGTGGATGTATGTTAAAAACTGTTCAGTTTGTGATTCTTGATGAGACATCTTCTGCGGATACCTTTGGAGAGATACTAAGCGTATCCATGTCTACGGTGTTCCTCGCTCACTATCCTGTGACAAATTTCTTATCACAAATGGTGCAGATATCCAAGACAAGCCTGGCAGTATGCATTGGAAACATGCAGATTGATAACCAACTTTTTTATAAAGCACAGTACGACTTCCCTGTCATCCTCATCCGCCAGGAGGGTCACGTGATGCCGACTGCTTCTTTGCCGCCTATCGACACCCAAATGAGCGCCGTGGAAAAGCATGCGATTCTAAAGTCTGCCAGTTTCTTGCATCTGCAGGTCGTGATGGAAACGGATGTTCTCTCAAAGAAGTCCTCCATTATAAAAGCTTTGGAAATTTCCATCCAGCCTCTTGCACTATTTCTGGAGGACGCTTTCATATATCGTCTTCTCAAAGAACTCCAGGCGTTTATCCCCACACAGTTGTCTGTGGAACGGCGCCCACCTGACAACCTAAAACAACTTCCATTGTCGATAGTCCAGGCATCGGATGTTATTAATGGTCCAATCAGGATGCAATATTTGTGCATTCATCCAATCAACATTCTACTTAGCGTACATGCCTCGCTCAAGATTTTCATTGCTTCTGACCACACCCCTTTATCCTTCGGAAAATTTGAGAAGGAAGAGATCTTTACGTCGTCTTATTATTTGATACGTACCATGACGATGCATTATGCTTCTGGGGCCTTGGTTCGTGCAGGTAAGAGGGTTTTTTTGCAAATTCATGAAATAAAAACTGTAGATACCTGGCATTGTCTGGTAGTATTTTTATGCATAATTTGCTTTTATTTTTTACTTTTTATTTTTTTTTTTTGAACAATAAATTTGTGCTTTTTTGCTCAAACATTTTTTTTTGTTTTTGAATTTTTGAGATGAGGTTTGATAATTCAGATGATTTAAATTATCTGAACATCTGTTCTAATATTGCGTCTTATTTTTGCAATGTTTCAGCCGATGAAAACTCTAACCCTCTTCAATATGGGAACCATTAATTTTAAATATCGATCTATCTATAGTAATCCGTAGTCATAAGTACTGATCTATACTATGGTGGTAAGTAGTATATGTGAAAAAATAATAGGTTTAAGACTCACAAAACTCATACTAGAATTTCTGCAAGTACTTGGTAAAATTTAGTTTTAAGTGGTACTCTTCATGAAGTTGAAAGTTCAATTCTCAGTGTGGGTGACACTACAAATGCAATCGTGATTTATTTAGGACTTCTACCTGATTATGACTGACAAAACGAGAGTGTACTACTCCTGTGTATTAAATAAAGGGTTCCATTCAAAATGCTGACTCCCAAGAGATTTACGATTTTGAAGAATGTCAGAGATTACATCATCCAAAACATTGTGAGAATAGCACTCAATAATAATCCGAATAATACAAACATTTTTTGTTTCAGACAAATACAAGTAACTCTGTATTGATGAATACAGAGTTATATCACATTTTTTTTATGATAGAATTCATATAGAAATTATTCCTACCTTGGGAAAGTATTTGTTGGAAGGAATTAAATCGAATTACATTTTGTTGTTCTTAGCAATATGGTGCAGCAATCATCAACCAAAAGAACTGACAAACCAGAATCAAATATTGCTTTTTGTAAAAAGCTATCGATGACAAAAATTGAAAAACTGACCGACTCTAATTTATATATTAGATGAGACCATGCATGACCCATTGGGTCAGTATTTGTTGTAAACATCATTGTCACTGTGTGACTTCATCTATACATAAATAATATAAATTAAGGGCAAATTATAAGGGAAGTGAGAGGAATGGAATGATGTAAATAACTAAGAGGGGAAAAAGGAGATAGAGGATGAGAGAGAAAGAATGTGAATATTTGGAAATAGACTCTTCTGTTTTCACCCTCTCTCTCATCTTTCTTCTGCCTCTCTCTCTCTCTTAACTATTCTCACATTACAATGCTGAGTTAGTTGTGAGGGAAGCAAATGCCATCTTTTATGACTTTGCTAAAGATTGAACCCCCGGTCTCCTAACCCATTAGCATACACTCTAACCATTATGCCAATTAGTATCCAGTCCCAATCATCTTAAATTGGTTGAACCCTCTTCCATTAATGAAGGAAGTGTCTAGGGAATATCAAATTCACAAGTGATCCTTATTCACATGTATATCCCAGTTAGGGGAGATGACAATATTATGTATTTTGCAATCCTACATACAGCACCTGGTATTCCTAAATGGCCATCCATCTGGTACTGTATAGACTTACTATTGCTTTACTTTGGTGATTTAAGGAGAACTAATGTGATTATGCTGTGTATATGTATATATACGTTAGAGTTAGGATGATCAATCAGAAAAATCGGAACGTTTCAGGGTATCACAATCAGAAAAATGTGTGGCTATTTTCTGATGCACAAAACAATTCTTTTTGCCTTATTTTATTTGACTTTCTTTAAAACAAAATCTTCCACTGCTGATAGTAATGTTAAAAAAAAAATATTTATTAATTTTGAACTACCAGTAAAGCTAAAATCTACATATCTCCCCTCCCCCAAGTATCTTTTTACGTTTTAGAAAATACTTGCACATTTAAAATGTGTTTTTACGATAATCGGGGAAAAATAGCAACTCTATAGTTAAATATTTAGAGATTTATAAAGAATCGGAATTGGTAATTGTATTGGAATCAGGAATTGTCTCATCATCATCAGTAATATACGTATGTAGCGTTATGCTAATTTGGCTGATGTAACTTTAAAATAACCCCAAAACGGTTGATATGTCATGAAACACAGCATTAATAGAAAGCAATTCAATTTTAAATAACATCCTTAAATAGTCCGAAGTCAGGGTTCTATGTTTAGATTGAAAATTGATAAACACTATAATGGGGATGATGTTGTTTCCAATTATGTTTTGCTATAAAAATATTCTCGAAACTTATAATTTGTATTGATGTGGGAATTAGATGGACAGACAGTGTTTGCCTTTTGTATAAAGAAATTATTCAGAAAAAATTTTTATGTTAAATTTTTCTTTTTCTTCAGGAATTGTGGTGGGATCTTTGGAAATTCTTGGCAACCCAACGGGACTCATTCGAAATATCGGCAATGGAGTTGCTGACCTGTTTAAATTGCCAATCACTGGTTTGACTAAAGGTCCGGGCGCTTTCCTAGCTGGAGTCTCCCTAGGAATGTCCTCTCTTCTAAGAAATGTGACAGCTGGTAAGTTTTGATGTCTATACATACTCAGTTTTTATATCTATGACTAGGCATTATCGTTTTGAAAAATAAGAATGGATATATTTAAACTATATACATTCAGTCTGCACGTTTCAACGATAAAGATACTGTTTCAAACTTGTGATAGATATTTAGATGCATCGATGCATCTAAATATTTTGTAGGAAACAAGTAAAGTTTGGTTTTATTGACATCTAAGTAGTTGACTGAATGGGTAATGACATCTAGTAAGTTTATTTTTCTTTTTATTTTTGCAAATGAATCACTACTTCTGAAAACCTCTCGAGGACAAGGATTGTTAAGTTTGACCGGTAGATGGTGAAACACCGGGGGAATTAGTAACAATGGTTTTAACTAGTTAGAAAGTAACTATTTAAAAGGACAGCTCAAGAAGAATTTGTTTACATTAAACTTGAAAATGGCGATATTAATGTCAGCCTTGGAAGTAGCCTAGTGGTACTGTGTTTCACAGACAGTTCTAGGAAAGAAACTTTGCTCATGGAAATTCCACTTAGATCTAAGTACACAAGGGGAGAAAGGAAATTAACAGTGGTGATAGCTAGACTAGTTTTTGTTGTGTATTGATCATAGCGGTGATATAGAAGAAACATCTTACTCTTTTTTTGTTCGCTTTGTTGTTGAAAGCCGTCATCATCTGTTTTTTTTAATAACAACATTTATCATATCGTTATCATATGCAATTCGGAATTTTTGAGACATGAGTGTTTGTATTATTTTGATTAATCAGACAATTCTCATTTTGGGTGTTATTAGCACAATGTTTCTGTCGCTGTACAGCAGAAAAAGAAGAAATAACAAAACATATGCCCAGCCCAAGGGAAGTAATTTCACACAAAAAAAACCTTCCCTTGGCGTTGTCTCCCTTACATTTTTTATTTTTTTGTTAAACGAAAATATACATGGGTATCGATCCTCTGTTTCGTAAAATACTTTTTTCACTAATTCTAACAATTAGCATAGATATCCCCAAAAAACCCTAAAAAAGAATATCTTAGCGACCCCTGAAGATTGAACTTTCTTTATGATCTACGGACCCACCCTCAAACACATGGTTCGAATTCTTGTAATGCAGAGCTTACCCATTTTCCTACGTAGAGAAAAGGAAACGTATTCAACACCCGAAGAAGGTTGCAGGGTACAGCGACCGAAACATTGTGCTGATAAAATCAGAATAATTGTCCGATTTATCAAAATAATACAACAGTTATTAATAAAGATGTCATGTGGTCCTTTTCGTGTTTAACAATGTTTTCAATGTTTTTCTTTTATAGTATCCGTATATTAATACCATAGTAGCTTTAACATCCGTATGTTTTCAGATCATAAATTATCTGATTGGGAGATTATTAAAAAGGAGGATAGACGGTAATCTATAAATATAAAAGCAAAAATGTTTGTGTGTGTGTGCGTTTTCGTGTATGTCCAAGAAAGGCTTCTTTCCGAGAACCGATCGGTTGCCTCACAACTTCTTAAAACTTTTTATATCGTGCCTAAATGATAATATCTACGAGTTAACAACCGGGATCGCCTGTCTATTTAATTTGCCTGACTTTGAAAAGATAAATATTTAACAATTTTCGATCGCTGCTTGTGCATAAAGCTTTTTCGTATAAAAAAGAAGCGAACAGACTCGCGGTAAATAAAACACTGTTCCACACTCAAAGTTTCCGTCATGAACTCGTCAAAAATGGGCACCTGCCAAGTCGCACGTTTTTTTTTTCCACACTTTATTATTTTCCAACTGCACGTCAAGGCTTCGTTTTTTTTAAAAACAACCAACGATTTTTATTTTCATTTACCCAAAAACACACACACCTACAAACACCCGAGCAATGCTGGGTACCCCCCGCTAGTCTATATATATAAAAGCGAAAATGTGTGTATGTATGTATGTGTGTTTGTATGTCTCGCAAAAACTTTCGAGCGAGGCGATGGATTTTCACGAGATAGGTATCATTTTAAAGCTTGAACCTTTGGCTGACAAATATCGAAAAATTGGCAAAAAAGCATTAATTCCTTCACCCTAAACTTATCCATTTCTACAAGGAAGGGTGCCGAAAAAAATCGTTCCTTCATTTTCTCTCCTCCTGCTACTACGACAATGACGTCATGTTTGACCTAGAAAACATTGATGTTAGTTTAAACCACCTGCAAGTGTTTTTAAAGGTTTAATGTTATCCGTTCTCAATTGTATGTCTCTTTGGCAGAGGGGTAACGTGTCAGGCTTTTTTTCCCGCCTTAGCCTTGATGCTTCGGGTTCGAGCCTAGCTTCCTACCTAAACTTTTTTTCCTCTTTTACACCCCCCCCCCCACTTTTTTTTTTTTTTTTTTTTTTTTACACGTTTGTTCACTGTTTTGCTTTGTTTTGGTTTTTCCAATTTTTTCTAACATCGTGTTTTTTTTATAATATTAAAACAGGGTCACACTCTCCTACATACACCCGGGCAACGCTGGGTACCCCCGCTAGTAACATACTAAAAACATTAAATTAGTATATATGATAATTTAATGTTTGTAGTATGTTATCTTCTATTCTCCATCTTCTATCTCCTATCCTAATTTTTAATAAATAGGATCTCCCAATCACTGAAGATGCAATGTTAAAAAATTAAAATTGAAAAAAAAAAAATAAGAAAAAGAAATCATGTCACGTTCGGACTGTACGTGAAAGTAAAATATACCTTCTTGGTCTTCCGGCTAGAATCCAAAGGTAATATCTCTTCTCTCTACAGATGGTATAATATCGTGGGGTTTCTGTTTGTGCCGGGCATACATATAATGGAAATATGCCATGGACTTCTATCAGGATATTGGCGATAAACCATAATAACCAGATACATTCTGACACTACATTAACCATATTACTTAAATACTTTTGCAGCTTTAACAAAAGGTCTACAATATCACGTGGTCTTCATTCTTGCTGAACGTCCACAGAATGGCCATATGAATGCCATATGAAAGATGCTGCTGTGGAGTTTCCACAGGTACCGCTAATATAGTATAAATACATAATACTCTTAATTCCAAGGGAAATTTGTACTTATCAAGATAAAAAACCACTCGAGGATAAGGGTTAATGATAGGTATATTGTTATCTGCGTGATGAAGAATATGATGAGAGGTTTGAAAACAATGAAGGACATGAACAAAATTTGAATACTATTGAGGACGGTGTATTATAAGTATTTGTTATTCGACGATGACCATGTTGTAATCTACAGGAAAGAAATCGCATAATAATGTGTTCCGCAGATGGGAAATTCAAATTAAACCTTTTAAAATTATTTTTACACACTCTTGTCTAGTAATGTTTTTTATTTTTTTTATTTTTATAAAATTAAAAAAAAAAAAATTGTTACCTCTTTTCCAGGCACCCTAACTTCCATAACAAATTTTGCATCCAGTGTGTCACGGAATATGGACCGGCTGTCATTGGACTCTGGGCATCAAGAACGACAAGAAGAAAGCCGCAGAAATCGGCCTGCAGGGTTATCTGATGGTATAAAGCAGGGACTCTCTGGATTAGGATTAAGTTTATTGAGTAAGTTACGTTTTTTTAAAGTCTTTGAGGTGAGGATTAATTATTTGCCTTATTTGGATATCCATTCTCATTGTCGTTATTTTTACAGCATTTTGACATTGTATTTATCCAATAAAGATACAGCAAATGGATTTTGGGTGCTTCTATATTATAATAGCGAAAAAATATTGAATTTCAAGTAAAACAAATGGTACCTACGTAATTGTCAGATCCCAAATAGTAACATATCCAAAAATTACAGAAAGCGATAAGGTAGAAAATTAATTATTCATGAAAAAACACATTTGTAAAATCTAGCAATTTGGTTTCAAAATCTACCGATTTGAATTGGAGAGTTAACAGGGGAGGTAATTAAGCTTCGAGATTTCTTGGAAATCTTATGCCAATTTCGGAAAAGTAATTTCGATAAGTTTTGAAAACAGTTAAAAAAAAGTTACTTTTTTAAAAATTCACAAATTATGTATATATGGTATGTTTATTTTTGTTTTTTAAAATAAATTCTGTCCTCTACAAATTGTTTTAACTGAGTTACTTCCCCTTTTGCTTACGTCATGTGACTCAATATGTTCAATTCAGCATGTAACTATATCGAACTGTTTTTAACCTTGTAAAAACCGTTTTTCATGAATAATTATTTTTCCATCTTATCGCTTTTCATAATTTTTGGATATGTTACTATTTGAAACCTTACAATTACGTAGATACCATTTGTTTTACCTGAAAGTCAATATTTTTTCATTTTATACAATTGGGCATCTTTTTTTTTTTTTGTATGTTTTTGCTGTTATTTCGATTAATCTAAAATCTTCCCTTTTTTCTGAAGACGTTTGGTGAGCCGAATGAAACCAGTAAAGCCCTCATTTTTGATGATTTATTCTTGTGTTTAATTTATTTTCTTTTTCTCTTTTTTTTTTACACGTTCTGTCTTCATGGAATTTCATTTCATAATAGATCATACATTTTATCCTCATATATAATGCAAAACAGTTAAATACGACAGAATTGCTAATAAAAAAAAACAATAATGTTTAAAAAAGATAAAATTATGCATGAAAATTTGACACAGTGTGGTAGCTCACTGGTAACACATTGAGCAGTTATGAGTTCAATCCTTGTTAAAAGTTTAGCCATGCTGATGACGAGTGATACCCTGAAACATGTTTATATAAATAAATGTAATAATAATGAATAACAAAAAAAAAAAAGAGAGCGATGCAAATTGCAAGTAACTCCATCATTGCTTAAGTAATCAAAACGATTAAATACAACAGAATTAATAAAAAAAAACAACAGATCTTATACATATAAGATCTGTTATTGGTTTTCGTACTTGTGCAGTTTAGTCAAGACATAAAAAAATGAAAATATCGAAAAAGGGTTATATTGTACGTATTCGTTTTGGACTGAAGATCTCCGAAAAAAAATTTCACTTAATTTGATCGAGTAGTTTTCTTTTTTCTTTTTACAGCGGAAAAACACGTTCTTATGAGAGCACGTTGAAGTCAGCCATTATGAAATTTGCTGAACACGCCACGGGGAGATAACTCCATGTAAAGTGTCGATACTCCCTCCCCATCTTTAATTCTAGCTTTTCTTCCTAAAAATCGAACCTTTTGCTCGGTATCATAACAAATTGTTTTTTCGCTGTAAAAAAAAAAAAAAAAAAAACTACTTGATGAAATTAAGTGAAATTTTTTTTCGGTGAACTTCATTCCATAACGGATACGTGCAATATAACCTTTTTTTTTTCGATATTTTCATTTTTTGATGTCTTGACTAAACTTTACAAGTACCTTGTTTTTTTTATTAGAAATTTTGTTGTATTTAATCGTTTCGATTACCTGATAAATCTACATTTTCATTTGATGGAATCCACCCTTATCTCCCACTCCCCCAATGTAATCAAGCAAAGGAAAGGATTTTAATATTTCTCTGAACTTGTGTAAAATAATTATCCATGTAAATAATTTAGACACTGATTAATATCTTTTTTTCTTCTTTTTAGCACATAGTGTATATACACATGTAAATATGTATAATACACTGCCCCCCGCCCCCCGCCTCTATATATAATCTTAATTAATCTTCTTGTCAGTGAGCATTTTACAATTTTACTCTTGAAAAAGCCTGTACTAAACGGGTGAAACGTTGTCGAGTTCTTAGGTCTTTCCACTTCCATTTTTATCATATCGTTGGATTTTTTTTATCCTATTTTAATCGTACACACATATATATATCTGGGTAGTTTTAAAAAAAACTTTTTTATCCGTTAGAAACGCTGAGTGAAATTTGAAGAATAAAATATGTATCAAATATGTTTGAAGCCAAAACTGCAACGTGAAATTTTTTATAAAATAAATGAGTGTTTATTTTTTAAGAAATATATTTCAGAGTAAGACTCCTTTGTCAATCATTTTTTTTCTTTCTTTTTCTTCGACATGATGTCAAGTGAAAGATAATTCGATGAAGAGTCCACGTGATGTTGTTAACTGCGGTGTTTTTATGAAGCCGGATAGGTGACACGTGGTCGCACATTTTGAAAATATGGGTAGTTTTTTTTTTTATATCCGTTAGAAGCGCTGAGTGAAATTTTGGCTTCAAACGTATTTAATACATATTTTATTCTTCAAATTTCACTCAGTGTTTCTAATGGATAAAAAAAACAAAAAAACTACCCAGATTTTCAAAATGCATGACCACGTGTCACCTATCCGGCTTCAAACGTATTTAATACGTATTTTATTCTTATAAAATATATATGGCGATTAAGCTACACAGAATATTCCGTGTTTCATCGACTCTAGGATTCATCAGGCTTATGTATATTAATGTCAGGTCATGTCATATGCTACTGGTACCATGTAACCCAGTACTACCTGCCTCATGGTCGGGTCACCGGTGACTAAACTGGTTCCCTCACCAGACTTGTTTGGTGAGGAGGGCGGCTAGTCTCTCTGAAGGATTAAAAACAAGACCTTCCAAAGGGTGAATGAACCCTTTTTCTGGGTCAACGGCCAACTAGCACCGTGTGTGTTTGTCTGTGTGTGTTGGGGTGGAGAGGACTCCTGTAAGTCATGGTGAAGGCAACTTTTCTAGGAGAAGCAAATCTCTGATTTAAAAACCGTCTGCAGTTTAACTTGTTTCTGGCTATCTTGCTCTTGCTTTTTGCTGGATCTCAACATTTTGAATCGAGAGAGAGACTTAGCTGTCGTACAAAGCTAAGACTGTAACATCATCTTTGTATAGATACTCCCTCTGGCATTTGGGCTCATGGATTTTAACTGTCTGAGGGAGTGGCACTTGTCTGACAAGACGTTGCAATCATATATATATATATATATATATATATATATATATATACCATTAATTATCATTCCCAAACTAAATGGATTTAGTTTACGCTCACAAGTTTTTATACTTTTTTTATGAAGTATATCTTACATGTGTTTCATTGAATAGGGAAAGACAACTAAACGACTTCTCAGAGACAGGTGTCTGTACCTCAAAAACTGGAGAGTTTTTACATGGCATCTAAAAAGGATTTGGAGAAGAAGAAGAAAAAAGAAATCTGCAAAATCCTAAATTAAAACGCACACATACACACACTCACATATATTAGTGTTGGGACGATTAATGTGAATCGGGAATTGGAAAAATTGAGATGTTTGGTGGAATCAGTATCCGAATGGGAAAAATTGGAGCCTATTCTTTTACTTATCTTTTTTTATTTGATTCTGTTTAAAACAAAATCTCCCACTGCCTGTAGTAATAATGGAATAAGAAATATTTATTGATTTATAACGACCAGAGAAACTAAAATCTATAGATCCCCCCCCCCACTTACACGTGTGTTTTTACGTTTGAGAAAATATATGCACATTTAATGTGTTTTTATGGTAATCAGAAAAAAAAAAATCAACTGTATAGTTAAATATTTAGAGATTTATAAAAAATCGGAATATATATATATATATATATATATATATATAACTACTTAATTTACTCACATAAAATTAATATACGAAAGTATAAATTTATGCGTAAACTTTAAGTATTTGCTTCAAAAGTGCTCAATACATAGGTAGAGCTAGTTAGTAAGTTATAAAATATATATGGCGATTAAGCTACACTGAATATTCCGCGTTTCATCCATACTAGGCCTCTTCAGGCTTATGCGCATAAGCCTGAAGAGTCCTAGAGTGGATGAAATGCGGAATATTCAGTGTAGTTTAATCGCCATATATATTTTATAACTTACTATATATATATATGTGTGTGTGTGTTGGTTTGATTAATTGGAATCAAGAATCTCAGAACTTTCTGGGGTATTGGAATCGGAAAAATTTGTGCTATGACAAAATGATTCCTTTAATTTTCTTTTTGTTTTGTTTTTGGTTTAAGAAAAATCTTCGATTGCTGGTAGTACTTATAAAATAATAAATATTTATTTATTAAACTTCTAGTAAAACTAAAATCTATAGATCTCTCCCATCACAAGTGTGTTTTTATGTTTATGCCAGTTTTATAGTTAAATATTTAGAGATTTATAAATAATCGGAATTGGGGAAAAATAATGGAATCATTCCATCATTAATATATATATATATATATATATATATATATATTTATATAAAATGGGTTAAGAAATTCCAACGAAAGAAAGATGTATATTTAAATAAGGGGTTAGTCACCAACAATGTGTATTTTTTAACATTATTTTATTATTCCGTGTCTTGGATTTTCATTGAGAATTATGTTTGGATCATTATAATAATGTTTTTAAATCATTGAAATCGTTTTTATGCGTTTCAGACGTTCTGTGAAGCGTCCTCGTCAGCAATTATTTTCAAATGTGAAAATTTGAAAATAATTTCTGATGAGGACGCTTCACAGAACGTCTGAAACGCATAAAAACAATTTCAATGATTTAAAAACATTATTATAATGATCCAAACATAATTCTCAATGAAAATCCAAGACACGGAATAATAAAATAATGTTAAAAAATACACATTGTTGGTGACTACCCCCTTATTTAAATATATATATATATATATATATATATATATATATATGCCTTAATATTTCTTAGAAGAAACATGTTTCAGATTGACAAATATTATTTAATCAAAATGCAAATAACTTTATAAAAAAATTGGAATTAGTACTTGTTTCGGAATCAGAAAAAGTATATATATATATATATATATATATATGAATAAAAAAAACAATACGAAAAATATATAAATGTTTATATCTTTTCTGTATTTATTTCTTGTGTGTTGACGTGTAGGAATACAAAAAGTTTTCTAAAAAAAAAAAAAAAACAAGAATGTTTCTTTCAAAATCAATGTCTTAATATTTTTTAGAAGAAATATGTTTCAATTTGATGAAGCTAATTTGTTGAAAACATAAATATCTATTTTTAAATAAAATTATTGTGATTCACTTTTCAAAGGTGCAATTGCTGGTATTGCTGACCAACCGATCCAAGGAATACTATCATCCCAACTAGTTACCGAAAATTCACTTGCAGGCGGGTTTGTGGCGGGTGTTGGGAAAGGTTTGGTTGGTGTTGTTACCAAACCTATTGGTGGCGCCGCAGAGTTTTTATCACAAACTGGTCAAGGTAAGAATTATTTTCTTAGTCAAATCATAAAATGGTTTATTCTTCTGAAAATAAAATCCATATTTTGGTTGCCCTCGTACTTATTTGTTCTGCTTTTGTCAGCATCTCCTTTTTTTTTTTTTAACTGTGCGCACAACATTATTAAAACATTAAAAGATTATTCGTGTATTATTAATAGATTGCTAGTAGGACCTGTTGAAATTCCACAGCGGACGCTTTCATATGTAATATATTGATGTTGGCATTCTGTGGATGTTCAGTGTAAAAGGAGATTTTTTTTTTTTTTTTTATATATATGGAGGTCACCACTTATCAAGGCCCTGAAGCCACTCGAGGATAAGGGTTATTGCGTGTACAGTAATCAATGGGATAGTGTTGTAGTATTCGTTAGTATTGGAGATTTGATAAAATGTCATTACTTAAGGGGGGGGGGCGGTTCATCAGGAATTTGTTTATGTTGGACTTGAAGACATCCAAGTTGAAGTCAGGTGGAAAACAGGCAAGCGGTAAAGAGTTCCACAGGCATGCAGTTCTAAGAAAAAAACTTTGTTCATGGAATGTACGTTTTGATTTAGGCACAGATGCCCTGATATTGTACCTTTTTTTTTTTGTTAAAACTGCTAAAGTATTTATCTAAGCTAGCAGGGATGCTATGGCATGTTAGGTGGTTTATAGTAAGCAGTTATTTTCCTACACAAGAACTTAAAACCAATCTAACTTGTTTAAACTTTTGTAGTATTGGAACTACTGTTCTCTTTTTAAGTGTTATTCACACAATGTTTTCGTTGATGTGACCTCCAACCTTCTTCAGGTATATTCTGTCACACAGAATCTCGAACAGAACCCCTTATTTAATTCACGGGGGTAGCATGCTCTCGTTCCATCAACCGTGACTGGGTAGAAATTCTAAGTAATTCACAATTGTGTTTTTTTTGAGTGCTGCCCTCACTGAGGATTGAACCTACAGGATGATATGTCCGCCCAGATGTTCACTTTATCCGAATTAGAATGCCTCGTCCCATCTAATGAAGACGATGACGATGCCAGTTTGCTCACTTTCACATGGCAAACTACAGTCTCCAAAAGAGTATATAACTTACAACTGAATTCTATCAAGTATTTTATTCACTATGCCACATGTCCTTGCGGACTTTGTTTAAACTTTGTCATATATTTTCATAGAGAATTATGAACATTACTTCTTTTTCTAGGAATACTACATGGCGTTGGATTGACTCGTGTCCCTACAGCAAGATTCAAACCCCATCTCGTTGCTGTCCACCAATCAAAAAATTCCAGCATCAAATATATTTTGTAAGTCAATATTTTTTTAAAATGTATCTCTCCTGTTCTTTCTTTTGCATATAAAATCTTTAATTTTCTATTAAATCTAACACGTCATTGATGATTGTTGTTTTTTTTGAAGCATTGTTGAAATTTGAAATATTGAAAGCCATGCAGTGCAAATATATTTTCTAATTATTTAGTTTAGTTTTATTTTATTTAAAAAAAAACTTCCATTTTATTGCTTTTAATGGTTTTATTTTTAATGTTGTTGTTTCCCTATTTTATAAACAGTAAAACGTTGCAGTCTGTGATGCCCGATGCGAAACTTCTGCTGGCAATTGAAGTCATCCAGTTCGACATCACCGGATTTGGGACCAAAGTAGTCCTTCTCTTGACGCCGGAATTACTTTTTGCCTACGACACTGAGGATGATATGTCCGCCCAGATGTTCACTTTATCCGAATTGGAATGCCTCGTCCCATCTAATGAAGACGATGACGACGCCAGTTTGCTCACTTTCACATGGCAAGATCTCAACCAGCAAATGAATCAGCAGGTAAAAAATTAAAAAGCAACCTTTTTTTGCTTATTCGTAGTGAGAAGATTTTATAATTTATAGGGTGACCCCAGCCACTCCAAAATAAAAGGTCCTGGATATGACCTTAAACTATATCCGATGGTGAGGCCCCAGCTTGTGGGCTTTGGGGAGTGTGGAGCCACCCTTTAATTGCAATTGCTCCCAGGTCCACTGTAACCTAGAGTGGTAGTAACTGTTAGGGTCCCAACTATGGGTTAAATAGAAACTGACTCGAAAAAAAACAAATATATTCTATTAAAAAACTTTTTCTTCAAAATCACTGGATTCGGCATTAAATAACCTGAAAAGTGTAAAACAAAACCTACCAACCAAAATAAAAATTCCACCGAAATGATTAATAAACAAAAAATTATTTCAAGGGAATGATTAATAAAATTCACAATCCTTTCTATTGTCTAACCATATCATATTTAGTACAATCCTTTCTATTGTCTAACCATATCATATTTAGTACAAACTAGTGGGGTCATAAAAAAAAAAAATTGGGAAGAGCGGAGTAGGTTGCCCGATTGTAAAATCTGCTATTAATTGGGGGGAAAAAAAAAATGTGACAGGGGGGGGGGGTGTCAGCCAGAAGTGAAAACGAAAGCAAAATTTTATAAGCAAAAAAAAAAAAAAAAAAAATAGCATGGTTACCCGACGTTGCCCAGGTGTGAAGAGGTGCTATAGTAAGGGTATTGAGCAATCAAAGTCCCTATAAAAAAATAGTTAAATACCCGAAAAGAAAGCAAAAAAGCAAACGTATTAGTTGTCTCGCCCACATGACTTGTGACATCACGCTTCTAATTATTTAGTTTAGTTTATTTCACAAAATAACCTCTTTTATGCGTACGCCGAGATCACGAGGTGTGAATGACTTTGCAAACATGTCTACATTAAAAACTAACCTCTCCTTACGAAAAACAGCCTAGTTGACGGCCAAAGAATTAATGTTTTTGGCCAATTTTTTGGATATCTGTCGTCAGAGAGATGGATCTTCCTAACGATACCGATTTTGTCAGTGTTCATTGCATGTGTTGAAAGTTTTAGTGAGACATACAAACATATATACATACACACACACTAACAGACAAGTGAGATTTATATTATAGAAAATAAACTTCTATGTCTGACTTGTTCACTAAGTTCCAGTCATGAGTGTCTGACAATCTTTCACTTATCACTGTTCAATGATATGGGATGCCAACATTTCACTACAAGAACAAGTATATAATTGGATAAAAGAAAAGAAAAAACAAATATGCAAAGAACAGAATTTGGAAGTGAATTAATATATATATTTACATATTCTGGAATGCTGTATTAGTTAATATAAAAAAGCAACATGTTAAGTTAAAGTTCTATACAAGACTAATCCCCCATTGTAAATTCTAAAGTAATTTTTTGTTGCAATTCTGAATTTTTGAGATGAGATGTGAATGTTTGTATTATTTTGATTAATCGGACTATTATTCTCATCTTAGGGGTTATTAGCACAACGTTTCGGTTGCTGCAACCTACGACCTTCTTCGGGTGTCGAATACATGTTTCCTTTTTTCTAGTAAGGAAAAGAGGGGTTAGCTCTGCATTGCAAGAATTCGAACCGTGGGTTTGAGAGTGGGTCCATAGATCATAAAGAAAGTTCAATCTTCAGGGATCATTAAGATATTTTTGTGGGGGGGAGGTTTCCTATGACTCAATTTTTCAGGATGTCTATGCTAATTATTAATTTTAGTGAAAAAAGTTTTTTACAAAACAGAGGATCGATACTCATGTGTATTTTTATTTTAAAAAATATATACACAATGCAAGATGACAATTCCAAAGGGAGAAGGCTTCTTTTTTTTTTGTGAAGTTACCTCCCTTGGGCTGAGCATCTATTCTTTTTCTCCTGTGAATTTGTAATTAGGGGATCCAAATGTGATTTAATATTTGGAGTAATTTAGAAGAACTTGAAAGGCGAATCTGTGAAGTTATAACAACTATTCTGCAAGAGTTTCTTGTGAAATCAGTTGATGTGACTTGAAAAGCTGGTGGTGAGTGAAGGCAGCCATATTGAATTTTGAATAAAAGTCCATGCATTATACTTTCTTTTTATATTCATTTATTGTAGAAATTATATTTCAAAAATAAGTTATATGTATTTTAAAATAGGGAGTTACTTTTCAATTATTCTGCAGTTTTTTTTTGGAGGGTGGGGTGCCTTGATGAAAAATTTGTTCTGTTGATAAACTTATTTCCTTGATTAAAAAAAAAAAAAATTCCTCTTTTTTTTTTTCTTGACACTTTAGGCGGGGCGGGGGACGTCTATAGTATCACAACGTGCTACATTAAAGATTTTTCTGCAGAGAGTGAACTTCAACTTGTTGTTGGTAGAGAATAGGAGCCATTTTATTTATTTATTTTTTTGCTTAATCAGATAATTTTATTATAGGAATAAGTCTATAATTGTTTAAAGGCCAAAAATATGAAAAATTTCGTTAGGAAGTAAAGTATCGATATTGTTTATATATATATATATATATATATATATATATATATATAATAAAATAAAATCGATTTTTTTTTTCAGTAATTCTGGTTAAGACATATGGCGACAGTGTTATATTCTAGTTTAGTCATCAATATTATTATTATTTGTATACATTTAACTATTATTGTTGCCAAACATTTTTTTTTGTGCATTTTTGCAATCAGTAACTAATATACGAGTCATTCCAAATGCAAAGCCTACCTGGATAAGTTCAGTCATCATAATGCAATTTGCAATAACCTCTGATCCATTCGGGCGGAATAAAACAAATTAGAAGGCATTACTTCTATTTATGTATTCTGGAATCTATACTCCTTAAAATTTGATTTTTTATTTTTGTGTATTTATATTCATATCAAAAAACCCTTTTTCCATTTATTTGTATTTATTTGCTTCCCCACGAAAGCAAAATGTGACACAAGGTCGTTTTTAATGTGGGGTTAAACCAGCTCCCCCAAAAGAAGGCAAAAGGAGCACTCAGGTTGGGACCAAAATGATAATTGTCTCAGTATAGATGGTTTCTCCTCCATTGACTGAGACAAATTACCTTAAGTGCAGCATCTGCAGAACAGATACTACACTTTGAGATATTAAATCTTTTATTCAGGAAAAAATAAACATGAACAAAAAACTTGGGCACAAGGCCAACTCAAAAGGGGGAAAATGAGGGTCGTTGGTCATCCATGTCACTCTAGAACTAAACAATTTTCTCTTCCACCATAATACCGCATTCGCCCTTTTGTACTTGGGGACATCCTACTTAGCACCCAATTTTTAAAACATTTTTTTATTAGCATGTAAAAACAAAATAGATAACAATAACGGTCTGACCTGAAGGCCAAGAACAATAGAAAAAAGGCAAGCCTTTTTTCTATTTATTTAAAAAGAAAATACAACTTTTTTTTTATATTTATGTGTCATGGAATTGCATTTATCTGCAAAAGATTTAGCTAATTTGCATATTCTTTTAAACATTCATTTTAATTAATTCCCTTTTAGTTTTTTTCGATTATCTTATGAAATGATCATCTTTAGTTAACTATTACATGTAATTATATTCATGCAGATATTCTACATGATTTATACTTGCATATTATTTGCCTGAAAAGGTTATAGAAAACACAAACTTCTTTCTATTTATATTTATGTATGAGTGTATATATTTGTTTAAAAAATTTTGCCTACCAAACTCCTCCATCAGTTTTTAGTCTACAGACATGAAACTTAATATATAGGGTATTCAAACCCATGCGAAACTTTATACTTGGGTTTTAGCTGAGGAAAATTGCCAGCGGCATTGCAAATATGCATGCATAAAATAATAGCTATTGGATCGTGTTTTAATTTTTAGCCTTGCAGCAAATATGTCTTCATAGCTCAGGAATTAATAACAAAAGAAAAAGTGAATCGTAAGCTAAACGTTTTGGTTTCAATTCTCCGTGGTGGCACGCGAGTCATTTTTAAAAAAAAAAGATTTAAAAAAAATATTATGCATTGGGTCCAATACAATATAATAATAAATACGAAATCTGCATCAATTAAAATAGCATATTTAAGCATATTTTACAACCGGGCAATACTGGGCGGCCTACCATATTCTGGAATTCTTAAGGCAAATAAACAAGATAATTAAACAAACAAAATTAACGGATAACTATTTAACGATCTTTCCTTGCTGTCTATGACAATGTTTCTTTAGTTAATCATTGAAAGTTCCATTTTCAATCGAAACAACTGTATAAGTCAATCGGTTATGGATGAGATCTTTTACTTTCTCTCATAGGACAATAGAAATTAAATGTTCAATGGTAAAATTTCAATTTGGTGAATGTCATATCAACAAGGGTTGTACTCAGTTAATGTTATTTTAGTACTTGAGCGTATTGTAAACCAGACATATCTCTGTGGTCACTCGGCTTCGGCCAGAGCATGACGACACCAGCCAGATTATACCAAGCAACAGTTACAGTTTAGCTGCTGTCTGACATAACATGCCGACCAGCCAATCACAACGTGGCGCACTGAATCATAAGGAAGCAGCGGTGTACGCAAGTGCGCGCGCTTAGCAAACAACTTTTGGATATATATTGGGTGAGGAAAAAAAAAAAGAAGTTGTTACATGCAAAGCATAATGTATCTTTAAAACCTTCTCTTCCAATTTAAAAAAAAACAAAAAAAATTTTTTTTACAAAAAAAAAAAAAAAATACTTGGAAAAAAAACAATTTTGTTTCCAGTTTTCCTTGACAAAAAAAAAACAAACTTTAAAACATAAAAAAAAATGACAAAATATATTAACAAAATTTTTTTTTCTTTGAACCGCTTTTTAAAACATTTCTTTAAAATTATTTGACCAAAAAAAAAAAATTAATTTTTACTTCTTCTAATCTTTTCTTGACATTAAAAAAAAGTTGCGAGTTTGTCTCTGCTTTATCATTATTTTCATGCCAAGTGCTTGGCTGAGCTCCAATCTATGGTCCCCCCCTTGCCAAACTTTCACAAGAAACACCCGTCTAGCAGAAAACACTATCACTAATTTTCGCCACTCTTTATCTGCGCCTAAATCTAAGCGTAGATTCCATCAGCAAAGCTTCTTTCTTAGAGCTGCACGCCTATGGAATTGTCTTCCATTTTCCTGCTTTCCAGCTGACTACAATATGGTTGCGTTCAAGTCTAACATAAACAAGTTTTTGATGAGCCGTTCCATATAAGTTAACAAATTTACTGAATTTCCATTACTAACGATTACTATATTGTCCAATTTCTACTGTACACTCTTTAACCCTTATCCTTTAGTGGCCTCTTTTCTTTTATGTAGCGTTGTTATGATTTAATCGGTGACGCTCGGCATAATCCATCTGTTGACGTTATGTTCCGGCCAAAGCCGAGTGAATGCTGAGATATATCTGGTTCACAATATGCATTAGTACCGTCATTTTAAACTATGTGCTTTGGAGAAGTGGTCATGACTGGAGGATACTTCAATGCGCCTCATCTTTGGTGCTCGTTGCCTGCCCTTCTAGCCCGCCACCATATACATACTCTTTTTTAAATAGATACCGCAAACAAAAAAAGGGAGGGATAACTTACAAACTTTTGCAATTTCTATCATATGCCAATATAAAGATATTAAAAATTTAATGTAGTTTGCTTCAAGCATTGTTTTTTTGTGTATATAAAGGTAATCAATACTTTAAAAATATAATATAACTAGCAAGCCACCCGGCATTGCCCAGTCATAAGATATGCTTAAATATGATATTTTAATTTATGCAGATTTCATATTTATTATTATAAAGCCAATTCTCTCTTGATTATTATATTGTACCCAATATATAGTAGTGATTTAAAAAGTTTAAAACAAAAACAAACTTGATTGCCATCAGCTAGGATTGAAACCAAAACATATAACTATCCAATGTTTTGGCCTTTGGGTTAAGACCAAAGTGTAGTATCTGTTCTGGCAGATACTGCAATAAAAGACCGTATGTGGGGGGAAAGCCCACATATAAGAACATTGCTCTTGAGCAATCAGTTATTGGTCAATGTAGGGGAGACCCTTCATACCAATTGTCACTGTCCAGCTCCCCTACTCCCCAGGGAGCTGGTCCCCATTTCCCCAATCTCTCCACATTAAAAAACGGCCTTGTGCCTAATTTACTCAGTGGGGAAGCAAATAAATACAAAGATCAAAGTGTAGTATAATGAATTATTGTTACCATTTTATTGTTATCTTTTTTGTTTTTACACGTCAATAAAAAATGTTTTAAAAATTGGGAGTTACTAGGACGTCCCCCAATATGAAAGGGTGAATGCGGTATTATGGTGAAAGAAGATACTAGCTGGGAGAAACTTTTGACTTTGTTTAGTTCTGGAGTGACAAGGATGACCAACGACCCCCAAAATTCCCCCCTTTTGAGTTGGCCATGTGCCTAAGTTTTTTGTTCACCGTTAATTTTACTGTATTTTTTAACATGAATAAAAGATTTAATATCTCAAAGTGTAGTATCTGTTCCGGCAGATGCTGCACTTAAGATAATTTGTACCAGTCAATGGAGGGGAAACCCTCTATACTGGGACAATTATTATTTTTGGTAACCAGAGTGCCCCCTTTTTGCCTACTTTTAGGGGAGCTGGTTTTTACCTCACATTAAAAACGGCCTTGTGCCTAATTTGCTCAGTGGGGGAGCAAATAAATACCATCTGTTCTTCAGATGCTGCACTTCAATTTTTTATTCTCTGTCAGTGGAGGAGAAATCCTTCACGACTGAGGCAATTTTTATTTTTGTTCCTTTTCTCCACATTAAAAAACGACCCTAGTGTCTAACTCTGTCCCGTGGGGAGACATTGTAAGTAGGAACTGTCCAATGTTTTTTTGTTACCATGTGAGCTAAGTCCAAATCAAAACTTTAAAAGCTAACTTAGTATAAATGTATTGAAGATAAACGTTAAGCCAACTTATGCCTGCTAATTTCCAATTTTTCAATTTTTCAACCTTGACCCCTTAGCAGCTATTTTTACCGGCTAAAACCCAAATCGAATTTGTTACACAGGTCTAAATCCCCTATATATCAAGTTTTAAGTCTGTAGACCAAAAATTGAGAAAGTAGTTTCGTAGGGACTGCTCCACACACACACATAAGATCACTTTTATGTATAAACTAGCAAGCTGCCTGGCATTGCCCAGTTGTAAAATATACTTTAATATGATATTTCAATTTATGCAGATTTTGTATTTATTATTATAGAACAAATTTTCTATTGATTATTATATTGTACCCAATATATAGTAATCATTTCAAAAGTAAATAGGATAAAAATATTACTTGGGTGCCATAAACCAGAATCAAAACCGTTTAGCACTTCAGCCTCTGTCTGAGATGGATAAGAAAAGTGGTAAAAATGAACAGACGTTAACATATAAATGTATATTTGCATATGCGTAGAAGAGCATTTTAAGTTTACTTACGCCTGCCAAGTTCCAATTTTGTTTTTCAGTTTTGACCCTTTTTGCAGCTATTTTTACCAGCTAAAGACTAAATCGAATTTGTTCCACAGGTCCAAATTTTCTATTTATCAAGTTTCAAGTTTGTAGATCAAAATTTGAAAGAGGAGTTTAGTAGAAACTATTCCTCAGACGGATATATATATATATATCTATATATATCTATATATATATATATATATAGTAATAAAAGTATAACACGCGCACGCACACACACACACACGCATACACATTGGTTTTTATTTTACAACCTCAAAATATTAACTTCTTCAGATGGTAAAAGTCAAAAACTTTTGAGATCTGAAGAAACAGACAAGAAACTCCTCTGTCTGCCGAAAACAATTGCAATAGACTAAGTTAATATTTTGAGGTTGTAAAATAAAACATGGCCAGCCCTATTAAAGTATTGAGCACTTTTTATCCTATTTGTTTTTTACCTCTAAACATATATTATTTTTAAAATATAATTCACGTACAGTACTGTTTCGCTGTTTCACAGCTCATCTGTGCGGCTTGACAAGCAACTGCCTCAAGCCAAGATTGAAACCTGATAGCCCAAACGACAGTCAGAGCTTCTAACCGGTGCGCTATATGACTGCTGCTATGCGGGCAGTGAATTAACAATGTTTTGACATTGTCCAAATACCTAAGCTCATTTGTTTACACAAAGAGCATCGCTTCACGCGCTAATGGTAATTTGTATATCACTTCCCAATATGCTCAACCCAAGATAGGAAGCATATATATATATATATATATATATATATATATATATATAATAGAGAATAATAGACCCTAGGTCTAAAAGAGCAAAGTTTCTGTTAATGCTTGAAAAGTGCTGTGCTTGAAGTACTGCAAATATATGATAAACTCGATGGGTGTATTTACTTAGAGCTATATTAATACAGAGGATAAAAGATCAATAATTGTGAAATTATAAATCAGCTTCAAAAGAAGAAACAAAACAATTTGATTTTGTTTTGTTTCTCATTTTGAAGCTGATTTATAATTTCACAATTATTGATCTTTTATCCCCCTCTCTATCTATCTATCTATCTATATATATATATATTTTATAGTGGACTATTTTACCATATTTGTCCAAAATTTTCGATGTATGTCTATTTAGCAGTTTTGCATGGTGCTGAACTCAAATTGAGGACTTATGGGGCTAATAGTGCGGGGGGGGGGGAATGATGGCTTTAGTCATTTTTTTTTTTTTTCATGGTGCAGAACTCAAATTTATATATGTTAAGGCCTAAAACTGCACAGTTTATTTTCACCAGGATTTGACGTCCCCTGGGGACTTCTGGGGCTAAATTGGGGCGGGGGGGGGGATGCTGAACTTAGTCATTTTTTTTTTATGCCTCGTTCACTGTGCATTCACGGGGACCATGCATGCTTCACTTGTTAACACTATTGTTACACACCATCATCCAATATTGCTGCATTAATGAAATGTAATTTTTTTTTTTTTTTTTTTTTTTTTTCAGGAGCGAAATCCTAACAAGGACCGGGTGACCGCTTTCCTTGATAGTGCCTCGGGTTACGTTCCGCTTCCTGATCTGAGCAGCATCAACCAACCATTGAGCGGAGGGATTAACCCTGCCTTCCAGAGCCCTGTCCATTCTTCGAACAAAGCTAATATCCCACGCTTTGAGTTCAGGGTAGAGCCTTATTTCAAAGAGGCTTTTGTTACGATATTCAAAATGGCCAAGAATAGACTAATTGGAAAAGGATTCCCACTATAATCATTTTTTCTTTTCTTTTATTTTCAGAACCTAATCTTAGAAATGAGATTGCTATTAAAAAAAAAAAAATTATTACTAAAAAAAAAAAAAAAATGGAGAAGGACAAGTATTTCAGAATAACTAAATTACCCGTAAAATCATAAAGTTGTATGAATTTGCTTGGTATGACTTTTGAATATCTTGACCACATGAAGGTTGCCTACATCCATAGTAAAAGTGGTGTTATGCAACAGAGTATTTAAACTTCCTCTGCTCAGGCCAGGTCAGCCACCTCCCATATTATCCAGATTTAAATATATAATTACAGATGCAACACCAATTTTACAATATTTATTGAAAAAGATGATTACCCAGAAAAATGGAGGACTGATAATTCAGAAGAACAAAATTACCTGTAAAATCATAAAGTTGTATGAATTAGCATTGCATGTCTTTTGAATGCCTTGATTCTGGTGTTGGCATCAGGACCACATGAAGGTTGCATACATCCATAGTAAAAGTTGTATTATGTAAAAGAGAGTATTTGTACTTTCTCTGCTCAGGCAATATTCACATCTGGACTAACTTTACCGGAGCCAGCTCCCATATTACCCGGATTTAAAAATGCAGTATAACCCGGATATAAGAGACTCCATATATGATCCCTACAACGTTCTTATACCCGGGTTTCTTATATCCGGGTCACCCTTTGCATTAACAAAAGCTCTAATTTGAGGCCCAGAGAAAATCTCTCTTATATCCGTTTTACTTATATTCGGGTCTCTTATATCCGGGTTACACTGTATAGATACAGATGCAACACCAATTCTATGGCGCCTGTAAAAGAGAAAAAGATTTTAAAAATGGTGAAGGGACTGATACTTCAGAATAACTAAATTACAAGGTGCCTTCAATAAGTTTCCAGACTATTTTTGTACAGGTATTTAAAAAATGAAGTCTGGAAATTATTTAAGGCACGTCGTACCCATGAAATCATAAAGTTATCAGAATTGGCATTGCATGACTGCTGAATGGCTTGATTCTCTTGTCTGGATTGGTTCCCCCAATTCTTTCTAGAATCAGGTATTTACAGGACGAAACCACATGAAAGTTGCCAACTTGGTCTGCTCAGCTCATTGGTTGCACCTCCCTGCCTGCAAGCTATCCTCCAAGTTATCCAGACATAAATATATAAATACAGATGCCACACCGATTTTATGGTGCCCGTGGTTCCAGAGATTTACCCGATTAAACGTTTTACTGGACCATCTGATTACATCTTAATATCAATTCTTCAACACATTCCGGATCAACTAATCAAACATCTTTTGTATATTTCTAAATCACCAGGGATTGTCTGAAACTATAAGGTACATTAAATGTGATTCAACTTTTTCTTTGGAAATAAGCCGATGTTTATGTTTAGCATTTGTTAAAGTCATATCTACAAATGAGGGTTTTTGTACAGAATTCAACCTAATTAAAAAATAAAAATACATAAAAATCTTTGATATATGAACCTGTCATGGAACGAAAATATCATGTTCCAAAAATCATGTAAATTGATCCAGTAAGTTCTTTTCTATTATTTAAAAAAAAAAAAAAAAAAAAAATTTTTATGAAGATGCAAGAATGGTGGATCTATCTCTGTCATCTTTAATAAATACTGGGAGACAACTCAATTCGAATTACCAAGGTCCAAATCAAGCTTGTAATGACTGTGATTTACTATTAAAATAACTGAAGAATCATAAAAAAATGATTTTCTATATTAAAAAAAATAAACTACTTGATCAATTTATGTGGTTTTTGGAACATGACTTTTTTTTTTTGTTACAGTTACATAAATCAAAGATTTTTCTGTATCTTTGTTTTTTTAATTATATTGAATTCTGTACAACAATCAAAATAAGATATAAATAAAAAGGACTACCAGCAGCAGGTACAGAGTAAATAGGCTGTGATGACATGCTACAAACAGAGCCATCATTTTGTTTCCGAGTAAATTAGTCTGGCGATGATGAGATTAGATTAGCAAGTTCCATTTCATGATTTTTTTCTGTTTTTTGTTGTTTTTTATTTTTATGGAAATTGCTCCAGACAAGGCATGAAGCCACTTGATGTAAAACGCTATAAATTGTTTAATTCTGTTCACGAATTGCGAACATGCAATTATCTCAACATTTCCATTCTAACAGATGTGGACGTGGATATTTTAAAACTGTAATCTAACTCCGATAGGATTTACTATTGCCAGGTGAAAGGTTAAGGGAGGGCGTATGGTTCCTTTGTTAAACTTTAATGACATGTGACCTCTGAAGGTCAGCAAGTTCTTTAAAATAACATTTTCAAATACTTTATCCCATCTAAAACTAAAAAAAAACAAAAAAAAAAGTCAACCAGTTTTAAGTTTATATATTTTCAGATTCTTATAGTCGTCGTAGTTGTGGATTAAGCAACCCTGGCATCACTATAAATTCATCAAACAGTGCAGGTTCAGAAGATTAGGTCTGGTTGAGGATTAAGCAACCCTTGCCTCGCTATTGATTCATTTCAGATTGTTATAGTTATCATAGATGTTCCTATTTACAATGCCTCCCCACGGGACAGTCAGACACCAGGGTCGTTTTTTTAATGTGGAGAAAAGGAACAAAAATAAAAATTGTCTCAGTCGTGAAGGATTTCTCCTCCACTGACAGAGAACAAGAAATTGGAGTGTAGATCTGAAGAACAGATACTACACTTTGATCTTGACCCGAAGGCCAAGCAGTAGTACTATCAGATGAGGCTGTCTGAAGATACTGGTTTCCTAACCTAAACTGCACCAAACATTTGATATCATTGTTTTTTTTTTTTTTCCTCTCTGTTTGCAAAATTCTATCATGTTCTGCAAAACCAAAACATTTTCTTCTACAAAACAATGAAACCGATCCATGAATGAATATTTGAAGATATAAAGAACTTGAAGCATAAAAATTTCTACCAAAATAACCAGATTTGAGCAATAAATAAAGGGTTGATATACCGTAAAACAAAACAACCAAAGCATCAAACTGTTGTGCTCTGCAGTCTTCTTCGGGGTAAAGAGAAAATTCACCCAAAGATTGTATTTTTTTTTTATTTATGTCCCCCCCCGCCCTATGGCAAGAAGATTAGATACAAGGTCAGAAAAGCAGGATTTTAAAATCCAGTTCCCAATAAGAAAAGCACTGTATCGGAACAAAAATTGCCTGGGCAGACCTGTTGGCATTCCCTGGTAGTAGCATCTCAGGATGGGTTAATTTGCTAATGGTAACATGCACGAGGAAAGGGCCTTTTGGCCAAGATCAAAGTACGTTTTTTATGTTCAATTTTTTCTTTCTCAATAAAATATATAAACAAGATCAAAGTGTAGTATCTGTTCTGGCAGATACTGCAAGCAAAGACCCTATGTGGGGCGACCCCACAGATAAGACCTTGGTATGAAGGGTTGCCCCTACATTGACCAATTGTCACTATCCAGCTCCTCTACTCCCCGGGGAGTTGGTCCCCATTTCCCCTTCACTCCTCACTTTAAAAATCAGCCTTGTGCCTAATTTGCTCGGTGGGGGAGCAAATAAATACCATGTGTTCTTCAGATGCTGCACTTCAATTTCTTGTTCTCTGTCAGTGGAGGAGAAATCCTTCACGACCGAGGCAATTTTTATTTTTGTTCCTTTTCTCCACGTTAAAAAACGACCCTGGTGTCTAACTCTGTCCCGTGGGGAGACATTGTAAGTAGGAACATGCACGAGGAAAGGGCTGCTAATAAAAATAAAACAGGACGGTATAACTGAATGAATACTAAATATAATTAAATCCTTCTCGGACAATAGGACCATCCAGGTTGTCATTGATGGACATACATCCAAACTACATAACATTAATGCGAGCGTCCATCAGGGTTCAATCCTTGGGCCACTATTATTCCTGATATTCATTAATGACCTCCCTGATAATATTGTGTCCGAGATGGGTATATTTGCTGATGATACAGTACTCTATAACATGCACGAAGGAAGAACTGATGTACACGAATCTAAGACAATGGCAGAATCCTTAAAAAATGACCTCCAGACTGTTATGGAATGGAGTCGTAAATGGAAGGTAACATTTAATGCTAGTAAGACTAAGCTGCTCTCCTTAACAATTACAAGAAGCCTCTCCAATCACTGATATCCATGACTAATAACTCCCTTCTTGAGAATTCGTCCTTCGAACTTTTTAGCTTAACATTCGTAGGCAATATGAACTGGAACAAATACATTGAAGACATTGTGAAGGCTGCTGCAAAGAATGTGGGTTCCTTTTATCCTGCAAGAAGACTATTCACACCTGAGAGTATCCTGTATCTTCATAAGGCCACCATTCGCCCATGCATAGAGTATTGTTGTGACAGCTGGACTAGTGCATCTATCACTAGTCTCTCCCTCTTAGATAGGGTAAAAAAAAAAAGAGTCTCCAATCTAGTAAGTCCCACTTTGTCAACTAAGCACCAATCCCTGTCCCATCGCCACAATGTTGCATCTCTGTGCTTATTTTACAAATATTTTAATGTCATATGCTCTGATGAACTCATTGCACTTGTGCCCCCCGATGTACATATCCTCGACAAAATGTGAAATCTCTTGCGAAATATATCTGTTTAAGGAAAGTAGCTCCTTAATTTTAAAATCAGTTATCTCCCCTGAATACATAAAATGGCTGAAAAATTAATCCAGTCCTGGTACAATTTGTTACACTTTCGGGTCAATGAATGAATAATGGTTTTCTAAATTTTAGATATTATATACATCTAAAACAATGCCCATCAAGACTGCACCAACTTTATGGTTTTTTTTTTAATAGACTTTGAATTTAGCTGGACATACACACACACACTCACACATACAGACAACAGTCCTTTATTAAATATTTATGAAAGCGTTTTTGAAATTTCAAAAATGTTTACATTGTGATGTCATAGAAGACATCCATTCTCCTCTCTTTTCTTTATTTACATCATTCCACTTATCATTCTCCCACCATCTCAAACAATCATGTACAGATGAAAAATGTGCATGGTGACAAGTAAACAGGATTAAAACAGAGATTTACTACTACAAATATATATATATATATATATAAGTAATTTATAAAATATATATGGCGATTAAGCTACACTGAATATTCGGCGTTTCATCCACTATAGGACTCCTCAGGAATATTCGGCATTTCATCCACTCTAGGACTCCTCATCCTGAGGAATCCTAGAGTGGATGAAACGCCGAATATTCAGTGTAGCTTAATCGCCTTATATATTTTATAAATTACTAACTAGCTCTACCTACGTATTGAGCACTTTTGAAGTAAATACTTAAAGTTTATGCATAAATCTATACTTTCGTATATAAAGTTTATGTGAGTAAATTAAGTAGTTATATATATATATATATATATATATATATACACACACACACATACTGGAACATTAGTGAAAATCTCTCTAGAGCTCCTTTGACTATGATCTCATCAGGAGGAAATCGATAGCAATAAAAAATAATCATGGCAAAAATAAAGAGCAATAGGGGAATTTTATATTTAAGGTGCTAAAAGACATTTAAAATAAACAATTTTTACATGATTTTTGGAATCTGCCTTATGAAGCACCTCAAACCACTCTATTTTATACTTCTTGGCACAAGTGGTTTAAGGTACTTCATAGAGCGAATTCCAAAAACCATTAAAAAAAAGTTTTGGAATCTGTTTCTGTTGTGATTCGAAAATCTTCTTTATGCCGGCAGAAAAAATTGATAAAAATGTTAAATCTCTTCAGGTAACTTTGACCCCCCTCTCTTCAATCTTCTTTTTCTCTGACTCGGTGCTATTTTAATCGTCTTATACTCGTTTATTGAATTAAATTGTTTATTTTGATGTGCTTTTGGCGCCTTAAATATAAAAGGTCTTCCAATGCTCTTTATGTTTTGCCATTAATATTTTTTTTTTCATTGCTATCGATTTTCTCCCAATGACAGAGCTTTCAAGAGATTTCCTCTTATGTTTAAATGTGTGATATAAATTTTGTACATACAAACATTTTTATATATATATATATATATATATAAATAATCTGTATAGATTATTTCACTGTCCTGTTTCAATTTTTTTGCTTGTATGTTGAATAGCATATCAACCCATTCTGTGTTCATTGATTAAGATTGTCGGACTGACTTCCTCATCTTGGTTGTTATTGTCACAACGTTTCGGCCGTTTTGCCCTCCGGCCTTCGTCAGGTGAACGGTTTGTTAGGAGTCTCGAACCCAACCCTTTATTATTATTACGGGGGTACCGTGTTCGGACTCCAGCTAGGCTTTGGGACATAGTTGCTGATTCTCTGTTTTTCAATGTTACTTTTTCACTGCCTTCGTTCAGGATTGAACTCAGCACCTTTGGGTAACTGTAAACTTTGATACAACGTCTAGGACCACTCGGCCATATGTCACTAGGACAAACCGTTCACCAGACGAAGGCCGGAGGGCAAAACGGCCGAAACGTTGTGACAATAACAACCAAGATGAGGAAGTCAGTCCGACAATCTTAATCAATGAAAACAACTCATCTCAAAAATACAGACAATTACCATTCTGTGTTATCTAATGTCAACATACAATACATTGTGTAAACGATTAGTAAAACCACAAGTTGCTATTTTGCATACAGAACCTGGCAGTGCCAAATGGTCACTAATTAAGTACTATGTTCCTACATCCATTCACCCATCTCCTGCCTCTTTTAACCTGATCTCTTCCCTTCATCTGTACAAAAGTGACAAAAATGTGAACACTAATCATTTTTCTAAAGTTTTTGTTAATAAAAAGAACGAAATATCAATATAAATGAACATGATTTTGATTTAACTCTTGCTTCTATAATTTTCGATTGTCAACACACACACACACACACACACACACACACACCAGTTTATACGGACAAAAATTAAAAAAAATGTTTATCTGGTCTAAATCAGAAATAAAACAATAGAATAATCATGATTTCTGTAAATAACGGTTTGACCTAAATAAATGAACAAAAAAAAAAAAAAAAATCAAATATATATATATTTATGTTGGATTGTATAAAAATGGTTAACTGTAACTTTTTTTTTTTTTTTTTTCTGAATTAAATTTACTTTCATTTCTTTCTTGGAGAGTTGTTCTTTTATTTTATTTATTATTTCATTCTGTAACTTTTTAAATTATTTTTTAGCTCATTCGCTGATGTATATCTTTTCTCGTTACCAAGTTTTAGTTACGAAATTTTTGTTACCAAGTTGGCATAAACAAGTTCTCGTTATGGAGTTCTTGTTACCGATTTCTCATTGCTGCGCTCCAAATATGGTGTACACTTGGAAAGCTATACAGTAGCGATGCTGGTGAAAAGAGAATGCTTCCTGGGCATGCCAGCGGCAATATCCTTCAAGGAAGCCAACATATCTTGTCTGGTGGTGGTGGTGGTTCACGGTAGATGCCCTCACTGTTGGTTCTGTCAGAAACAGGGCCACACGGCAATAAACTTCCCCAAAAGAGTGGTTCCAAGCCAACCTGCAACACAAGTAAACACAGTTCCAGCAGCAGGGCTGGCGACAGCCTCTGAAATCAAGTCAGCAAAGCCCAAGAAGACTAAGAATTAATGGAGTATGATGGCGGGCATAAACGAAAGAACACATCCTTCACCACATACTCAATAACAGCAACAACAACAGTTACAGCCACAATGACAGTAGCATCATCATCATCATCAGCAGCAGCCGCAGGAAGAGCAGATGCAGCAACAACATCAACAGCGAGAGCATCAGGAGAAGCAGCAACAACAGCAGCAGCAAGAGTCTCCTGGCACTAGCAAGCACACAATCATGGAAGACACCACACCAACGGGGGCAAGCAGAAGCTTCCAGACTCCCCAACTGAGTTGGAAGAAGAGGTAGTGTCCTAGGAAGAGATAAATACACACATGGCTCGGGTTGAGAAAAAAGACAAGATAGAGAGGAAGAAGCATAAGAAGAGCAGAGAGGCAGCCCCCAGCCCACCCCTGCCAGAGGACTCAACAGAGATTTCCAAGGAGAAACGTCAGTCTCCAAACACTTCTGAATCTGAGAAGACCACCCTGCCTCCTACTACAACCCCCCCCCCAGACTTTGCTTACTCCTTCCGAGCCCCTCCAGTCTGTACGAAATGGACAAAGAAGTTTCCATTCCTGCCGGGAGACAAGTTGTGTGAGACGGACCCTCTTCATGACTACCCAGACCTCAAGGGTAAGCAGAAGGTGTCTTACAACAAACTGAGGAACTTTGTATCCATCGAGAGGGATAATGTCACGGACCTCACAAAGTTCAAGCACGCCCTGATGCTGACCACCTTCATGAGAGGATGGAGGGACAACAGAAACAGGGTCCTAAACCAGAAGCTGGTGATCGAAGAGCACCTATCTCTGAAGCCGCTGGCGGTACTTTGCGAAGGTATAGTCCCTCTTTATGTTCACCCTTTGTTTTACAGGGCACTTTTATTAACGTTTCCCTTGGATGTGGAAGGCACAATACGAGATGGTTAGATTACGTCTGAACTGCTCTCAGCCAGTCTCGGTCATACCTGCCACATCCTCACTCCCAAAGTCTTCAGTCCCGTGTGTGACACTGCTTAAATCTGTTGATCATGTCTTTGAACCTGGCTACATTTAATGTGAGGGGCATCAGATATTGAAGCAAAGCAGTGCATGTGCGGAGAAATCTGGTGTCCCTCCAGGTAGATATTGCCGCTATTCAGGAGACCCACTTTGTTTAAGATGAGGATTGTCAGCTGCTGGTAAACGACTTTGATGTTTACTCAGCATATGGCAATACCTGCAGTCATGGAATCTCCTTGCTAGTGAGACGCACCTTGTCAGCATTGGTGAATGTTGTTTCATGTGGAAAGGAATGGGCGGGCAGTTGTTGCTGATGTTGCTGTTAATAGAAGTGTTTTGGATTGTTGCGGTTTATGCGCCCAATTCTGCAGTAAAGAGGGTTTCTTGAGGATTCAGAAAGGTAAGTGTTAATGGGTGATTGGAATGCCATCCTTGATCCCAAGATAGATAAGGTCGGGAGGAATAGCGGGTCAGAGGGGTGTGACAGTAGCCTGTCTGACCTGATGGCTTTGTGCGATCTTGTTGACAGATTTTTTCTGGATCACCTGGGGCAGGAAATGTGAACATGGCATGCTAGCATGCCTTCCCATCCAAGTACTTATTTATATTAGATGTTAATCAGGAGAAACGGCATAGACTTTTTATCATGCCCCACACTCCACTCTTTAGGACACTCTAATAATAAATTGGTTATGCCCTGTTTGAACTTAAGTGCTAGGCCTAAACTAGCCGGATACTAGAAGTTTAATAGCTCCTTACTGGAGCTAGAAGACTTCCGGCAGAAGGTTATAGAGTCAATTCATTGGGCACTAGTGGCGGCAGTAACAGAAGTAAGTGGTGGGTTAGCACAAAGACTAAGACTTCTGTGTTCAGTACAACCAATGCCTTGCTCAAGATAGGGCTAAAGCAAAGAAGGATGTGTTCAACCACTGGTTTGCTCAGATCTCCATTCCCAAGCAGGTGACCAAGGGAGTGATCACGTTGCTGAGAAAAAGCCAACGACATGGTGGGGAGGAAAATCTAGATGATTTTAGGCCCTTGACTCTGCTAAATACAGAGTGAAAGAATTTAGCAAAAGTTCTTGTGAATTGCTTGTAGGTTGTCATCACTAACTTGATTGAACCAGACCAGAGCTATGCTGTGAAGGGGGGGTGGATTAAAGACAATCTGCATTTGATCCGCACGATCAGTCCGAGGCTTTTGATAGGGTCGACCATCGGTTCCTGGGAACTGATTTCTGCAAATTAGTCCTTGTTCTGTACCACAGGCTAATGGTAGCGGTGCAGATCAATCGTAGGCTTTCGGAGTCGTTCATCTCTTGGTTGGTGCATCAGGGCTGCCAGCTGTAACCTCTGTTATATGCCCTGGCGTTGGAACCCCTCCTTCGCAAGCTAAGGTTCGAGACGGCTACACCAGTCCTGCGTGGAATAGCTTTACCTGGCGGTACATGAACCAAGGTTTCCGTGTTTGCTGATAATGTTACCATGTTTGTGTTTTGCTGCATGGACATAGAAGCGGTGATCAAGGTGCTTGCTTGATACAAAGAAGTACCAGGAGCCATCTTTAACTGCAGCAAGTCTGTTGGCCTGTCTGAAGCGGAGACACTACACTTCCAGGCATTTTCAGCTGGACCGATGGCTCGGTCCGCGTTCTCAGTGTCTGGATTGGACCGGGTTTACAGCTGAAAAAAAAAAAACAACTGGTCAGAAGTATAGTCAAATTGTTGGTCAAGCTTTGGATTCAAAGGAAATTGTCTTTGAAGGGTCCGGCGGAGGCGTACACCACTTACATCTTCCTGCTCATCCTTTACCGGATGTCTGTACTGCCCCTCCCTGCGAAACGCCCTCAAGCTTTCACAGAGCTCCTCTCCTCACTTTTGTGGTAAAAAGGAAAGCATTATGTTTGCAAAGAGGTCTGTACCCAAAATCTGAGTAAGGGAAACTTGGGACTACTGATGTTATATGCTACAGACATGCTGAGAGGTTGGCTTTCCTAGGCTGTTTGCTAGAGAAGGACGTTCTGTGGGTCTCTGCTGTAGGAACCGCCTTTCCCAACTGCAAACCCGACCCCTTGGTCGAAGGCCATCATAGACTGAGGGAATAAATGTTCTTTGCCGAATGCTGATCTGCGCTTAGAGCTTTGCCGGGGATCAGTATCCTCTCACAACCTAGGGAGAAGCTTTATCAGGCATTAGTGGGGAGTACCACTTCAGATCCTCTACGGGAACGGCTAGGATGGTCAGAGGAAGAGATCCACTTACAGGTGAATTGGGCGCTGAGACAACACAATTTGGAATTTTTTCTTACCTGGTTCGGAACGCACTGCCTCTCTTTGATAAATTTCACAAAGAAGACGCTAAAATCCCTCCTGAGTGTCGTTTCTGCAATGACCACAAAATTGAAATGGTCGAGCACACCTTTTTCTAGTGCAGCCAACTTCGGGGACTCGCAGAGTATGTCAGAGAGCTCGCATCAACGCCGAGTGCCCATTTTTCTTGACGTTATATACATTATAGACAACATCGATCTGCCGCTGTCTGGGGAGAAAAGAATGGTTATTCTGATGATCCTAGCAGTAGCGAAAATGATGATTTGGATCACCTGCTTCAAAAAGCTCTACAAGGAGACATCTGTTCCAAATCAGGATCTGATCGTTTACTTTAAACATTTGCTTAAAGTAAAGATCAGATGTGATTGGAGGAGATTGCCTTGAGTGGATTTCAATAGAAGGTGGATGCGCAATGCTAGTTTATGCATCCGTCGAGGAGCCAGGTTTGAATTCATCTCCCACAAATTCAAACACGCGGTCCTGGGTGCTTCAGAACCCACCCTGCTAGATTAGCTTAGACCTTTAAAAAAACTCTTAGATGGTGGTACAAATGAGATCCCGTTTTTTTTTTTTTGTTTTTTTTTTTTTACATAGGCATCACCACATTATCAAGGCCCAGAGGCCACTCAAGGATAAGGGTTAAAGAGTGTACAGTAGACATTGGACAATATAGTAATCATTAGTAATGAAAATTTGGTAAATTTGATAACTTATATGGAACGGCTCATCAAGAACTTATTTACTTTAGACTTGAACACAACCATATTGTAGTCAGCCGGAAAGCAGGAAAACGGAAGACAATTCCACAGGCGTGCAGTTCTAAGAAAGAAGCTTTGTTCATGGAATCTACGATTAGGTTTAGGCACAGATAAAGAGTGGGGGGAATTATTGATAGTGTTTACAGCTAGACGAGTGTTTCTTGTGAAAGTTTGGCGAGGGGGGACCATAGATTAAAGCTCAGTCGAACACTTTCCATGAAAATAACGATACATCAGAGACAAACTCGCAACATCGTTTCTGTTTTGATTTTGTTATTAGAGAATCTCCGAGTCTGCCCAATCGATACATCCTTTTCTTTTTCCCCCCCCGGTCTTTCCCCAACTCGGCGGTCACCTTCCACCCCTAATTTCTCTCCCTAACTTTTTCCTCTCCATATTCCCCAGTAAATCACCCCAATCCTAACTAGAGACCGCCCTGCTTGTTTGCAGGTGCCCGAAAACACTGGGTGATCTAACACTTAGTATGGTCCCTCCCGGACCTAATCTAACATGCCCCAATAGGCGTTTTATTTGTTTCAATCTTGCTTTTTTTTTTTTTTTCCCCTTTTTTAGGGGGGGGGGACGTTTCTTAGTCCCCCCCCCCAGTCCATTCCACGAACTTTTTACAATACAGAACTTTTACATCATCAATTTCAAAGACTTTAAGAAATGAATTATTTTCTGTTTTTGTTTATATATATTAAAAAAAAATGTATACACATGCACGAGTTGCACGACGTGCATATGTGTATACATTGCACGTACATACACAATTTTTACAAAAACGCTTGGAGAATTTAAGTAGGTTTAATTCCACGGTGTGAATGCAGTATTGTGGTAAATGGTGCCAGTCAAAAGTAATTTCACAAGTTGTATAGACAATAGAATGACCCTGCACCCATTCCCCTTCCCCAATTCTTTATATGCCTAAGTTTGTTGTTTGTGATTTTTTTCTTTTTATTGTTTTTCAACCTTAAATTGTAAATTTTTACCGACAATAAACTATATATACAAGATCAAAGTGTAGTATCTGTTCTGATGATGCACTTCACTTTTTTTTGATATCGGTTAATGGAGGAGAAATCCTTCATGACTGATACATTTTTTATTTTTGTTATTAAGCAGAATTCCCCTTTTTGGAGAGCTGGTTTCCCCCCATATTAAAAACCGACCGTGTGTCTAAATCTGCCCTCGTGGGGAGGCAATTAAAAATAAATAAATAAAGGGTTTTTTAATATGAATATCAATACACGAAAAAAAAGAAACCCAAATTTATAGTATAGATTGACTGCTTTTCTAAAATAACGGAAATACTGATGAAAGAATCGGGTCAATAAATTACAATCACAAATGTTTAGAAAGTTATCTCCCTTAGTTTTTTCAAGGGAAACTACTCTAGCTAGAAATTGTCCCCCTTGAATATTTCTTGAGAGTTTGTTCAAAATATATAGCTTGAATTAAAATAAGAAAATTGTGCGAATTTGCTTTGTTTCAATCTTGTATTCAACGCTCTTAAAAGAAGACATGACTGCTTTAAAACGATTATAATTTAAACGATTGGTTAGAACAAAGAACGCTCTTTAAAATGATATATAAAGTAAAGGTATTATAACAAACCTTTGAAAACACATCATTTAAAATCAAAATTAAAAATTCTGTAAGAACTTTCTCCTCAACCTTTATATATATATATATATATATATATATATATATATATATATATATATATATATATATATATATATATATTTCTATGGCTCGTATCAATGATGAAATGATGAATATATATTGATTTTAAACGATCAGTAAAACTTAAATTTATAGATCACTTCAACAAGTGTCATTTTATGTTTGCGAAAATATTTACAATATTACAGTTTTTTTTTGTTTTTTGTTTTTTTTAAAGTAATACGAATCTCTTACAAGAATAACTCTTTATTTAGAAATTTAAAAAGAATCGGTAATTCTAGCGGAATCGGGAATTCAGAACCAAACAGGTAATTTTATCGGAATCGTGGAAAAATATTGGAATCATCCCATCACCAATCTCTCTCTCTCTCTCTCTCTATATATATATATATATATATATATATATATATATAAATAAAAGGTGAAATATAATTAAATAAGGATATCCCTCCCCCCTCCATATATGTTAAGTAATATAATGTTGGACCTCAGTCACTGGGTCTTGGTTACGAATTTTACTATTTCTAGCCACCCTAATGACTTATAAGGTGACAATGCATGTTTCCGTAGATACTTATATATCATACTAGCAGTATCCGTGTCCTAGCGTTGACCAAGAGAAATATAAAATAATAATTTAATTACAAAAATATAAACATTAAGGTATTAATTCTGAAACACACACACACACATATATATATATATATACTTGGTAAAGTGATTGATAATTTATTATTGAAAATTAAAAATCATTTTAAGATTCATCTGCACTACTTAAATAATAGGTTTGTTTATGGTGTCTTTTATTTAAAAAAAAACCCCACTATTTTGCTGATGATGAGACTTTATTTTCATAAAAAAACTATATGCTAAAATTATTGTCCTTAACTCAATGTCTGTCACAATAAAAAAACACCGTTTCCGAAACGATTGTACAATTTATTGGATTTGTTGTGCTCCTTCTTATGAAACGGATTTTTAATCTTTAATTTTAATTTTCAATTATAAATTATCAATCACCTTACCAAATATAAAAGTAGCTCTAGGATATTTGCCTATTAAGCTTTGAGACATCGGCTTTACAACGAGCATTATTATTTTCCTGTATTTTAATTAAATTAGTATTTTTACTATAACCTTAAAATACACTCTGCTCTATAGAAAACTGCTCTAACCCCCTTTATATATATATATATATATGCATATATATATATATATATATATATATATATATATATATATCAAATTTGCATTAAATATAATCATTAGAAACCAATGAAGTAAGATTCACTGAATTTCAATAGTCAGTTAAGCTTAAATTTTATGCATTTCTGGACTTAAATACATGTAAGGAATTTTGTTGAAAATTAGAATAAGGATTCTAGACATAATGTTTAGTATCATAAAGGTCTTGCAATAATTTTACCAGTATTCTTATCTCTAAGGTTATTTTTCAACTATTTATGAGAACTGATAAGACATTTCAACCTATCTCAAAAAATAATTGTCGCATGGATAGCGAATAAAATCTACTAATTTACATGTATATGAAGATATTTGGATGAGAATTATTGCAATTATTAACAAATTCAAAAGTTTCGCAGTATTATGGATCCATAGTGGGATTACCTTCATCAATAAGATCTCTCCATATGGGAAATTATTACCTAGTGATCGGACGATTCCAATATTTTCCCAGATTCTAAAACAATTACCGATTCTGTTCTAACTTCTCGATTCCAATTCTTTTACAATCTCCAAATATTTATAGAGTTGCTTTTTATTTTATTTCATTTTCTGATTACTATAAAACCCATGGAATTACGTATATATATTTTCGCAAGTGTGAAAATATGTTTGTCGTTAAGGGCACTTGTAGATTCTATTCATCATTATATAGGTAGCCCACCAATGGAAAATTAATAAAATAAAATTTTAAAAAAAATCCAAAAACAATTAACAGAATCGTTTTTGGCATCGGAAAATAGGCACATTTTTTTTCCTATTCCGATACTGATAGCTCGTCTTAAAACTAATATTTATGAATAATAATTATCCACAGACACATGTTTCGCCATTTTATGAGCATGGGTATAGTGAGATTTAAAACCGATACTTCAAATACTGTGGTTGGATACTCTACCACTGAGCTAAGTAGAAGTGGAAATATATATATATATATATATATATATATATATATGAACAAATGGTTAATAGAACATGTTAAAAAACATCTTGAAAAAGAGTTAAAAACATATTTAATTTTAAAAATTAAGCACAAAATAAGTGGATAGTCCTTAATCCGCGGAGTTTTGAAGAAATACTCTCCTTCTCATCAGAGGGCAGGAATTAGCAAAATGCGGGATCGGATTTTGCTAATTCCTGCCCTCTGATGAGAAGGAGAGTATTTCTTCAAAACTCCGCGGATTAAGGACTATCCACTTATTTTGTGCTTAATTTTTAAAATTAAATATGTTTTTAACTCTTTTTCAAGATGTTTTTTAACACGTTTTATTAATCATTTGTTCAAATTATAAGCTCTATTTCCTTTTCGGTTTTATTGAGCTTTTACATCTGGTTGAGATTACTTGTAAATATTAACTTTTTAATATTTATAATATATTTTAAGTTTACCATTTTGATTACCTTGGTAAACTTATTGTAATTTATATATATATATATATATATGTACAGGGTGACACAAACAAAACAAATAAAAACGGGCCCCAACTCTTATTAGGCCCCGTTTCTTAACAAATGCCGAGATAAGCGGAGAGCACATACAGCACCAAGAATTCTCACCCATGTGGTACTAAACAGGCTCAACGTTGCTTAACTTCGGTGGTCTGATAAGAACTGGTGTGTCAACGCGATTATATATATATATATATATATAGGGTGACCAAAAATAAAAAACGGACCCCAACTCTAATTAGGCCCCGTTTCTTAGTGTTTTGTCCGAATGAAATGAAACTTTGGTCATAACTAGTTTATTATATTCAAAACATCACATCAAAACACTAGGGTCTTTGGCCTTTTTTTCTCCGTTCTACAGCATATGTTATAGATGGCCTCCATTTACCTTTTGTTTTTTTCTGGGTCGCTATCGTATGGAGATATCACGTTAGTGAAAGAAATTCTTCCGAGCTAGAATTTTGGTAAATATCTATTACATAAATTTGAATGGGTTCAATAATCAGTATGTCAAATAAAATAAAATTATAAATAAGCAAAAGCAGTGGTTCTTGGTTAAATAATAAATGTTGGCCCTCAGTCCTGTTTACGAATCTTGCTATTTCTAGCCACCCTAACGACTTATAAGATGACAAAACAGGTTTCTGTGGATAATTAGATATTATACTAGCAGTATCCGTGTCCTGGCGTTGACCAAGAGAAATATAAAATAATTTAATTACAAAAATATAAGTATTAAAGTATTAATTCTGAAACAAAAAAAGTAGAAAAGAACACCTTTCACTATAGGTGACCAAAATATAAGTTATCCATGTTTTGCTGTTATTTAATTTGATAAAAAAGAATTGGAGTGTATAACTGAAAATAAAAAGCATAATTTATTATTCAACAGTTTCTTAGATTTTTGATCACTTTTTGTTATCTTATTAAAGAATAAATGATTTTCTCTGTCTCATATATATATATATATATATATATATATATATATATATATATATATATACCATTTTGATTGTAGAAATTTCCCTCTGGACCAAAGTACCACATACAAATTTATTATGTCTAGACTATTAGCCACTATCTTAGTTAACTTTAGAACGACATTCTAGACATATTTAGTCGTTATAATAAAAGCCTAAATTTCCTCTTAGGAGCAACATCATCGCAATCCTATTTTTCCCTCTAAATATTAAGTTCTTCAACTGCCCCTGATTATCATCAAGAGGAATTTTGCACTTTCAATAGATATGGGGTTTCACCCTTCGTAACTGGATCATAAACTCATAGACCTAACATAATCTATTTCCCTTTTCCGATTCAAAAATAATAAACTCTCTCTAAACTAATTTTGCTCATTCTGATTGGCTGAGCTCTGACCATTCCTATATTCTTGATTAACGGTATTCGCATGCTAAATGAATGCTAATGCACCATTCAAATATGGCGTTGCAATGATACCTACTTTTACCCTATGAGTAAATTGCTGCGTTTATTTTCTTATATTTTACAGCGCGCATTTGTATTTCCTCTTTGTCTCTCTTTCTCCATCCCTATCCCTCTCTGTATATATTCTTCCCAACTCTCTCTCGATCGCTTTTACATTTATTTTATGTCGAAGATAAAAAAAACATTTCACGGGGATGCCGAAGAAAAAACAACAAACATTTATTTCCTCTCTGTATTTCTCGCTCGCTTTGTACATTTATTCCTGGAATTAATTATATTTTTTCAAACATAGTTACGTTTATTTTTAAATGTACTTTATTTAAACCTACACAATCTATTATGATCGTCACTTATTTGAAGATAAATGTTTCGCCAATATCATCTACTGGATGCGTACTTATTATGTTGTTTGAATTTAATGTTTTCTTAATTTATGTGAAATATTCACATTTTAAAACTGTTAAACTATTTTTATAGTTAACTATATTTTACGTATATTTTTTACCTCCCTTTATAATAAAAATATATAAACATACGTTAACTTTTTTAGCAATTGATTTTTAAATTTTTTAATCGCATATCTTTTCAAATAACTATGTTTATATAAGTAAGTATGTTATATAATTTGTCAAGCTGTTTAGATATTATAAAAATATATTTTACACAAACATGAAAACAAAACAATGAATGTGTCGCATTTTTACAGTTTTAGTAGTTTTCAAAATGTGAATGTGCAACAGAAAATAGTTTAACGGTTTTAAAATGTAAACATTTCACATATGTTAAAAAACCCCATTAAACTTAAACAACAACATAAATACGAATCCAGTAGATGATGTTGCCGAAAAATTTATTTTTCAATCGGTAACGATCGTAATAGATTATGTAGGTTTAAATAAAGTATATTTAAATAAAATAAATAAAAAACATAACTATATAAAAAAAAACAACAAAAAACAAAACAAAAAAAAAAACCCCGTAAATATTTACGTTAGGGTTAATATTCATTGTACCTTACCGTAATATGTATTTATTTTATTCAAACTTAACCAGCGCTTCTATTCAAGAAACACAAACCCTAACGCGAATTTTGCGTGACCAACACACCGTTCCGACATTTGCAAAGACTACCGTAAAAACAACAAGAAAAAAACAAAAACAACAAAAAATCTATTGATTCTATGCACAATAACATGGCAAAAAAAGAAAGAAAGAACGACATACTGATGAGGAAGTATATCTTCGAAATATATTTATAAATTTCAATATAAATTTCAAACAAAATAAATATCTCTATATTTTGTAATAATGCGTTGTTTTGGCTTCAAACGTATCTAATACGTATTTATTTTATTCAAACGTAAATATGTTTGAAAAATTTTTCTTTTCCAAACTGATTCTTGAGATTGCGAACACGTTCCCCTTTTTTCTGGGGGGGGGGGAGATGTAAATTTGTACATTAGGTCTACCTCTACAATTTTCTTTAGAATGACGAATTTTAAAGATTTTTCGACTTTTCTGATTAAGAAAATTTTAATTTTATTTGTTGCGGACTATTATCCTTATCTTAGTTGTTTCACGACGTTTCGGCCAACTATTCCTCTGGCCTTCGTCAGTAATTGCAGTGAATGCAGTCAGGAGATTCAGAGTTCCTATCCCGTCGCGGTTACCACCTGACGAAGGCCAGTGAAATAGTTGGCCGAAACGTCGTGAAACAACTAAGAAAAAAATGAGGATAATAGTCCGCAATAAATAAAAATAATAAATAATACTCATCTCAATAATGAATTCCAATTAAATAATATAATTAAGTATATAAGAAAATCTTATTCAAATTTTTGTGGAAACAGATATAAAGATTTGCATTATGCGCTGTGATTCAATGGCTGCCATGTTTGTACGCACGCGCGATAAACACATCTACTTTCCTACTACCGACACTTCCAACCCCCCAATTTTTTTTTGTAGCATTTGCGGGTGGGTATGCTGACAGCGATTATCACGGTTAAATTTGGGAGAAATTATCCCCCCACTCCCAGGGGGTTGTCTACTCCAAATATCTATTCCAAACGCCGTTCTTAACATGACAATACTCAAAGAAGTAAAGTGAAAAAAAGTCGCAATTGTTTTGTTGTACACATTTAAAAAAAAAAAAAAAAAAAAAAAAAAAAGACGACATAAAACTGGAATATACTTTATTGGTGGAAATTTGTCCCCAAAGATAAACAATGTAAACTGAATTGTTTAGATCAAATAAACCACAACAATAGAAAAAAGATTAAAATATAGGCTAACCTAGTTAACTCGATCTAACCAAATTTCTCCACGACTATCGATCTAAGTGTCTTCCACAACTCTCCAATTACTTGTGTTCACGATTACCAAATTGAATAATTTCAGTTTATTTATGCCCACTTTTTATCCATCCAGATCTGTTCATGTAACTATATTGATCCATGTATTTTTATATCTTACCAGCAGTTCAGCCCGGCTTTGCTCGGGCACTATGTACTGTTCATAACGTCATATATATATATATATATATATATATATATATATATATATATATATATATATATATATATATTAAAAAGTTTGACTCATGTCCAAGTAACCTATATCTAAAATTTCAAGTGTTTAGACCCAAAATTGGCGGAGGAGTTTGATAGAGTCTGCAAAGGCCAACTATTTCAAGTTTGACCTCTTGGCGACCAAAATTTCGCCCCCAAAACTGATTAAAACGCTTACTGCATGTGTGAATACCCTTTATGTAAAATATCAAATGTTTAGGCCCAAAATTGGCTGAATAGTTTGTTAGAGACCGCAAAATCTTTTAAAGCTTGGCAGCTAAGTTTTCGGCCAAAACTGATTAAAAGGTTTGCTCTATGTCTGAATACACTTTATGTAAAATTTCAAATGTTTAGACAAAAAATTGGCTGAGTAATTTGGTAGAGACAGCAGAGGTCAATTTTTGTTAAAACTTTGATCCAAATTTTGACCTCTTAACATTTATTGTTTTGGGCTCAAATGTAAAAGTTGGATCCATGTTCAAGTAATCTACATCTAAAATTTCAAGTGTTTTGACCCAAAATTGGCGGAGGACTTTGGTAGAGTTTTCAAAGGTCAAATCGTTGGACTTTGACCCCTTAACAGCCAAATTTCTGGCCGAAAACCGATTAAAAGGATTTTCCCAAATCTCAATACCCCTTATGACAAATCTCCAGTCTGTAGACTGAAAATTGAGAGAGTAGTTTGGTAGGGAAATACACACACACACACACACACACACACACACACACACACACACACACAGAAACAATTTCACTTTTATACATATACTAACATTTCAACCCGGCGTTGCCCGGGCGTTTGAAGGTCTATGTTGAGCAAAAAAAAAAAAAAAAAAAAAAAATGGTAATTTTTTAAAAACTTTGACCCTTATTATGACTCCTTAACATCTATTGTTTTTGGCTCAAATCAAGTTATTAAGGTAGATCCATGTCCAAGAAACCTACACCTAAAATGTCAAGTGTTTAGACCCAAAATTGGCGGAGGAGTTTGGTAGAGTTCTCAAAGGTGTATCGTTGAACTTTGACCCTTTAACTGCAAAATTTCTGGCCGAAAACGGATTACAAATATTTTCCCAAATCTCAGTACGCTGTGTATCAAATTTCGAGTCTGTACACTGAAAATTGACAGTTATTGCGTAGGAAAATGTACACCCAGACACAGACACACAGACAAACACACGTTCACTTTTATATAGATATAGATTTTTTTTACATCTAATTTCGTTCCCATCTACCTCATCATTTCATATCAATAATTACAGATTACTCCTACCTCATTTTCCCAAGTTTACATTCATTCTAAAAAGTGTCCTTTAAAATGACACCCATGGTTCAACCCTAGGCGATATCTTTCACGAGTGTCAGGTTCTCATCGCACCAATGTCACCTCAGCATCCCTCCTCCCTGGACCGACAGATTACCTTCATCTCCTTCCTCCTCCTCACATCGCAAAACACAGACCCATTTATTACTGTCGTAATAATAAACAATGTAGAATGAACACGTTTGATTAACGTGTACTCGAAAAATACGATAGTCGAAGGCGAAGTTTCTAAAGTGGGCAACATAACTCGACAGAGCGGAGAGGAAACCACCGACTCTACCCGGGCTGCTAAAATATGGTGGGAACCTCAAAAGTTATAAAATAATTAGGTGAAAGTCCAGAGTTCAACAAAAAAAAAAAAAAAAAAAAAAAAAATTATGTTGATGTGGTGATGGTGGAGAGGAGTGCAAAAAAGGACTCGGATTGGGATCTTGCGGAGGCTTATTGCCACCCAAATTCCAACAAGAAATCAATGGTAAGCGGTTGTTGTGATAACACAAATTCTTTTGCAAAGGTTAACGAAAGAGGTGGAGAGTACTGGAAATCTTGGGAGACTTATTGTCACTCAGACTCCAGGAAACACAACAAGTTGTTCTCAAATAGCAATCATTGATGATGGTTTATGTGACTACTCCTAGTGAGTAAATAATAATAATAATAATAATAATAATAATGATAATGATAATAATGATAATGATAATAATGATAATGATAATAATGATAATGATAATAATAATAATAATAATGATAATGATAATAATGATAATAATAATGATAATAATAATAATGATAATAATAATAATGATAATAATAATAATAATGATAATGCTGTGAGCGTTCTGTTCAGCACGAATGAAGGCACAATCATATTATTCTACTTTTTTATTAAAACTGTACTTCCCCCTTACTAAAATAATAACTTTGATATATTTCCTGGGCTGGTTATTTCATTACAAACACACCGGTCAATTAACTTACATTTGATCATTTTTGATAATTATTTAATATGTTACTATGTTCGACAATAATTTTTCATAATTTCAACCCACATTATCGCCCCTCCCTTTACTAAAATATTAAATTTGATATATTGTATCGGCCGATTATTTTATAAAAAAAACACAACTATCAATTAACTCACATTTCATCATTTCTATAATTCTTGGATATGGTACTAATTTTGACAATTTTTCATCATTTAAACTCACCATATCGCACACCTTACTAAAATAATAACTTTGATATATTGTCTAGGCTGATTATTTCATTACAAACACACACATCAATCGACTCACATTTCATCATTTAATTTCGACAATATTTTTTATAATTTAAACCAACGTTGTCGCCTAACCTTACTAAAATATCTTTGATACATTTGCTGGGCTGATTATTGCATTACAAACACACTAATTAACCTAATAATAATAATAATGAAAACTACCCAAATATTAAGGAAAACTCTTAAACAAAGTGGACGCAGAAACGGCTACATGGGCAAAACACAAAGGAACATCGCATGGAATCATGAAAACTGAAACTTTATAATTGAAAGATATGCCCCCCCATTTTTTTTGTGAGTGTCACCATGAATGGGCACCACACCAAATAATGAGGGTCAAGGACGATGGAAAGACCGAGAAGAGAAAGCACTAACCAGGCGACCGCTGGCTTAGTGCAAAGAGGACTGGGATCTTCGCCACCCAAATCCCAGTGAAGACCAATAGTCGCCGTCAACGAGAAATCAATAGTAAGTGGCTGTTGCGATAACGCAAATTCTTTTGCAAAGGTTATCGAAAGAGATGGAGGGTACTGGAAATCTGAGGAGACATTTTGTCACTCAGACTCCAGGGAAAACCTTAAGTTGTTCTCAAAGAGCAATTTTTGATGATGTCCTGTGTGACTACTACTACTACTACTACTACTACTACTACTAATAATAATAATATAGAAAAGTCTTTATGATATACGTACCAGTCATGGAACAAAATGTCATATTCCAAAATATCACGTCAATTGATCAAGTAGTTTTTTTAATACAGAAAATATTTTTTTCTACGAATTTTAGCGATTTTAATATAACTCGTAGCCATTACGAGGCTGATTTTGATCTCGGTAATTCGAATTAAAGTGTTTGCCTCTATTTATTAAACATGGCGGATCAAGGCAACGTCTTGTTTCTCATAAAATTTGATTTTCTTGGTTAAAAAGAAAAACAAAAATTATTTTATCATTTTACTCGATTTTTAGAATATGACTGTGTTTCCTGGCAGGTACGTACATCATAAAAATCTTTCTGTATTTATTTTTTTTTATTAGGTTACTTGACTTACACTAAAATTTATATTAAACTAGCCTTGTTTCCCGGCATGGCCCAGGTGTTTGGAGGTGTGTGTTGAGCAAAAAAAAAAAAAAAGTGGTAGTAGGCAGGCAGGCTCGAACCCGTACTGCGAAGGAGAAAAGAAAGTAAAAAAAAAAAAGTGACATCTTTGCTATTGCATCCATTGCTAAACCGGCAGTGGCGAATGGTTGGAATTAAGGCATTTTACTCGAAAAAAGGGGATGACTTTTGAAAATATCGGTGAAAAAAGCGACCGCACCTTGTAGACAAGCGTCCAGTTGAGAGTGAAGGAATGAATGTTTTTGGCCAATCTTTCGATATTTGTCGTCCGAAGGTCCGCGCTTCAAAACGATGCATATCTCGTAAAAATCCGTCGCCTCTGTCGAAAGTTTTAGGTAGACATACATACATTTAAACAGGCGGGTGAGATTTATATTATAGACTAGCGGGGGGCACCTGGTGTTGCCCGGGTGTTTGGAGGTGTACCCCCCCCTCCCCCCCAAAAAAGGTGTAAAGAACAAAAAAAAAGTTTTGGTAGGTAGTTACGCTCGAACCCGAACCGTTGAGGTTAATAGGCTGAAAATTCCTGCCATACTACGATGGCAGAGAAGTGAGAATGTGTGAAATAAACTGATTAAACAGTGCGTCTTTAATGAGGTCAAACATGGCACCATAGTGAATGAAAAGTGAATAAAAAGTGGCAGGTGCGTGCGGAATTTAATTCCGCACTTAATTTTACGCGGGATAGTATTTTTTTTTACCCAACTTTGTCTGGTTTTGTTTCCCCAATGTGTTAGGGAAAACCAGCTCACCCTTTATTAGGGGAGTGTGTCCAAATGTAAGCAATTGTCTGATATGACGGTGAAAACTGACATTGACCAAACGTTCATCGCTTTCTGATGTGCCCGTAGCCGGGAAAAGCTCATTAGTTTCACACCAGTTTCACTATTATACGAAATAGCTGAATCAACACGTACGAAGCCAAAATAGCAATAATTTTGTAAAAGTCAACGTAAATAAATCTAGCCGCACGTTCGCAAATCATAGATATTATTATCTAAGGGGTATATAAACACTTCTAAGCGATAGTAACCCCACCCCCTACCCCCGAGAACTCTCCGCAAAAAGCCTTTCTTGGACATATAAAATCTCTCGCGCATGTTTTGCCTTTTATATACTAGCGGGACTGCCCAGCGTTGTTTGGGT